>NC_091485.1:62413605-62729651 GCF_947461875.1 Haliaeetus albicilla | reverse complement strand
GGGACATTGAGTTCACCCAGGAGAGAAGGGGTGGAGAAGACAGTGTTTTGGCACAGTGAGTTGCTTTTGTGTTGGGAGAGCAAGTGCCTGGACTAGGCTGTGCTGGGAGGTACAGACTAACCCAGAAATGACTAAAACAAATGGTCCTTGAAACATGATTTGGAGCAGAGCCTACAGCACGTCTGCAGTGCACATGAGATAAATCCTAGAAATGGTTGGAAAGGACATCTGACTGCAACAAAAGGCTGAGTCTTACTTTAAAGTGCTCGGAAAGGATGAAAAGGCCCACTAGAAAAATCGACTGGCTGCTAAGAATGACAGATGCTACATGACTGCTGGAAAATTTAGTACCCGATACTGCCCATGGGATGGGCAGAGGATGTGCTTTGCTTAGATAAAAGCACTGTGGTGTATTGAAGGGCCCCAACCATCCTTGAACTTGCTTCCCGATTCCCCAGAAGGGATTGGTGTAGCCAGGGGAAAGATTGTTCTTCCAGATGTGCATCTGGGTTTCTGTCAGCCTCTCAAGGCCTCGCCTGGCCAAAGGGTCTATTAGAAGATGCTGCCCTGCCATTGCAAAGCTGCTCAGAGGATTGAAGCACATTAATTTTACAGTGATAAGAGTCCGTAGGTATATTCCCCTGCACTTCCTCACACGGTTGGCATGAATACCTCCCCCGCTTTCTTGTAGAGAGTAGGCCCCAAATTCAGCACTGCACTTTAAGCTCCTTGAAAAGCTGAGCTTTGCGACTTCCCCCATATCTAATCAAGCATTTGAAACCTGCTCTGCACCTACGTGCTGCTGCTTAGACCTGGTAGGCAAGCACTACCAGGGAGACAGGGAAAGAAGCTCTACTGGGAGAGATTTTTCTTCTCTGTTTCCCGAAAAAGGCCTCTAGCCAGTATTAGGAGAAAGTGATTTTCTGTGTGTAAGCCTTCTTCCTGGTGTTACTGGCAAAAACAAGGGACAGGTTTAAATAGCTCCTGGGCGGATCTCCTTTTGAAACAACATCCCCAGCTCAAGCTCTCTTGCAGGCTGCGTGCGCTCCTGATGTGCCCCTAATACTCAACACAACTTTGCCGCCAAGTACAAGAATTTATAGTAGACTGGTGGAACTGTATTCAGAGGAAAAGCCACACAGGCTTAGGAGGAGAAAACAGCGATACATCTATATGAACGATAAATAAAAAGCTCTCCCCTGGTAACTCTGCCAAGAGTTCGTTAATTTGGTTTCCTGTCTGCTGGTGTAAACATCCAATAGCAAATGTCCTCTAACCACACAGCTTCATCCATCCACCTCTGCTAACCCTCTCTCCCAGTGTGGTGGCGGTGTGTATAATAGGCCTAAAGTCTTCAGGTGTACTTGGAAAGCCTCTCCCTAAACCTGTCGGAAATGTTGCCTGGTTCTTTCCCGAGGCTTTCATACCTACTGCAGCTCTTGTGATTTCAGCGTCAGTTGATGGGGAGCACAAGTTGACGGAGTTTGTCCAGGACTGCAGCTACTCCCTAGAAAGGCCCCTGAGAAGCCACTGGAGACCTTCTGCAGATAAAATCAGCTGTAGCTGACAAAGGTTTATCTAACCTCTCCTTATACAACCCTAATGACACTGACGCCATAGCTTCTCTACACAATCTCTTCCAGTATTTAACTGTCTTCCAAGCAGAAAGTATTTTTCCAGAGTGCAGCCTACATCTCTCTTGCTGTCTTTTAACTTGATTTCTTCCTCTTCTGTGCTCAATATGGGTATAAAGCAGCTAATTCGGCTGTTACTTTTAACTTTTTTAGAAGAATTGTCCCCTTCTCCAGACTAAATCATCCCAGTTCTTTCAGTCCTTTCTTTGCATAATGCTTCATTCCCCTCTCTTTCATTTGTCCATTTGGCTTCTGTTTTGAGTAGATAAATAGCCACAAAAATACTCAAAATGACCCTTGAGGGATTCTGAATAAAAATCTTGTAATCTCTGTAGTCATCATCTACTTTATCCATACTAATAAGGCAGCATGAGGTATGGGTAAAAAAAACAAGCCCAAGGCACAAATAATACAAAACATGTGTAAAGGAGATGGTAAGTCTCTGTAGCTCTGGAGCGGTCTTAGCTGTACAGCTATTTTAGTAAACAGATTTCCACAGAGAAGAGCAGCAACTCTGAAATACAGTGAGAGCACCTGAGTCTAGTACAACTGGCATGCAGTCTCTACTGTGGGCTCTCTGGCACCTCACCATGCTCAAGAGTGAGGGAAATGTGGGGCTCAGTGCACCCAAAGATTTCTACAAGTAAATGCGATTTCCCATTCTTCATTTCTTTTAGCTCAGAGCTTACATTCATGTACAGTGGCAGATAGCTCTATGGCATCTACCCTTCAGCTCCCTTAGAGGTAGCTCCGTGTCCTCTAGAGCAAGAGACCCAAAACTTCATTGGCCTGTGACAATACTGACTGAAAATATGTTCTGGAGCAACATCATTTATTCTCCTTATCAGCTTGGGTTTTGGTAGTAGCAGTCATGCCTGGCTACGCAAAGTGCTGGAAGTTGGAGATTCTGTAATATTGCCCGTAAGCCACTTCTCTAAAGCAAGCTTCAGCGTACAGAGCTTGCATATCATTTGCTAGGATTGCATGGTGTTCTGAAGCTGTTCCCTGTAACATTAGGTTTAGCCACTGGCATAAATATAGATATTTGGTAAGGTATATTTCTGGTTGAGACGCTGAAGATGCATGATGTAAAGAATTAAATGCTTTCCAAGCCTGAATATATAAAATGTGCCATGCTGTATTTAGCATAGCTGTGGAGAGGAAGAAAGAACATTTACCAGCAGACTGGGTGAATCAAAATGCCAGGGTAGTTTTTTGACAAACATTATTTAACTTGCATCATTGCTTATATGCACTTTCAATGTAGTATGAGAAATGCAAACTGGTCATATTTCAGTGTAACCTTCTATTAGGGAAACATTTATAATTTCAACCCAGAGTACATGGGTAACAAGATAGCCTTGTTAGCAAGCTGCATGTCTGAATGAGTCACAAGCCTCTTACACCATCATACGGATCAGAGAGGATGCAAATCTGTGAAGATTTCCCTTTGGATCTGTGGATTTTCTACAGGTGCATCTCTTTCTGTTTTCCACCATCAGATGTCTTTGTGGAATGGAAATTTAAGGTCTGTGATCTTCCCCAAAGTGGGCCTTATCTCATAACTTTGCCAGACACATATTCCACTTGAGTCTTTTGAGAGGGATTAAAGAGGTAAGCTTGCTTAGCCAGTCTGAATCTTCTTCTTGTGTAGACATGTACCATGCAGATATTTACCCTATTTTGGTCTATACAGCAATATTGAGAGTCATAAGCTTTTCTTGTCCTGTTTTTTTTCTGATGCAATTGCTTTGGGAAGGGACACAGGGATATGTTCGAGCGATCTTTTGAATATGGTTTTATGTATGAGTTGACTCTTGAAGCCCAGAAAACTGTTACAGAGAAATGGAGGAGAAAAAATATTTACAGTATATTTTTATTCTACCTTTATTCTGACATTTTAAAATTGCTTACCATAACATGCAATGCTGGCACCAGGGAAAGACAGAGACCAGTAACTGGGGAAGCCTGAACTCTCACTGTCTCTAGGACACTCAAGAGTAGTAAAATCCAGTCTGTGCTCAGAGGGGTATATCTGGTTGACTGTGATAGAAGTGATAGAAGGTTTTCCTCCCTGCGACCAACTGGAAACCAGAATTACTGTGCTGCTATTTACCCCATTACAGTGTTATAAGCTGCCCCAAAATAAGTACTTTGAAATGTGTTGAATACTCACATTTGGCATCCAAGACATTTTTTAGCCTTAGTATTGCCAGACTGAAACATCCCAGTCCCATTTTGAGAAAATGGGTAAGTCACATCATTCAATGTGTTAAGGGTGAAGTTCCCCTTTCAGTGCAGTAACTTCAGGAGTTTACCACCCCACATTGGAACAGAAGCTTATTTTATACTACGTTGTCATGACTACACCCATAACTATTAAGAAATACCATTGTGGAGATGAAGCCTTTTTTTTTTTTAGAAAGTCTCCATTAAAAAAAATAATCCTTTGAGTAACACCTGTTGGGAAGATCAATCTGTAAAATTAAGATATACTTTGTCAATGAGGCTATAAAATGATGACTGAAAGACAAACAGATATCTTCCAGTGAGAAGTGAAGGAGAAATACTCAAACACTTAAGAATGAAAAAGATTTAACCTTCATAAACTGCCAAAGGAAGAGGGAAATTCTCTTTCTTGACATTTTAACACCAGTGCTTTCCTGGAGGATTATGTTATAGTCAAACATAACTTATTGGCAGTAATTAGGTGAAATTCAATGACTCGTGTTATGCAGGAGACAAGGCTACATGACCTAATGGTCTATTCTGGCCTATGAATTGTTTAAATATAACTAGCTATTTTATGCCTTTTTTTCCCCAATTCAACATAGTTTAGGAGTTAGTCAAGACAGAATTTGGTTATTCCTAGTAAGGAAGTAATAGATAAATGTGGGTAACGTTTACTTGAAGATTTCAATGGTCTGCACATCTTGATGTGGTTTCTTTCATGGTTTTGCACATGAAGGACTCCGCAGAATGTGGGACATCATGACTGAGCTCATGGCCTGAGGTTATATGGTATGATATCCAGTTCTTACCAAAAAATAGAAGGCTTCTTTGAATAGGCCACAGGAATCCTTTTCCAGGGAAATCACCGCATGGGGTCTTCTCCTTTGATGTCATGTTTTTCATTGTGAAATTTCAACTGGTCATGAAGACAATAAAGGTCAAATTATCAACTGGGCAGAGAGTGCACACGGAGGGCACAGAAGGCCAATGGCAGCTCTGATCTTGTGGTTAGTTCTGGAGCTGCCCCTGAGCCCTGCATACACTGGATATGTTGGGTATGCTGGATATGTTTCATACTGCTCAACAGCCACCAAGGATGTGTTGGAAGCCCTGATTTGCTTGCAGTCACTTTTTACCTGTTTCTGTTCCTTTATGTATGTACAGGAGATTACTCATTTGGACGGGAAAAAGATTCCAGTAATTAGGGTGCACACTGCTGAACTGACTTGCTCTTAAACTAGAAAAGTTCTTCCTGTACCTCCTTCTCAGTGGCACCCACGACTTCTCCAGCAGAGAAAGCATGGTGTGAAACAGTTCACCTGGAGAACGAATGAGTCCTCATCCTGGGAACATGCAAGGTTCCACAGTTTCAGGCAGGGGGAACAAAATGAGTACCCAGCTGCATCTCAGCCAGCTTCAGCTTACAAAGCTAGTTGGAAAACAATGATCCTAAACTTGTCTCTTGCATCACCCTTTCTCCTTGTGCTTCACTACCTCCACGTCTGCCATTAATGGGCTGTATTTTCAGTGCTTTTATATCATCTATTGTGGCAGGAGTGATGCCTGTTACAAGTTTGCCTTTCAGTGCAATATATAAGAGAGAACAGACCAGCTTGTAGCAGCCTAAAAATATTATTTTTGTATTTTTAATATATTATGAGAACACATTCATCCATAAAACCATGAGAGGGCAGCATTCTCTCTATCATTCATACTCTCTTTCTGCGGGAAAATTAAAAGAGACCTTCTTTAACATTCATTTTATAAACCACAGAGAAGTGTTATATATAATTCAGAGCTTGGTTCAATATTCTTTGTAATCAATATGAATGTTTCCCTTGATTTAAATAGGTGTTGGACTGAGGCCTCAGTTGTTCAAAATGACATCAGGAAGAACTGTCTGCATAATTTAAATCAGAAGATACTGAAAATAAACAGCCAGGAAATAATTTTGGTGGTGGTTAACCATTGGAACAAAATACCAAGAATACTGGTGCATTCTCCACTTCTTGATATCTTTGAATACAGACTAGATGTCTCTTTGGAAAAAGTGGGCAAAAGCTCCTGGGTTCAATACTGAGGTAGCGGAATGGTGTTCTGTGAACTGCATGGCATAAAAGAGAAGTTGATGCTGTATGCATGCAGACAAGATAAGCCACACTTGGTTTTATGCTGTTAGTAATTAATCAGTGGAACAATACCTTAAGGTTTCAGGGAGTGATTTTACAATCAAAATGGGATATATTTCCACATGATTGTCTCTAAGTCAGTTCAGAGCATTTGCATCCTCTGTATTATACAAGCAGTCAGGTTTAGCTAAGCCAAACGATCTCTCTGGCTCTGGAGTCCATTAATCTGGCCAATACGATTAATCTAGCCAATACCATAGTTTCAGTGCAAAATTTTACATCTGTCACATGATCCTTTGAGCAACATGCAATACATTATTGTAGCAATAAATGATTGGGGGTTTTAGAAGAATTAGCTGTGTATTTTTTTCAAAATTAGAACAGCTTAAGATGGAGAGAGAGGTTTTGAAAAGGGGAAGCAGAATTGTTTACCTCCAAATAATTGCTTCAGAAATAACTTAGGTCACAAGAAACTACAGATTTTCAGCCAGATGAATATTTAGACATCTCACAATGTTGGTCCAATGTAGAGTGGCAAGTGCTAATTAGCATTCTTGCTTGCAGTTTCAGCAGAGAGAAGGAGTATTTAATGAACATGGAAACCAAGCTATTCTTTCTATACTGCTTGACATGATGACCCAACTCCGACCTCCGCGGGTTTGTGATGAAATTGTATTTTCTTATTTGTTTACTTCATCTCCTGCTGGTGAGGGAAATTCCTGTATGTCTCTTATTATTTCAGTCATTTCAACACCCCTAAAATGATGCACAAAGTTTTCACTGTGAATACCCTCAGGAGGTACCACAAACTGTGGTTTCACAGAAAAGTCATTGGGACAAATGCAATGATGGGCAAATGCACACAATTCAGAAAGAGTGATGTGCCCCTAGCAACCATCCCATGTGTGAGAAAGCAAAGGACCTCCACAAGGGTTGGCAGTAAAAGAAACAAAAATATTATTTGAGCTATATCTGAGCATATGGATGTTATTTGATCTATATCTGCTTGCATTTTCTTTGTTTGAAATCCACTACTTAAAAAGGTTTCCCATTGTTTCGGGGGGAAAGAAGTTGTGTCTATCTGTGATTTTTAATTAGGACCATCATAAAGAAAAACGTTAATTTTCTAGTTATGTTTTGAAGACTACTAAAGGATGTTAGCATTTGTTAACTTGAAATATTTTCACATTGTTTCCATAACAAAGAAAAATGTGAAGTATTATTTAATTTCCCGTAACTTGTGGTATAAAAATGAATTCAATAACAAGTGAGCTTTGCCAAGACGGCTGTATATTTTTTTGGAGAAATACTGTAGCTGGTTCAGACTAGCTCACATTTTACATGGGGTTTGAATTAGCAGTTTTTCAATGGGTCTTAAAAGCTTTTTTCTCTGCTGTTTAACTCAGTACTGAAGCTTCAGTTCAGGAAGGTACTTCACAGTGAGAGTAACCCTATCCAAAGCAGTGGGCTATGACACACTTAAGGGTTGGACATGTGCTTACATATCTCAGGAACAAAGGCTTGGCATACAATGAAACTAGCTGGTGTGTGTGGGACCCGCACGTGGTTTGAGTCTCACCTAAGTTTTGATTTGATGTCTAAGAAGGTGCCTGCTGCTCTTAATTGGTGTGTGGGATGCCACTGCCTCATGCTTGAAGATATTTATTTGGGTAACATTCAAGAGGCCACAGCCCGATTGTGAGTAGTGTAAAACAGGGAAATATAAAATGCAAATAGTCAAGACAGGCCCCAAAAGAAATGTCACAACATGCAAGGAAAATGAGTAAGGTTGTAGCAGCAAGCAACATCATAGCTTTATGCCTCTTCCTTTTTGGATGGAAGATGGGGTAAGGTTGGGGAGGGAGGGGTGAGATGAGGGAAAGGCAGCAAGGCTGCTTGAAGATGAGGAGATGGAGATAAAGGGTGGAAAAACCGCAGCTCGTCACTGTGGGGCAATGGAAATCCACTCAAGAGTGCTCAGAGGTCCTCAATCTGCATTCTGCTCGAAACGGACGGATTCACTCTCCCCTTCTCGTTGAATCCAGCCCCTGCTGCTCTGTGGCAGGGAGAGGGGAGATGGAGAGATAACCATCACTGTCTGGCTTTTGCTGTTGCCAGAGTGGCTGATGAATCTCCTTTGCCACCCTTCTCGTCTGCATGTCTGGCTTTAGTTTGCTTTTCTCTTTTCTGTGCAGTGCTGTTGTGGAAGGCCATGGATTTTGACTCATTTTAACAGTCAGCTGATGTATTCAACACGGAGCTTATTTTGCTAAACAAGCTACAAAGCAAAACACCAAGAAGCATATTGCAGCGAAATAAAATACAGACTCTAACTGATGCAGTAGTTTTGAATAAATCTTTCCATTGTCACAGTCAGCGCACTAAATGCCAAGGCCTGTCAGCACCACTTCTTAGTTACCTACCCAAGGTAACTATATAGCTCTTCTCACTGCTGAATCCAACTGCATCCCAGTTTGAGGTATTAATCTGTTAGCTATCCCAGTTTATGGCTTTTTACCCAAACAGAATAAAAAACCAAGGCAAAAATAAATGACAGGCTCCATCTTGCAAGATAGTCAGATCCCATCTCTGCTTGCAGAGCCAAAATAACTTGGAGATCACTGCAGAAGTCTTGCTGGGAGTGCGTGGGCGAGGCAGTGCCACAGCAGAGAACTGAAGTCAGCTCTTTCGAGAGCCTTACACTGGGCCACCCGTCCTTTTGTGGAGAAATGGCCTTGGGGAAGTAATGTGCAATTTCTCCTTCCTCCTTTTATGTCCATACTCCCAGGCAGTCCCAGTCCGTGTGGGCACGAGGCTGAACATTCGATTTAGTAAACATTTGCAAACAGCCTATGCCACCCACATGCAAGGTTTATAAATAGCAAATTTGCTGCATTTAGCTATGGAACTGTAATGCTTTTCATCCCTTTACAACTTCAAACTCCGCATGTGAGCAGGAACAGCAGCCATTTTGTCCTTGGAGTTGTTCGAGTCTATGTGGAAGAGAGGCATCCAAAGTACACTTTACACTGAAGTTTTACATCTGTCCTTCTGTGTGGCTACCTAAGTGTATTTCCACTCTGAACATGTAAAATCATTCTATAGGCAGAATGGGAGGAAAAATGAACCCCCAATTTATGAGAAATATGAGGTGGAGGGAGCAGAAAAGGGGATGTCACTGATTGCAGTCTTCTGCTATTGCAGGCCAGATATCACATGGTCCCTTTCACAAAATTAATGGTTTAGTAAAAAAAAAAAATGTTCTGATACCAGTCTGGCCCCAAAGTGTGTCCTGTGCACCTCACTGACTTCAGCTGGCATCTCTGGGTTGTGTGTTAGATTGTAATTAGACCTTTGAAATTAGAAGAAAAAGAAAGGCCTTTTGTAGCACTTTGTGCAGAATAGGTTTAAATAATTTAAGTATTTAGGCTTCAAGAACTGATATTATATTTGGGGAAAAAAAGTCCATTTTTTATTTTCTCCATTTTCTTCTGCTTTTTTACAGGTGGCCCCTTTCTGTTCTCCTCTTGCATTAAAGGGCCAAAATTTGTCCTGGTGAATTTATCTGTAAAAATCTATTTAGTTCAAGATTCTGCTATTGTGAAGAAATCCCATTGTATTTAACAAGAGGTATTCAGGCAGGTCCTATAAAAAGTATTATTCTCCTGCAAAATCTGCCCTAAAAACCTTTTAGAATTTATTCATGATAGTCTGTAGGGTGGTGGTTTTTTTTTTTTTCCCAAACTACTATATGGCAAGGATATAATTTTGTATTAAATTCTAACAGCTCAAAAAGTGTATGAAAAGATAATAATTTTCTATTAAATGCTAAAGGACTTTCCTCCATGAGGATATAAGCAAGCCCTACAGGAACTGGTAGTTATGCTGCAGAAGGATTTTTCAGGCTTAGAGAGCTTGGGGGAGGTTGTTTGAGTACATTAGTATTCACTCCACATTCTTGCCTGCTGTTCCACATGCACTGTTTTGTGCCTCCATAAATTGCTCTGGATGCAGATCAAAATTATTTAAAAGAATTCACAGGGAAAAAAAACAGAGCAGCAGTTTATATGTATTTCCAAATTTCCTTCATTTTCATTGACATTTACTGTTAGCCTTTTTATAGCAATATGAAAAAAGATGGCAGAAGCAAAGAAGGGAAAGGCTTTCTCTGATAAGAAAGGTTTTTACATTTTAGAGAGAAGTTCTCACAACAAATCAGAGCGCTGTTAGCTTTCCTTGTGCAGTCAGCATCAACAATTTAAAGCTGCAGCACTGAATTCTTTAACTGAAAGGGCACGTTAAAATTATTATTATTCTTTCTTGTTTGCAATATTTGCTTTTACATAGGAAAAAATATGTTCATCTCTTCTGTGTTAATCCTTTTAATAGGGTGAACATTCACCTCCTCTATTTTTATTTTTTGCTTCTCAAGGCTCTTGAGTCTTAAGCCAGTCCAAGAGCAGACCTAGCCAAAGAGCCATGCTTCCATCCCCTCGAGTTGAAATCATAGCTGCAGGAACACTTACTGCAAAATTTCATGAAAGATCAAGTGTGCAGGATCATCTGCAATACACGGCTTTATCAAGCAAGTTCTGCTTTGCTCCTGCTAAAAAAATCCACTTCTTACTAATAGCGTGGAAGGAGGAGCCTTTAATTCCTTGTTTACTGAGATAAGCCTGGTTCATGGCCCACCACCACTGACTCTAGGCTCCTTCCTTAATATTTGCCCTAGTAATTACATTCTTGAATCCTGATTCAGAAGGAACATGGTAATACGCAAACTTGTCTCACAGTACAAAGCTGTATTGCCTACTCTGATGGCAGGCCAGAAGAATTCTTGTATTTCTAGAAATATGAAAGTGAGAGGGAAAATATGAAAAAGAGCAGAGGCTAGAATGCTGAGGGAAAGCATCAAAAGCAAAATGCCCCAAACACTGGGAGCAGACAAGCTTAGAAGAAAGCTGAGAGGGAATCTTAGAACTTTTTACAGGGGTGAATAACAGTGGATTCAGGGAAGAGGTGCATCTTCCACACACACATGCACACAGCAAAGTCAAACGTCCAATGTTTAAAATTCACATTCCATGAAATACAGCAAACCCACAGTTCTGAGGCACAGTATGGTAGATGCAAAATCTTTAAATCAACAGCATTCCCTTGTGGACAATAGTCACTTGTCTCTGGGCAATCTCTTTAAAAGCCCTGGTCCCTGCTGGGTGAAGCACTGGAATTTGTGCTGTTGCTCTCAGCATGCCACCCTGCTGTGCATATGGTGATGGAGAATAAATATGCATGAAGTCGACAGTTAGTTTGGCTGCCACCAAAGCTTAATTTAGCTCACTTCTCAGCACTGAATAAGAGAAATTAATAACAATAATTAATAGTTCTTTTAACATAGTGAGTAAAGAGCAGCATGTGATAAAAATGCTAAATCTGGAGAAACTTCAGAGCTGGGAGACAAGGACTGTGCAATGCACTCCACATTGCTGAGGAGGTAAAATATACTTTGCAGGGCACTGATGGACTAAACAAAAGAAAATTTTTGGTCAGAGGGAACAAAGGAATGTACTAGGGCATCCAGGGAGGATGTAGCGCAGTCCATGCCGGCTGGAATGCATCTCCTGAGGAGGCTGAAATTCCTTCCACCTTCTCCCCCCTCCTTTTTTTTGGTTTTCAACCTTCTCTGCCAAGAAAAGGACAAAAGCTTTATTATGCCTGAAGTTTGGCCACAAGCAAAAGTACCTAAAAGGTGCTTCAGAGCATTTAGTACATGAGCATGTGCTATTTCTGCAGGGACGTGGCAAGCTTTCCGAGTGACTTTTGCCATCATCCACAAATTGCATATTCCTTCTGTGTTACTTCACAAAGGTCCCTCCTTTTTTTTCTTGGCTTGCACTACTGCACTTCCTTTGAAGCCAGAAGCTGCGGAGCTGACATTGTACAAGGAATTCCAAATAAATTCTGATAGCCATTTTGGGGAGGAAACATCAGGTGTTCATTACTGATTTTGTTTCTTTATTGTGATTGTTTCTGTGTATAGTCATAAGCGGGGCTTTCTGTGGGTGGCACTGCACAAGGTCCAAGGAAGGCAGCATACTTCCTTGAGAAACTTTAAAGTGTTTTTTAAAGTACAGCAAATAGATGTTAGAGAAGAACATTCAACTTTTATAATATGTAAACACACATATATTACATACACTTTAAAAAAAATCTTCCTTTATACTAGCCTGACCTGCCCCTCAGACACTCATCTTCCACAGACAGTGGGTTGCTCCCAGAGAGGGTGGGTAGACTAGAAGGTAAAGAGTCTTCGAACTTCATTCAAGAAGGGTGACCTATGAATGAAGGACAGTACTGATGAAGACAGAGATGGTTGTGGGAAAATGGGCAAGCTGAGGCTGGCCTCGGTGGCATGGTGAAGAAGCCACATGAAAAGAAACATGAAGATAATTAGGAAGGGAAAGGACCATGTCTCTCTCAAAGGTGTGACAAGATGCTTTAACTCAATTCAGTGGGGAAAGGAGAGGCTGTTGGAGAATTTCAAAGGAGCATGGTACCAATATGCCAGAGGGCAAGGTCAGAAACTTTTTTACGTAAGGAGAAAAGCAATGCTATATGTGTCTGAAATTACTGGGTTTGTAATGTTACCTACATACCTCATAGGACTGACATACAGATTACTTGATATTTGCAGCTGGAAGATACTGCTTTTATACCCAATACTCTGATTTTGGTTGATTTCCTTTGAAAGACTGCACTCTCTTACAGTGATTTTTCTGTCCAACCTCAGTAAAGTCTCCACTTGAGGTTCCAGTCTCTTATCTCACCTGTGTTTCAGATTCTTCAGCATTCAAACTCCCTGCTGTACTGTAGAGGTTTACTGTCACAAGAAGCAGCCGAGGTCCTGTGCCAAGGAGCAGCCAGCTTCTTCTCACAGATGATAACTGCCTTTAACTACTGTCCCAGTTGGAAGGGGAGAGCCTAGCAATCCACAGGTGGTGAAACCATTTGGATGTAAATTATACAGGCTGTCCATCAAGCTGCACAAGCCAATAGCAGGTTCACAGTTGAATGAACCCAGTATGTGAGAGATTTAAATTCAGAGCACGTAGCAAAAAAACCTCAGATGTCCATGCAAAATTCATTGAAGGCTGAGCATGGCATCATTGCTGGCCTGACATCCTTGTGTATGTGGAAAACCAGAAGGAGGGAAAATTGGTGCTATGTTAATACCACCCAAATATACACAATGAAGTCAGACTGAAAGCGATGAAATTACAGCTGCTCCTCATGAGCTAACAGGACCATTTTCCTTAACCAGTGACCTTCAATTACAGAGTAGCAAGCAAATTAGTTGAGACAAAAAAGAAAAACCTGTTAGCCAGAAAATCTTACTGGCTAAAGCTTGTCTTGTTTCAGTTCCAGTTTCCGTAGCTTTCGGTAAAGTATGTGCTGTCTCTTTTGGAGTACTGGTGTTAACTGGAAATGTTGGTTCTGGGAACAATGAGTTCCTTCTTATCAAATGGTTGGGGTTTACGACTGAGTTTTTCAGAAGACCTTAAGGCTTTCTGAGTGCTTGAAGGCTCTGAATCATTGAAAGAAGCCTCCTGATACCCCTAAGATCAAGCTAGGAAGATATTCAAGGCCAAAAGAGGCCAGGGCAGGAATGGCTAGATGAAACCGTCATTTCTCAGTTCACAGCAGTCCAGCATTCCTTACGCTCGTGGTTGTTTGCCTGTAGGTCAGAGTGACTGTGAAGCAGGCTGGGATTCAAATTTACAGTGCAGCAGTTTGGTGGCCCCCATACAGCGGTACAGGGCTTACTCTCAATTACAGCAATCTGAAAGTTAGGAGTCTAATCCTACCTCGTTCAGGTTGCTTACACAACCTGAAAAATTCACAAATCCAGCTGAGTGATGTGGTATGAATCCACTTTGAAAGGGGACTAGAGGAGGTAATGTTATCTGCAAGCTAAGGGTGTCCACACAGGGAACCATCACTTTTCAGATTCAAAAGCTGACTTAACTCCCTAGGTAGGCAAGCCTGAACAGCAAAGAATATACGGCCTTCTTCACTTCGAAGTTGGAGATGTTTGTATTTAATTGTTTATGGCTGGTAACTCTATACACATTCTGTAACTCTAATTTTTCAGTTCCTGCACTGCAACCTTCAAATCAAGTTCTGTTTTGATAGGACAAGCTCCATCTTTCCTTCTCTGGATACACAGTTTGACAAGTGAGGTTTTCCTTTTGGTATATTAGCACCTTGTATCTGCCTCAGATTTACAAAATGAGCCAAGGTCTCAATCAAAAAAATGAGGCAAAACCGTTTTCAAGATAAAACAAGCCACACAGTTAAAACAAAGATATCTACTTAGGTATAAGTTTTCTTTTAACAACATTATTAGCTAAATACCTTTTCTCTTCCTTCAGTTTATGTTGGCATGAAATCTTTTCCCTAAGGTTTCTGAGTTATATGAGAGAAAAGGGATGGAGAAATATCTGCGGGGGGTTTTCACCTACTTCGGCAAAGTCTGAAACGTGCTTTCCTGCTACTTGCACCACTACACTGTCTGCAGATTATCAGGTTTCTTTAAGCCTCCATTTTCAAAGTTTTCCCAGGATAGTTCGCATCATCTGCTCTTACAATTTAAACAGAGAGATTAATTTCTAAGGGACTACTGTAACAGCACAGTAGAATGCCAGATTGTTTCCTTCTTGCAGCTACTAATATGTTTGCTTTCAGAGGCAATCAATCTTTTTGAGATCCCTCTTCCCCTTAGTTTGACAAAACTCTGTTAATGACGAAGCTCTGAGTGTTCTCTAAATGCAATGTGTGGTGAACTTTGAGTCCCAAGCCTGAAGCCACAGTCTTCCCACTGTTTGTTGCTTGGGCTCAATAAACATCACACTGATATATTGAGATGACTCAGCTACGCAGCGTTCACCTGCCAGCACCAACTCACTGGTCTGGACTTGTGAGTTTTTCCAGATAGCAGACAGGCTGAAAGAGCAAAGCCATTTATAGACCTGGTGATTATAATGATGCATGGGAACAAAAATAGATTTATAACAATCATAACATCCAGGACAGCAATACAAATAGCGAGGATAAAAACCAGGGAAAGATAAATACCTGCCTGGAAATATGACTACTACTGAATCAATAAGGTGATGTCCTACCAAAAGCACGTCATTCCAGATTGAAGGCAATGTGGTATCAGTAACTTTCAGTCTGCCCAATGAAAGTGGTCCTTTTTCTCCAGTTTTATGTACTGTTACAAGTTGCAATGAACCATTTTTGTTAACTAGTGGGCTGTTTCTGTATCACTTTTAACTAATGATTTTTAAAACAAGCTACTCATATTCTTGTAACATGGAACGGACTACTTAATGTCTATATTCATCACTTTAGGTTTGTTAGCAAAAGAACAATTCCTGATTCTTTTTAGTTTCTTTTCCTATTAAATCTCATAAACTATGTTATGGATGATGAATAATTAAAGGGACTTAACTTTTAAAAAATAATTTCAGGCTGTTATAGCATGTAGTCACAAACGTGGTTCTTTTAAACACTGCTGAGAACAGCTTGGTTGTAGTATGGACAAGTGTTTATTACAGGGTTTACTGCCTTGTCCTATGATTCCATGCTCTGCAAAGCACATCTTAACTAATTCCCAAAGGCAAAGTGGCAATGCTGTAAAGCACTTGCGAAAACATTCAAACTGCAGTTTAAACCTTGTTAAAGTGCAGTTCTTCTCTGAAAAGTGACACTAAAAATGGCAGTGTGGGATCCTGTATTTATTGTCTATTTGTGATTTCCAGATCAAACATGCTAAGTACAACTATATAGTTCCCTCCTAACATCCACAGCCAGCTCCACAGACTCCAACGAGATTACATAGTTGAAACTTTCATGTTCAGGTATCGTTAAGATGATGGTCTCCTTAGCATCTGTCCAAACCTGCTGTCCTCACTGAAACAGATACACCTTGGCCCTCTTCCATTTAGCTGAATGAGCTCGAGGAGGATCTGTTTTCTTCTCATTAACCTGTGTCAGTTTTTTCACTGCTTATGGGAGTGAAACATCTTTTCAGGCAGGTCAGTAAATCTTACTCTGAACGCAAATATACACAAAACAGATGTGTGGAAGAAGATGCTGCTTCTTAACCATAGCCACATTTTCAGCTAAAGAATTTTAATGGCTTTTAAATTTGTTTTCTGGTCTATTTCACAGCATAAAATATTTCAATCTCTAGAAAATTCTGATAGGAACAATGGTCTCTACACACATTAACCTGTTTGAATACAGGCTTATGAGCTACATTTTTATTTCTCTAGAGAGCCAGCTGTTGCGTATTTATGGCTAGCACCGGCAATGAGAAGACACAGCCCAATCCAAAGCCCACTGAAATTCAGTTCCACTGTTCAATTAACCATGGGGAGCTTGCTGTGGGTTTGGTGCTTTTCTTTCTGCTGTATCTGAGCAGGAAGCAATCGGCCTCACCCAGCTCCCAGGGACCTCTGAGTAGACACTGGAGCTTGCTGTTCCCAATCAGTATGAGACACAATGCCATGTCCTCTGAGGGGATAAAGCTAGTTTGGCTTAAATAATTTCTGCTGATGGAGTTGCTATAGCATTCTGGTTGACAAAGTTGGTCCCTATATGGAGAATACTGGACTCATGCATAGTTACCCTGACATGGTCAAAGATGGCCATTTCAAAAACAGTCCTTCCTCCTACCCCACAACGAAAATGTAGAAATGTAGAGGTAGATCCCGTTTATTGGCACTACTCTCCCTTTATGTGGGCAGTATGTTGACACATACATCTAAGAATAGATGCTAAAGTACTAAAAGGCTCTGAAAAGATTACAAGAGCAGTTACAGCATCCATTCAAGATGCAATAGTAATCAAGTGGTGATTGCAACCCAACAGATGCTAGCAATACTCCCTCAGGTGGTAGGGTTTCTGTGCCAGTTTTCACATCAACTCTTACAAAGAACTCATCACTAATTCAAGTGTCTTTAATTTTTATCATCTTGACGAGTGCAGTCAGCATCTGTTCCAATCTTGGGTTATGCTTGATGGATGTTCAAATGGTTACAGATGTGTAGGGAGGAACGTGCGAGGCTGTCCTTCTTGAAGACGATGGTTTCCTGACATAGCGTAGCTGAATTTTTGTGAAACAATATGCAGGCTTTTTCCACCTCACTCTTTTGCCAATCCCGCACAGCCTTGTGACTCAAAGGGGCAAAACTGACAACCCAGAGCCAACGTGGGCCCCAGATTTCAAATGCTCAAGAGCTGGAATACCCAGAGCTGAGGTTTTCGTCTGGCCTGTGAAAAGGGAGAGAAAACCATCTGTGAAAACTGGAGGCACATTTGGGTTTGGCTTCTACCCCAGGATCCCACAGCCTCCCATAATCACTTTCTGAACATCTGCAGGTTGGGAGAAGAAATCCTTTCTCCACACCTTTGCTTGGAAAGCCATGCTCAGCTCCACACCAGGTTCCCCGGGGCTTCCAGGGAACCCTGCAGGGAACCCTCTGAGCAATCCAGGGAGGTAAGACCAGCAGGGTGTGATCCTTATGGCTTTAGAAAAATGCCCTTTTCTAACTAAAAGTGGGGGAAGGAAGAACAGGCCCCCGAGTGGGGCTTCTCCTGTGGGCAAGGGCTTGCCGAAAACACTGAATGTCACTGGAAAATCACAACCGCGGGTGCCAAAGCCCCGTAGCGTTCCCACAGGTCTCTCCTCCCCACGAAGGCCCTCGGGGCTGGTGCTGGCCCGTGGGCAGCCGGGCAGCCAGACACCCCTCATGTCACCCAGGCCTGCCCTGGCAGGCGGCCAGGCAGCCGGACACCCCTCATGTGGCCCAGGCAGGCGGCCAGGCAGCCAGACACCCCTCATGTCACCCAGGCCTGCCCTGGCAGGCGGCCAGGCAGCCGGACACCCCTCATGTGGCCCAGGCAGGCGGCCAGGCAGCCGGACACCCCTCATGTCACCCAGGCCTGCCCTGGCAGGCAGCCGGGCAGCCGGGCACCCCTCACGTCACCCAGGCCTGCCTTGGCAGGGGGCAGGGGCAGGGGGGCCATTCCTCACGTTCCTGCCTCAGCAGGGAAGGGAAACCAGCAGGGGACAGAAACCAGGGGTGATCCTCCTTCCCCTCAGCCTCCCCCTCCTTGGCCTTTGCTTTCCAGTCAGCCCCTCTCCTGGAAACCGCTGGGGAGCGGAGCCCCAAGGAGCCCTCTTCCTCCCCGGGAAATGGCAGCCCCGGGCGGGCTGGAGGGCCCCGCCAGCGGGCGGCTGTGCCGCCGCCGGGCCCTGGGGCTCAGCCTCCAGCCGTGGTTTTTAACCGTGTCTCCCGTCAGCGTGGGACGGCGAGGGGGCTGCTGTTGTCCCCGGGGCGCGGGTCTCCCCTCCAAGCCGGCTGCTCAGGGGGGAGGAAGGGGGGACAGCCAGCCAGCCAGCCAGAGCCCAATTAAACCCTCCCCTGGCCAGCCCCTGACACTCCCTCCTGCATTTTCCAGTCTGTGGTTACAGCACTCAAAGGGTTCCATTAAGTCATCAAGTTTTACAGGTTCCTTAAAAAAAAAAGGGGGGGGGGGGGGGGAGAGAGAGAGAGCGCGCGAAAGAGAAAAGTTTGGTCATGGTAGGGGATGAGTGATCAAAGCTGAGCCAAAGCTTCCTGTTACACCGGGACTATATATATATCGTGTCTTTAATGTTGGGGGATGTAAGCAGGCTGCTAGGAGACTGGAGCGGGAGCTGACTCTCTGCCTGATTTCCCAGCTCGCTGAGGTTTCTTCCACCGACCACAATGAACAAGTTCCTGTGCTGCACGCTTGTGGTAAGTCCCTTCAGAGAGGTAGATAGGCTTTAAGATGCATTACAGCTCCAGAGATCAGGCTGTAAAGACATACGGCTTTTCTTCTGGGTTTTTTGTTTGTTTGTTTGGGTTTTTCCGGTTTTGGAGGGGGTTTTGCCTTCTCTCCGTTTTCTTGGTAAACCCTTTTCATTTCATCACGCCGAGCTTTCCCGGTGAGGTTTGGAGTGCGAGGGACATGTCCAGCTCCAGGAAGGCAGCAGGGATTTTCATCCCATTCTTAAGGTAGTGA
The DNA here is from genome assembly GCF_947461875.1 of Haliaeetus albicilla. Taxonomy (NCBI): domain Eukaryota; kingdom Metazoa; phylum Chordata; class Aves; order Accipitriformes; family Accipitridae; genus Haliaeetus; species Haliaeetus albicilla. The sequence goes on along the minus strand of NC_091485.1, from coordinate 62,710,537 downwards.
CATGATTTGCTTTTCTTTTGCCTTTTTTCCTATCTTCCTCTCTCCTTTTGTAAGGCTTCATCATACCGGGCTGACACAAAACACTGTATCTAGGGATGTATTTAGAAACTGTAGTCTGAGATGTTTGGTTATGATTTACAAAAGCTCCATCCCTGCCTGTCTGTGTAATCTCTGCTGCAGTGGCACTGGCCGGTATCTCAGATACTGGGCTGGCTTTCTTACCCGGGAAAAACACTGTGAACTCCAGGAAAAAAAAAAAGCACAAGTGCGTGGTGCTTGTTTTGGCTTAGAAAATTCAGCTTCGTGTGCAAGAAAGTGATGTATTAGTAGCTATGTCGGTAGCTATAACAGAAAAAGTTGTGTTATTAAATCTGGTATAAGCCCCTGCTTTAATAAGTTTTTGTTTACTTGGTGATTTAGCAAGATGCTTCCAGATGTAAATTTAGAGATGTTAGCAGTGGAGTAAATCCTTCAAAATGTCATTTAATCCATTTAGCCATATGGAATTGTATATGATGTCAGATTAATTAAAACCTGTGTACAGACAGATACTGTTTAACATCTATTTGAAGGCTGTTCATCTTTTGGATAAGAAAACATTCAATGAAAACCATTAAAAATAATATTCAGAGCAGGCTGTTATGCATGCCTGCACAGTAACTTGCTCCTGGGTTGTTTTGTTGAGTACAGTGGCATTAATGTTGTGGCAGAGCATTAGAACTGAGATCCATTTATTTTGAAAGCTCTTTATAAATGCAACGAGATTTCCAGGATCCGATGAGTAATGCATGTTTATTACTCTCTGTACAACTTTCTGAAAGAGCTTTTTGAGAAACAAACCCAATGTAATTAATGGTGCAAGGGAAGCAAAAATTGTCGGGCTCGTGGTCAGCAAATTGAAACACAGGACAACTTTTTCATCTCATGTATGATGTTGTATCTTCTTTGTCTGCATGAAAGCACAGGAAGTTAATCTGGGAATTTCAGCAGTAGCCTGTTATCATCTTGGCTTCTTATCTGTGGCTGTCATAAAACAATCACATCAGTATTTTGATTAAATGTAATGTGCCTGTTCATGTTCTCTTATAAAGTAACAGCGTTCGGTGAAGTTCAGCATAATCCTCTGGCGGATGAATCTTGGAGCTGAAATACACCAGTGGCAGAAGTACATACCAGAGCTTCATCATTCAACTCTCTTTATTATTTAAAAGCAATTTATTTGAAGTTATTGTGAAGTTTAAGTACTATCAGTGAAGTTTAAGTAATGTCAGATGTGCTGGAGCTCAGAAAAAACATTTTAGTACCTGTTTTATAAGAACACTTGTAGGAGGCACAACAGCAGTTCAAAGTTATGTATGCTTGGCTCACATACCTTAAACCTAGTTTGGAGATACCATAGCTAAAAAAGACTTTTCGGACATGATGTACTTTCAGCCTTGGCCTCTTTGCTAAGGTTTCAGAAAGGGAACCTGCTGTGGTGGTGCATGCATGTACGTGTTGTTTGCTGGAACACTAAAACTGCTTACAAACAGACAAGCGTTATGAAATCGGACTGAATTGAAAGAAATTCCCCAGAGCTGGATCTCGTTACTTGTCACGTAACTATCTTGACCCTTAAACTTGACCTTTCTCTATTTTGGATCTCTGGGCGCATGTGACATGCTTTTTCTGGCCTGGCTGTTGGGTTTGCTGTGTGTAGGCAGCAGTGGCTTTGCAGCCTGCGAGGGTAGGAGTTATCTTTCTGTCTGACTTTCTTTCTGTCTGTCTGCATGTGTGTTGGTTAAAAATAAAACACCAAGGTTACCAGAAGAATTTTTAAAAGATATTGTCACAATTTAAATAGCACCCACTGGTCAAATCTCACAGAAACTTTAAATTTGTTCCTTCTGTATTTGACTTTTATGCTACTAGATTTACTACTCCGATGGTGTTCCTGGAGAAAAACACCTGTTTGCACATAATACTGGACATACTGTTTCTCTAGCTAGATGGTCAGTTGGTAGTAATTCTGTTCAGTGCAAAGGCAGACTGTAGCCATGGTGGTAACATCCCAGGTTTGGGTTAGCTCTAAATCTTGCTGTCACTCTGGTGAGTAATGTTCCAAAATACGAGTTATGGATAAGATACATCTTTTGGTGGGAAGCTGGTGAGTCTTTTCTGCTTTCTCTCCCCACAAGCTTCAAGGCAAATGTAAATTATATAAACGAAGACTTTCAATTTAGCACTTCTTTGATAAGATGTAAACCTGCTCTTCAGCTGAATGTCATTTTCCTACCACTGAAAATGAAACAATAGTTTAGACCCCTAAATTGCTTTGTGAATGACAACTAATGGTGCCTCACAAAGTCTCTACGAGATTTGAATTGTTGACATATTGCTTTACTGACAGAGAAATGAAAACAGTGGTTGTTAGCCTCAGTTTCGAATACAGGTGGCTCCAGAGAGGCACTAGTTATATTTCTTATGTAAAAGAGCAGCCTCCACTTTATAAAGCATCTGCCATACAAATGTAGGTCCCGTTATGTCCAAAGTGAGTGGATTGCATTGCAGCAGTTGGCAGAATGGTGGCACACAGCTTTATAAGTTAAACCAGCGAAAACGACTCCATTTTAGCTTTCGTCGTGTACCTGATGCTCACTCAGCTGCGGTCTGCCGAAAGGTGCTTTGTCTGGGCTGTGCTGTAAGTGAGCCTGCAGCAACTCACAGTGTAAGCAGTGCTGCATAGCTGTTGGCGCAAAGAGGTTAAATTCAGTGATTGCATGGGGACCCCCAGTGCAGCAAGGTGAGGAGGGTGAGAGTTGAGTATCTCCTAGATGGATGGGAGTCCTTTCTCCCTAGATGACAAATATTTTACAATGGTTATTTGCAATAGACGGACATGGATCTGATCCAGCATGACACTGTCATGTACTGGATCTAGAGATACTGTTTTCATTTGATGCTAGTGATTAGGAGGACCTTGTTAATATCGTTCAGTGCTATATTTCACCACTGGGATTTCTCTGGGGTCTGTGCATGATTTCAGTGAGGCATTCTGCCTAAGGGCTGAGGGTTAAGTGAAGGCCTCCTGCCTTAGCTTTGTCCAAATACTTTGTGTAGAAAGCAAAGTAGGAGAGTTGTGAGGTTTTATTTTGAACCCAATGCAAACACTAGGAGCAATCTGACAGATGCTTTGAATGATTATTTATCACGCAGGAAAATATGCTTCGGAATAGTTGTGGAATGCAAAACAGAAACAGATTTATCTTTCTCAGCAAATTAAACATTCTCCTTTGGTCTACAACCCAAAACCACAAAGCCAAGCTATATAATAATATTTTCATATGCTGAAAAGCCACTTTCTTTTCTCTCACAAAGCAGTGATTTAAGGATGATGCTTGAAGGATTTTTGCTTTATGTGCTTTGTCTTCCAGTTCATTTTAATTCAACAAGAAAAAGCAAGCGGCTCTTTGCCTTACATTTAAAGATGAAAGAAAAGGGCATGTACTTTTTTCATGCCCAAGATCTGAAATGAAATTTTACAATCACATTATTTCTCTTTCAAAAGCATCTTCTAAGGGCTCAAATAAATGGACTGCATAGGCCTTTTATGTTAGCATTGTGTATGCTGACATAAAGATGGTATGGAAAAATATAGCTTCAGGCCTAATGTGTTGAGTGACACAATCAAAGAATTGCTTTTTAACCTTGGGTAACTCATTGAATAAGTTCTCAGTATTTACTTGCATGACACAGACTTACACTAGACTTGTATTTCAGTATTTACAGTTCATCCCAATTCCTCACACAAAGGCAGCCATCCTGAGAGGTACCCAGGTGAGATGGATGAGGACTGAGTTTTTCAGTCCTTTCAGAACTGCGCCCATGACACTAGAACTGAATTTCACCCAATAGGTTGATAGAGCTAGTTAATGATACTAGATTTTGGTTTGCTTTTGTTCTGTTGTAATCATTTTGTTACTGATAGCATTTCATACTCATAGAACAAAAAAACCCAACCTTTGGGATTGGTTTTTTTTAAATGGAACCTTGCATTTCACTACCACTAGGAAAACGTTTTGCAGTTGAGTGCACTCTGAATCAGACTAACAGTTAATTTGTTGAGATGAACAAGATACTGTGTATTGTTGGCTTCCATTGGTGTTGGAATATGAAGGATTTGCTTAGGGTTTAAAATTCAAAGAAACTGCCTAGATGTTTTCAGTCTGTTCTCCAGCTCTTCCAGGAAACCAAATGGCGTATTTGCTTTCAGAAATGCATTGAGAGCTATATTTAAACTACTTGGGTATCTTGCACCTGCTTCTCAGTAAACTTCCTCTGATGACAGAATCCCCTTTTCATTTGCTAGCATTATCCTTTAACAGAGAAAGTTCTTCTCTCCCTGTGTGTTCACTGTCTATCTGTACTGAATCTATAGGTACTATTTTGACTTACCAAGCTATTGAACAAGTCAAGATGCTTTTCAAGATGAAGCTCTCCATTTCCTTCTAAACTTTCTCTGTACCTCTCCCAGCCTGAATTAACCTTTCCTAAACAAGGGTGAACAGAATTTTACGCAATCTTCTGAATGCCAGATCATGACTTTGGCCAAGTGTAGTAGCACTGATAGACACCAGCATTGGTTTTTTAAGGGTTAAAGGGTGAACATGCTCATTACCCCTACTTCTGATTCCAGTAAACTGAAGCCAGACTTCTAGTTTCTTCCTCCTTTCGAACTGGAACATGCCTTCTTTGCCAGCAAGAGCAAAACAGGCCAGTGCCAGCACAATTGTGGGAGAAATCCTGCTTTCTATGAAGCTTTTGGGAAGACTAATGTTCAGAACTAGTAAGTTCTGATCACAGCATTTTCATGTGCTCAGATAGTGCTATTTCTTACAGCAGAGATTCAGGTGTTTAGTACATAGCCCACATTTAAGTACAGGCATTCAGGTCAATCAGAGGTTTTATGTGGCTGAGAATCTGCTACCAAGTTAGTCATAGCATAGTTTAGGAGGAGAAATGTCAGGAATGACATAAAATGCATTTAATTACTATTTTAATTTGATTTAGGAACATGCTTTTGAAGGGCCTTTCCTGATCATCCTTATTTACTGTATTTTGTGTTTGCACATCAGAGCAGACTTGGAGTGCACGAAGTGGATTTACAAAAGTAAACTGGATTGATGAAAGTAAATCCAGAGACAGACTCCAGAGATGCACCAGATGCACTTTAAGCACTAATGCATGCTCAGTCCATGAGAGCCGACTGAAGTTAGTCCAAAATAGCCCCTCTGAATCACTCATCCAGACAATGTGGATGTCAGATGCGCGGCACCATTGTTTTGCTCTACAACTCTGCTGTAACAGGTGATCCAACTTGCTAATGTAGGCACGAATTCAGTGTGTCTTAGGCCAGGAGAAAGGACAATTTATTGACGTTGCCCTTTAGCTTATTCTGTGAGCTGGGGGACAAGAAGAGTCTTTTCATTCTGTTTGTGCCAAGGTGCTGCAGTAAAGTTAGTAAAAATTATACTTAATGACCTTCGACCATTCTTCCTGTATTTTTGCAAAACTTCTGACAAACAGTTTGCTTTACTTTGGCACTTAATGTAGGTTCAAAGATAACTTCTGATTTTCAGGTTGCATATTAATATTCAGAATACTCATGTGTGCTAGGTGTTTTCAGTATGCATAAAAGACAATCTTGCAGATGTATTCTCTTAAGTATTATTAAGGGGCCTACAGTAGTCTTATGAAGAAGTGTGGTATTGGGGATTGGAGTCTAGAAATGTACTTAACAACATACTAATGGCTGTACTGTGTCTAAGAAAAAAATAATCCAGAAAAAAATGCCCTAAAAAGCCCCATATGCTGTCTATGGCAGGGATTGATAACTGATGCATAGAGGAGATGGAAGAAAAAGGCAGAAAAAGACTGATATTTTTCCAAAACACTCCTCCAGACTCAAGAAGTTTGTGGTTTGGGATTTCCTGATCAAAAGATGATGTTTATGTTTGATAGCCCTTTATTATTTTCTTCCATTACTATGTCAAGTAACATTTTGAACTCGACCATTTACAATGTCCTGTGGCAATGAGTTGCACAGCTCACTGTACTAGTAGGATCATAGCAGTCAAACAGTAATAGTAATAGTAATCTAGCTGTATGTTGAAAATTATGTATAAAATGTTCTGGTAAAATACTGAGATATTGATTGCATATATAGCTTTAGTTTGACTGAAGAATCTTTTGTCATAATTGTTTACTAAATAAGAGTTGGATCCTGCATACATACGGCTCAGCCACTGATCGATGGATTACTGCGGCTACATAATGTATGCTTCTGGGAAAGAAGGGAAGACAGGTGTGATGCTCTTTTCTTTTAAAAACACAAAAAATAAAATGCAAAGACCAATTGTCCTTTTAGTGATGCTGATTTATTAATCCTATTATTATGCTTATTGGTTATGCTCATTTAGATTAATAGTATTCTGGTTGCCATTAATAGTTATGGTACTTCCAAGGGCAAAACTTCACATGGTCTCACACACATATTGTTCAAGTATTTTTTTTCTCAATTTTTTAAATCAGTTCCTCTCAAATTGTGTTGAATTGTTTTCAATTTTTATCGGCTTGCTTCACATAGCTGTAGGTTCTTCAGGAAGCAAGTGCCTCCATTTATCGCTACAAAACCCCATGCTCTCATACCCTGATTATTGAATTTGAATTATTTTTAATCCTGAATCATCCCTTGCAGGACAACTTCTCACTTGCCTTATATATGATTTACAATGTAAATGGTTGAGTAAGGAAAATAGAGAAAAATCTTGTTGTTGCTCCTGCATGTTGCAGAGGGGAGTTGAGCAGTCATGAAATGGTCCACCTAACCGTTCAGCACATGAAAATGTGTCACCAAGGGCAGAGGCATGACCAGAGGAGCAGGTTCTGCTGCAGTGACATCTTGGGATTTGCTGTGAGCTGTGCACTGTAGAACAGGAAAACTGGCGTTTCTGCACAAGGACTTGCTGCCCAGATGTCTGGTTGCTGTCCCTAATCATTTTCACAGTGTCAGATTTTCATCTATGTTGGGTATTGTCTTGGGTTCCCACAGACATCTGCGTGAAATGTGGGTTGATGCTTGTCTTTGTAGTGTCTGTGCTGCAGGTTGCAGTCTCTTACGTTCTGCGAAGGGAACGCGTGTGTCCATGCAAGTCTTGGACTCTGGGATGCTGTATTATCTATTACTGAATAAAAAACTTAGAAGAAAACCTGACTGTTCACATCAACAATTAATGGGATTACCAGGACTTCCTTATTGCTAGAGTAATAGCTGTAGATTTACCAAGGGTTGGTGCATTTTTCATCAATGGAAAGCCATTCGCTATTAAAAAATGTGCTGCACCCTCTTGTTAAATAGTTCTCATGGAACAGATCCAGTCATTTAAGAAAAATGGAGCGGTACATCAAACTTCAATGTCTAATAAGGAATATCTCACAATGGAAGAGATTATGCATTGAGACCACAAGAAAAAGTGGGGTCTCCACCTGTAGAAATCACGGATTGGACAAGTTACAGGACTTAGTCAAGGGTAACTAGAAGAGGCTGTAGGGAATATCCGTACGATCTGCATTTCATTCTTTAGCCTGTCTAAGAATAGCTGTATAAAAGTGGATTCATAGGCAGGCAACAGGAGAATGCACTTAAGAATATTTTCTTAAGCAGTAAGAGTTCCTAATTTAGGCACCTAATATTACTCAGTGCAAACGCTGTGACTTGTGTTAATGCAGATGAACAATTAAATTGTCCTTTCCAACCTTAACAAGACTATCACTTAAGAAGTGCCATGCTGTGGCAGAAGTGAGGCCCTTAAATGAAGCCTCTTTAGGAAGTATAGAGTCTAAATGAATAAAAAGAGTTAATTCCACTTACACTTCAGGGACATCTGCATTGGAAAAGAAGAAAAATACCTTCTTGAAATTGAATTGGCAACTCTGTATTGGCTGACTGGGATTAAAATAGCAACAAAGACAAGTCAGTTGGATCTGTAACTTGAATGGATGCATAGGAAAAAAATCATTCAGAGTGAGTTTACTTCATCTTTATAAAATGTACAAGTTTTAGAAGAGAAGTGACACGTCGGTCATGCAGTGCTGGGACAGCTGGGTTTTCAGTGGGGAGAGTGAGCTGCCAGCGGACCCTGTGGGGCTTGGGGTGGTACGTAGGGAGTAAACCCAAGAGTTAGTTCTTTTTAATAGGCTGGTGGAATCGCAGAAGCAGATTTTCAGTTACAAGACCAAAATGATGCGATATGGAGGTTGTCTGTGCAGAAGGGCCGGGTCATCTCAGGTTGCTTGAACCCAAATTGCACCAGCAAAGCAGACTCTTGCAGGAAGCAGAAGGAGCGTAGCAGTCATGACGTGTGCCAGTACTGAACCAGGTCCTCAGGACAGCTGTAAGCCTGTGGTTTTAGATAGGAATTGAAAGCATTAGACTGGCCTCTTCCAGCTTGTGCAATTAAGTCCTTAACGTACCCTTCATAAACTGCAGCATTCTTTACCTCTGTCTGAAGCTGCATCTTCATACTTGACATAGCTGCCACGTTTTATCCCCAGAGCTGCTGCATTTCAGTGCAAGATTAAATGGAAGGCATTAAAAAGTAACCTATATTGTTCTAGCTATTCTTTGCAGGTAAAAAGAAATACTATAAGGAGTCACCTTTAAAGGTATCTGTGGTAATGGTGCAGTACGCTGGTCAGATTTGTATGCTCAGATACCATTTCTTTTACATCGGAAGTACTTGATACTTAAGAGCACAGGAGTGCATAATCCCCACCTTGCTGTGCATCACATGAAACTAATAGGCCAGGTTCTCTGGTGCCAGGCGGTAAAAGGTCATTGCCCAGTGATGTTACAAGGGTGTAAATGGGAGAAGAACAGGATCTACATCTCTGGAAGAACAAGGAAATGCTTTCGTTGGGAAGATTTGCTGGATAAGATCCTAAAATTTTCCCATTCGAAGATAGACATGGGAGAGTCCGGAAGCTGGCTAATATTTTATAAATTCCTAACACAAACATTTTTTTGAAGATAGCGACATGATTAGACTCATAAACTCATTACAGTGTAGGTTTCATTGTGACCACGGTGCTCCCCAGAACTAAAGCGAGCGATGTTTTATTTTCCTGTTGCTAGCTTTTGGACGTTTCTATTAAGTGGACCATCCAGGACGACTCTCCCCCCAAGTATCCCCACTACGACCCAGGGACATCTCGTCAACTGCTGTGTGACCAGTGCCCTCCTGGGAGCTACGTAAAGCAGCACTGTACAGCCACCAGCCCGACACAGTGTGCCCCATGTCCGGATCAGTACTACGCCGAAGAGTGGAACAGTAACGATGAATGCCAGTACTGCAGCGCCGTTTGCAAAGAGCTGCAGTACATCAAGCAGGAGTGCACCAGCACACAGAAACGCATCTGTGAGTGCGTCGAAGGCAGATACCTGGAGCTCGAGTTTTGTTTAAAGCACAAGGAGTGTCCTCCCGGATTCGGCGTTGCACAGCCAGGTATGTACTGCTTGTCAACACACACAGACTTAATTAAAGCTCTGCCACACATCGACGACTCGTGGCAGTTACAAGATTAGGAAAGAGGCTCGTCCAGATGAAATTACAGGACAGTAAATTGTAAAGCCAATTGAACCTGTTCCTAGTCTGCATCATTTGGACTGTAGCCAAAGGAACATTTCTCAGTGGAATACCCTGCTCCTACTGTAATATATAACTTAATGGCAGTAGCAAATGTAGCAAATTGCACTCTAATGAGAAACATGATGGATTGCCTCTTTTAAAGGAACATTATCTGGAATGTAGTATTTGTGTGTGTGATAAATAATAATGTTTTTCATTTTGAAATCTGCTGTTGCAAGCAACTGTATATCTTGACAAACACCAGGAGCACTACGTGTTTGACACCGAGTGTATAATTATAACAATATTAATATAGCTCTAGCATCACAGCAATATGTGGTAATAATTAATTATCAGCATCCTAAGTGGAACTCTTAGGGAAGCCGTTACTATTCTCAAACAAACAACTGTTTCTTTGTCAAGCAGGCTGGCATTGTGGTGTATGTCTGGTGGGGATACAGAGCGAAGCGATGCTTTTCAGTGGAGTATATTCTTCATTTAAGACAACATAAATTGTTAAACCAATAATAAGTTCTTCTCTCAAAACAAAATACATCATTTATCATTTGGCAAATGTCATGGCCCAGTTTAGCTCCAGTATTTAATACAGCCTGAAAGAATTGTAAACTGTCATTGTACCAGAGATTGATAACGGCCTGGAGAAGAGGAAGGAAATACGGAAAATCAAAGCATCTCAGGCTGAAACCCATAGACAACGAATCTCCAGACTACAGAATTACTTCCCTAGGAGTTACGTATATACAGTGAGAAACACAAGGGCTGGCCTGTACATTTTAAAGCTATGCTGAATGACAGGTTGGGAGTCCTTTCTTGGATTATGAACATCTCGTTGGAGAATAACTTTGACGTAAGGAGTAATGTCGCTGCTGTAGCTGCTCACTAGTCCCTGAGTAATCGGTTAACTAAGCATTACCGTGACGCCCTTGCCACTGTTAAGCATTTCCACTGGCAGGTACCGCATTTCCATATTATAAACCTTCATTAACCTAAATCGTTATACCCAGGGGCTTGAGTTAATGAGGTTGCACCGTACCTCAGCAGCAAGTCAAAAGGGGCCAGAAACAAAGTTTTCAGAAAGCCCGTTCGGGAGATGAACAAAGAAGTATAAATTGTCTGAGCAACCAGCCTGCTGCATCCCTGTGAGCACAGTGAAACCATGGCAGGCAAATTTGAATCCCTCAGTTCAAAATGAAACAAACTTTGGAAGAAGATAAATTGTTGAATCGTGTAATATATTGGAAAGTTGGTTTCCAAAAGACCATCAGAGTAAACCAGCTAAACCCAAGCAGACCTCAAACAAGGAATGAAAACATTGTAAAAATAATTGCATCCCCCTGTGTCAATAGTCCGTTTTTGAGGTGAGGCATCGACTAAGAATTTAATAAGCATGGACCACACTGTAGTCCTGCTTTCTGCCATATGATAGCCTTGAACTTTGTAACAATGTAAATTCAGGTGAAATAAAACCTAAGTGTAGAAAAATATGCTTCCACTGCCACACAGGGGGATGTTATGGTCCAGTGTCTTATTCAAAGCTTAAAGCATTAGAAATCTGTTTCCCCACTGCCAGTCGCTCATGATTACGTTGGGCAGATCACTTTACTTTGGTAGTCCCCTTTTGTGAGTGCAGATTAAGGCTTTGTTCCTTTCTGCCGTGGTCGGCCCTGTACATGGCAGAGTTTTTAGCAGCAGTGCGCTGGGGAAGCAGTGCTGCTACGAGGCAGCACTATCTCCCCGGCAGTGGCTGTGGTTTCCCTGAGGAGAATGGGGGATTCCAGGCGAACTGGAGGGAGCGGCAGAAGGGTGGCTGGGCTGCCGCGGTTTGTGCCCTGAACAAGAGCGGCCAGATAAGCAGCGAAGAAGCTGGCAAAGCTGGGAGGTGGCTTTCTGCTCAACCCTGAGAACGCTGATGCATTACCCGGTTTATTTCCCTCTTGTGCTGCAAAGGTTATATGGGAAGCTCTGAGCAGAACGACGCACCGTTTGCAGGAACTCTCCTTTCTTCCCCTTCCTCACTGCCAGAGCACAATGGCAGTATGTCTGTAGCAGGGAGAGTTGCTAAAATTTCCGATGTCTCAGAAAAGCCAATTGCTGCCCGCTCAGGTGCAGGCGTTGGCTGGCGTTTCGTACAGCCCAGAGCCGCTGGCAGTGCACCTTGTGCAAGAAGACGCAAGGAGGGACACTGTTGCTGCAGGTTGGGTGCTGGCTGCAAGAAGCAGAGGATTTGGGGAGGTTTGGCAATATACAGGGTCTCTGATTTTTCAGACGCACAACAACTAAAAACTTGGCCTTTTTTTTCACTTGTCTGATGAAGGAAGTGCTAGGTCAGGTGTATGCAAGTATTATTCCTTATTTCACAGGTGGTTGAAAACTTCAGATTCATACTCTTTTCTCTAAGGAAATGCCCCAAATAAATAAAATTTACTTAAAAGCTAGTATTAAAATAAGCATCCACATGTAAATACTTCCAAAATACACTAGATGGAGGCATTTTCTTATTCAAATATAGTTTCCAATTATTTCCATAAAAATTTAAGCATGTGCTTAAGTTCATATTCAGTAATGCAATATTAGATATTAGACTTTAGGCACTTGCTTAAATGTTGGCTGAATAAAGATGAATTAGGAGGGAATATACAGCAGTTATTGGTGCTGTCATTTTTCTGCCACTGGTGGTTAGACTGTTTGCATTGTTTCAGATTTCATACAATAATTTTCTTCCTCTTTGTCAATGTGATAGAACCATATACTGTCATTCTGTTGTATCATATATTTGATTCTGAAGTAAAACTATGCCTTACGAAAGTAAAACAGCAAGCAAAACATATGTGTGTATATTAAATATTTTTACTAGATTGGATGATTTGCTTTCTTTGCTTTTAATAATATTTTATTCAAGCCCAGAAAAAAAGTTCAGAAATGTTACTGACATTCTATGTTCCTGTATAATTTAATATTTGAGGAGGGAAGGTACTTTTCAGGGGGTCTTTAGTTTGTATTTAGTTGGGTTATATTTTTAGCTAGAACTAAAGTAACCCGTTCAAGCAAGGTTCTGGGCAGATATTACAGAGTACAATTTAGAGCAGTTTCCTGTGCCATTTAATTATTTTACAGGATATTTGTACAGTTGAAGGATGAAGGTCAGACATTATGTAATGTCTGAATAGACTCAAGTAATTACTGATTTAAAGATATTACTTTACTAAATTACTGATTTAATCAGTAATTACTGATTTTAAAGTTGGTAACAAGTGTGTGTAAGAGTACTATATTACTCCAGCAGGAACATCATTCTCTTAAAGAAACTTTTTTGGTTTTAAAAATTAATATTTTTTTTTCTACATGTGATTCCTTCATAGATCAGAAATATGAAAAGCAGAAGCATGACAATTTGGACAGAAATATTTGCTTTTATTTTTGTATTCTTATATTTTTTTTTCCACAGTTGAGGGTATAGTAATTGGATGCATTGTTCTTCTGTTTCCACAGGTACCCCTGAGAGTGACACTGTATGTAAGCGATGTCCAGAAGGATTTTTCTCAAATGAAACATCATCCAAAGCAGCCTGTCTAAAACACACAAACTGTAGTGCACTGGGTTTCAAAATAGCATTGAAGGGAAATGCAGTTCGTGACAACATCTGTCAGGAAAATACAGATACAACACCTCAAAAATGTGGAATAGGTGTGTATCCTATTAAGGAAGAGTGCTCTGAAAACATACCTTTAATTATAGTTAAAATTAATGTATCAGCATTTATGATAAAAATATCTAGCTTGTTAGCTATTTGCCTGCTACAGTGATGGCCATAGCAGAGTTTTAATTATTGTAGGTCAGACCAAATGGAACTCAAGCACAGAGAGCAGCGGCACTATAAAGACCGCTTCTTAGTTTGTTTTTTAAACATTTCTTCTTATCATCTTTGCTGCTTGCTCTTTTTTCTGAGACAGGCAGGGTGACAGATCAGAACAATTGACATACTCTTTTTCTCATTTCAGATGTAACCCTGTGCGAGGAGGCTTTGTTCAGGTTTGCTGTTCCTACTCAGCTCACACCTAACTGGCTGAATATACTAGCAGACAGTTTGCCTGGAACAAAGGTTAGCAGAGAAAATATCGAAAAGATTAAACAAAGGCACAGTTCTCAAGAGCAGACCTTCCAGCTTTTGAAATTATGGAAGCAGCAAAACAAAGAACAGGATATGGTCAAGAAGATTATTCAAGGTACCTTATTTTGATAGCATGTATATTAAAAGCAGCCTTCTAAATGGCACTTTAAAAATTGCTTGGGTTCAAATACCTCATGGTGATCTGTTATACTCTGAGGAGGACCTGCAGGGCCTGACTGAGATTTATCGATACCGTAAGCACAGTGAAGTCTAGGCTAAACAAACAGGAAGACAATTCAGCTTCTCCTCATCAGCCAAGGACTGAATTCTTCCCAGACTTGTAGCCCCCTTTGGAGCATGTGTGGTGTCACAGCCAAGATCCCCTTTTGAGCCTGTGCAACCGATGAAGAATTTTGATCAAGTGGGGAAAATGTTTCCCACTGTTATATCTGAGCAGTGGCTGTTGAGGTTAGAGGGAGCTGGATGCCTGCAACTGAGAGTGCAATTTGTTTTCTGTAAAGTGGAGATTGACAGCTCAGACTAGGGCATCTATTCACGGAATGGGGACGCATGGGAGTGAGGAATACACCAACAGGCTTTCCCTTCTTTTTCCCTTCTGGTACCTATTTGTCATGCCAATTTACTGCTTTGTTCATGCTGAATCTGCCAAGACAGGTGTCAAAGGTGAAATAGTACTGCAATGCTAACACCAAGGTTTTTATGAGAGTCAGGCCAACTCTTTTCATGTAAGCTACCATCAACAACCGCCACATTTGAACAACCTTTTGCCTGCTCAGAAAAGATTTGAGAATTGCTGCAGAAATGTTTTTTTTTTTTCCCCTCTCCTTTTTAGCATGTATGCTTACATCAGACTGCAAAGTGTCTAGAATATTTCAAAAACCAAAATGACTATTTTAGCAAAGCTTGCCTAGACATTTCTGAAGAAGAGCAAAATTTTTAATCAGTGGAACCAAATATTAGGAGTCCTATCACATACACAAAACATTTTACAAGTTAGATGAAACAAGCATATAGCAATAAATACTTGCTGTGAAGTTTGTAATTTGGGGCTGTTCGTATTTGCAAAGTTTATTAAATTCTTAAGTGCTTTTTCATAATTGGAGCCTAAAAAAAAGCATTGCTGACCGAGTTTTTTGGAAAAAAGTAAAAAAAAAAAAAAATTGCGAAGGAATATTCACCTTGAAATTTTGGAAGTTTTTTTGCAGGCCATGGTAAAGTTGTAATGCATTGTACTTAACCTCTCTCTTCTTTTTGCTTTATATAGATATCGATCTTTGCGAAAATAGTGTCTTAAAGCATATTGGCCACCACCCGAATCTCTCCTTTGAACATCTCAACACACTGATGGGAAGCTTGCCAGGCAAGAAAGTGGGAAAGGAAGATATCGAGCGCACAATGAAACTATGTCAACCTACAGAGCAAGTTCTGAAGCTTCTCAATCTGTGGAGAATAAAGAATGGCGACCAAGACACTATTAAAGGTTTAATGTATGGACTGAAGCACTTGAAAACATACCACTTTCCAAAGCGAACCATCCAAAGTCTGAAGAAGGTGATCAAGTTTCTTCACAGATTTACAATGTATAGATTATACCAGAAACTCTTTTTAGAAATGATAGGGAACCAAGTTAAATCAGTGAAAGTAAGGTGTGTCTAATTCAAAATATTTTTCATTCTCCACTGACTATTTTTCCCTAATTACTGCCAGCAGTAATTAAACTGGAACGTTGTTTCCCTACATTATGTCTTACTATTTATAGAAATGCCTGACTGGAATAGCTCTAAGTCTTTTGCAGTGTTTTTGGAGGTTTTTTTAATAAAATCACTTTTGTAAAAGCTATTAACCTGTTGATAACACTAAGAGCCTGATTCTGCATTTTTGCACATTCAGAGTTGAAAAGCCCCACTATAGTCACTAGATGAGAAAAGAATGCCGGACCAGGCTCTACTACAGTATTTGCTATTTATATTCTTCAAAGAATAAACATTTTTGTTGTACATATTTATTAAGTTAAATGGAAATTATATGAGACTGAATTTTAGGAAGAGAAATGAGAAGCACACTGTATATTTTCTAGTTAAACAAAAATGATCCCATATATTTTTCTGGCAAAATTTTGTAGCATGCTCTAAGAGTTATTAATTTCTTTACATTTTGTATTTAAAAAGGTATTATTGCTTAGTTTTATTTGTATAAGTTGTGGTATCTTTTGGTAGGGATGTTTTAATTTATCCAATGATTTTAACTCAAATACAGTGAAAATATAGTGTATGTGACCTGAATATTTAAATATTCTGTGAGGAAGTGAATGTACCATATTTAAGAAGCTGGATTTTTATATAGAATTTCATAATCTTATTTTATAAAACAATTAAATTTTTCAGTTTGCTTTGTGACTGGTGTTTTACTCTTGACTCTGAAGTAGGAACTAATAACAAAGACAGACCATGTGGATTTCGTGCCTTATCTTGGGCTTGGCTCTCTGCTACTCCCTGTCTGGTCTAGTAGTTAATATGTGAGCCAAGTAAATATTGACTGGCACTGGATTTTCATGGTCACTGTACAGGTGTAAAAAGGTAAAAAGTGTTAAAGGTTCTAGTTCAGAGGGCCCACGCGGTTGTGATACAACTGATTACAACTCCATAGATGCATTTGGCCGAGCATCCTTCTTGGCCCAGTGTCATTCTTGGAGAGCTCACAACCTTTGCCCTAACCACAGCTTGTAATTTTATGGCGGAGAGATGATGCACGGCCCTGACAGGCTTGGAAAGCCTCACATACTGCCACTATGTTTAAAGGAAGGGAGCATGGAGAGGTCACATAAAAAAAAAAAAATCATTTACCATTGCCCTCAGCTACAGAATGAGGCACCTGCAAAGAGATGGGCCCCCAAAAGAGGGAACAGGGAGTGTATGAGTGTTGTTATCAAAAGCTCACATAATTTTAAGGACCAGTGATCATTCACAGTGCAAGCCAAAGGCTTCGGTGGCTGGAGAGAGAGACTGTACTCTTGGTTTTTTTCTTTGAATCATGCAAACAGAGCTTGAGTATTCAACATATTCTTTTCCCTTGTGTAAAGGAAGGAAAAACCATCAGCATTTAGCCTTGTATGACAAATATTCCTCTATTACAGATGAGAGGATCTTAAGCAAAGAATGAGAAAGAGATTCCTGGTAGATAGGATAGGAGCTCATCAGAAGTGCTTTCCTTACAGAGACTACAAGCGGGGCATACTGCTTCAAAATACTTGGGTTTCACTTTTCACTGAATTCTTACATCACTTCTTGCATCTAAAGGAATAAACTCCTTTTTATATTTCACATGCTATGTATTAGCATCTCATTTATCAGTGTAGCTGAGAAATTATGCTGAACACACACAAAAAATTCCTAGTTTTGTGTTGATTCATTTGAAATAATATACATACTTTTACAACAGAAACTGTTTTTACATACAATTAAAAGATGATAACAACAGAGTCTCAAATTTGCAAAATACAGACCAGATGTTTCCATGTCTCTTCCAGGTGTGGAGGTTTGGGGTGTTGTAGGTATTAAAATGAGAATAATCATCTTACTGGCAGTGAAACGAAGAGGATCCCACAAACCTCTTATAAACATTTCCATCCTAATCCTGTCTATGTTAGCTCTGTTTAATACAGCAATTTAGCAATTGATAGTATAGTTACAGTATCAAGTAGTAATACAATTAAAAAATGTATCAGTGGAATCGCTTTAACAGAGCTATTGACTAGAGAAAAGCACAGTTGCTTCTTAGTACATGGTACTTTTTAATTTATACATTTATACTTCCATATTCCAACCAATTACATGTAACTCTCATGGTAAATAACACTAAATGTGGTCCTTCATGAATGACGATACTGAAGAAGGTGCTCAGAGCCACAGAGTATAGTTTATTCTATAGCTACTATATGACCATGCTGTACTTCACTACAGTATAGCCTTGACTGGATTTCCTGGGAAGCTTTAGCATTAAACTCCTACCTGTGCCTTTTAAAATAGGACTTTTTTTCCCTAAACAAAGTTACACCTGTTTAATGAATTACACCTGTTAATGCTGATTCAGCTAACCAGGTGCCCACACTCAGGTAGACAATTCTCAGCCAGTTTATGCCTCATTTATCAATTCAGCTTCACTCAGCTGGAAGGAATGAAACACTTCACATCCTAAGCAGGCGACACTTAAACCGTATTCTCTTCCCCAAAGAGCTTCCAGCCCAAAATAGCCAAGACAAACAAAAGCAAGACCCAGGATAATGAGGGAGAGGGTGAGGCAAACAGAAAGTGGGAGGGCTGCTTGGAAAAAATGTGGGTTTGGGGGTGGTTGTTTTTCAGGGAATGTTGCAGGAGGAAAGAGGAGGTGTGCGGCGGGCAGCAGGTGGGAGAGGGGTCCCTGTGTCTGTGGCACGGAGGAAATGCTGGGGACAACCAGCCGGAGCTGGGCCTTGGGGCTGACGTGAAAAGGGATGCTGTGCTCAGGGTAGCCTGACCTGCCAGGGTACCAGTGCCTGCCCTCCTCCCAGCCTGGCTCTGGACCAGACTCAGGGGAAGGCAAACATTTTGCCAGCCCCCGGCTAGCAGTGAGGCTGCCCCTGCCTTGGGGTGGAAAGGAGGAGCGGGACGGGGAGGAGAGAGGAGTGTGCTGCCTCCGCTGACCCCGGGCAGGGTTTGTCCTGCCGTGTGGGCTGCTCCTTCACCGAGAAAAAGGAAAAGCAGGTTCAGGAATATTTGAGGGAGATGGTGAGATGGCCTTTAAGGCAGGTTCTTCAGCTGTTGTCTGTCCAGCCGTGCTCTCGAAGAGTGGAAACAACCCTCAGTTATCAAAAAATACCATGGGTTTAAAGCAGAACCTTATGATTTCAAAATCCTCTACAACCCCGTTTTTTAGATCTTTTTTTATATGCAGTTGTCCTCCAGCAAAGCAGTCTCTTGGGTCTCAGAGAATACACCATGTTTTGGAGTAGGAGGGAAATGAAAGAAGAAACTAGATATTAAGCTCTTTAATCATCTTTTTTTACGCTGTGCACATCACCAAGCACAATAGATTCCTGGTCTCTGACTGTGACTCATGGATGGTCTCATAGTAAAATTACCAATCAATAGTATAGTCTGCCATAGACTGAACATTTTAAAAATAAAACCAGGTATTAAATAGCTTTTACAAAGTTGAGAGAGCTGGATAATGAAGGTTCAAAGAATTGGTTAGGAACGCACATGTGTCTGTAACCAAAACCCACATACATACACGCACACACACTTGCACACTCACACACACCACACGCCACGAATACAACTTGTACTGGGAGCTTCCACAGGCTGTGGTGATGAATTAAATTCAACCAAACCCTTCATCACCCACAGACACCCATTGTGCTCGTCCTGGTATGGGTCAACGTTGCCACCTCTAAGGCAGAAGTATCTGGTTTGCTTGTGAATCACCTTCAAAGTGCCCAAAATTTCAGCCTTAAAGTAATTCAAAACTGTGGCTCAGAAATAAACAAATATTTGTAGAAAAAAGAACCAGCAATTTCTGCAGACAGCAGAAACTATGCAGTTCTGGACAGATGTCAAATACAGGAAATACCCACCCTCCAAAATATTTCTTTGTTGAAATAATGTGGAGAAGCAAAAAAATTAGACAAAAATAACTGAAAAAAAAAAAATTTTACATTTTTCTTCCTTCACCTTAATTAGATGGTAGAACCAATATTGGCAATAAACTCAGTAGTGAGGAGGGATAAAAATATCTACAAAGCTAAGGCTACAGTCATTGTGTGACTACTCCCAGCGGAGTCAAAGAACAAATCTATAGGAAAGAGCTATAAGAATGGACTCAGAATTGCAATGAATTGAGTAATTCTATTTTTATATTAGAGTTTTGAACTGAACAAAACTTGAGACAAAGTAAAGCAGGTGAATGCAATGTGAACGTAGTTTATTCCACTCATCATCATCCTCATCCCTTTTATTTATGGCAAGTTTGCGTAGGATTCCTCTGTTTGTCTTTTCACATTTAAAAAAAGTTCTTTCATACTACCAGCTTATTTTTTTAAAATCATCCTGACCTTTAGTACCTAGGAGGTTATTTAAAAGGAACCACATGATGAAAGATTGTGGCTTTGGCAATATTTCTTATATGAAGAGGACAGGGCGTGGTTCAATAACGGTGAAGACAGAACTTTCTGGAGAATATTTTTCTCCTTTTTTTTTCTTTATCTAAGAAGGAAAGTCTTTATCCACTTTTAAATAAATAAATAAACTTTCTGGCAACTAGGACATTTATCATTCTGGACGTGCAGAACTTCATCAGCACACAAAACAAGATTTCTCTCTATCGATAGTATCAATGGTTTGGTATTTGTGTTGTGCTTCAGCTCTGCTTATGGCACTTAAGATGAGTGAAATGATACAACCTAAAGGATGGTTAGTCCCCTGTAATACAATGGAAACTCAGTGTCAGTAAGAGCTAGATCAGATCTTTGTGTTCTTTGAAGGGGAGAGACAGAGACGTCATAGACCGAGGTGCCTAAATACCAACAGGCTTGCAGGAACTTCTCTCTCCTGGCTGGAGTTAGGGAAGACTTAACATAGACCCACGTTTTCGGGAAGGGTGTCCACACTCGGGAGATGTGTCAATGCTTGAAGAAGGGTGTGTTTTTTGGATTGCAACAAAATAAGCTGAGAGTGGCTGGCAGGCCAGTGAAGCCGGCGGGAAACTGGGCTATTCCCGTCTCCGCAAGGTAGAGAAGAGCAGCTTGGTTTTATGCCGCGTGGGTTGGGAGCCAGCACAGGGATACAAGGAATGGGTAGTTACTGCTGTTGAGGCGTGTTTTTGAAAATCTAATTAGACTGACATCCTGAAACCTCAAGAAGCCAGAGGAACGATGCAGGAAAATTACACTTTGTGCCTCAAAATCAGACTTTCTCTCTTGAAACAATCACAAACCCCAAGTACTCAGAAAAGAAGATTTCTTTGGCAGCTAATGACGAAGACCCCGTAGAAGTATTTGGGTGAGTTTGTGTTGACAGAGGATGCTCACAGCTGCAGAGTAGTGACCCAGTGATGCTCCCAGGCTCTCTCTGTACCCTGCAAGGACTTGGACACTTTAAACTCAGCACAAGGATGCTCAGCCCCACAAGGCAATTGCTGCAAAGGAATTTCCCCCAAGGAAAGTGCTGAAACTGGGTCCCTCCCTCCCCACCCCGTCACTGGCTTAGACATCCCTGTGAAACATGGTCTGGTAGCCTGGCTCTCCCTCGTGGTGCGATCCACCCAAGTGATCCCTTTGGGTGCAGACAATTGCTTCACTTTCCTGCCACGCCTGGAGCTGCTGGTGCCCAACAGCGCAGGCAGGCAGGGAGGCGGCAGCAGGGGTGGACTCCTTCCTCCCCAACCTCAGGGGCTCCTACCCACTGGCTGCTGGGAAGGGGCCCTGACTCAGCCTGGAGACAGGGCAGGACACACCAGCCTCCAGCCTGGAATGGGGCCATGCGAGCAGCTCAGTGCGTATTAAACAGTCGTGGAAAAATGGGCAGGCAGTGACTGCGTTTGCATTAAAAAGGCATAGAACGAAGTGCCTGCTCAGACACAAAGTGATGGCCAGGACCCACAACGTTCTCCCTCTTCTTCCTCAGCCTCTGAGGAAAGAAGCCCCATCTGCAGGCTATGAGATGTCCCTCCCCGCATAACTCACCACTTGAGCATTTACTACCTGTACAATGGCTCAGCCTCCAAAAAGAGGGCTGGAGGGCTGTGGCCACTGACCCTGTGGTGAGGATGTGGCTTTCTACGCCTGCCGCCCAAGGATGGACTTGAGCCATGGGGCTGGTGGGTGCGGAGCGAGCCTCTGCGGGGACGGTGGGTGCATGGGGTGACGTGTACGCCCTCAAAACACTTTGCATCTCCAGAACAGAGCTGCTTATCCCCTGGGTGGGCCTGGTTCCCCCACCGTTTGTGTCTGCACAAATCTCAAGTGACTCCACAGAAGTCAATGGAAAGAGAAAAACGTGTGAAGCAGAAATCTCATCACAGAGGGCCTGGGCAGCCAGTGGTTCTTCAGAGGCAGGAAAGATATCTTTCACTCAAGGAGGGGTGGATTCATTTATCAGCCAGATTCTGTAGCTAATTTTGTAACACTAATATGACAGTAAACCTGCAACTACCCCACATATTCAGTTTTTATTAATAATTCCCTGACATACAGCACATCCTTTTCAAGGGGGACTGTGAAGTTTTACTCAGCACATAGAGGAGTTCTTATATCCTAACTTAGTGGTTTACAGCAGGGGGGCAAATGCTGTATTTTACCCAACTGCACAAATCTGGAAGGATTTTAAGGCCTACAGGTTTGCCCTTTTTCTTTCTAAGATGAAGAAAAAAAAAATCTTTTCTTTTAAGCATAACAACCTCAGAATAACTCCAGAAAGTTCT
This sequence comes from Haliaeetus albicilla, assembly GCF_947461875.1. NCBI lineage: Eukaryota > Metazoa > Chordata > Aves > Accipitriformes > Accipitridae > Haliaeetus > Haliaeetus albicilla. The sequence continues at coordinate 62,688,268 of NC_091485.1, read as the reverse complement.
TAGAAGAAGCGAATATTTCCTTGCAGTTGTGTAGCACATCAAACTCCTATCAGCACAATCTGCAGGGAGTTTTCTGACAGACTAAGCATACAGTACTGGGAGAGTCTGTAATGAGGCCCGAGGTTTAATTGTACTTCTGTCCGAGGAAGTATCAAAACCCCTCTGTACAGCACTGTGCATTCAAACTCCGAGTCAGCTACCGTTAATTTAGGGTTCTCTTCAGTTAAACTAATTGTAGAGTGTTTCTACGTGCACAAAGAGAGGCATTTCAAAAAGCACATTGGATGAGACACACACAAGTCTGACTGTTCACATTCCATCATCCTTGTTCCCTCAAAACCGTTCTGATACCACAATAGCCCTGTTACGGCTGTTTCTGCTTTCTTGCTGTTCACAGTTTATTGATGCAATTCCTTCCTCTGCCCTGGCAGAGTAAATGGCTCTGCCGTTACACTGCATTTTACCTCTCTCCCGTCCAGCCAGGCTGTCATCCTCCTGTTGCCATGCAGAAAACCTGCAAGGCACAAACTGAGACTGCAAGGAGTAGCATTAGCCCCAGAGCCACCCGACCTTAAATAATTGACCCTACGAAAAATATTTTGTCAGTGCAAAGGCTCCATCAGCAGCTGTATTTACAAGCTGCTCTGGAAGTGCAGAAATTGCACCGATTCCCACACAAATCTCCCTGCTCCCTCTGGTACCCCGGTAAGAGGGTGGTTACTGTGACATCCTGCAATGTAATCCTGAAGGGTATAGGACAAAAGCAAACACCCACAGAATATCGAATAAAAGGACTCTCACAACCAAACAGCCTGGGTTATATGAAGGGTAATGACTAGGAAAACCCTTAAGCTAGGAAAATACAGTCCTGTGAAGAATCATCATTGCTCCCACGGTGCAGGTATTATAAGACACATGCTCCAATTTTGCCTGAGCAACAATAAATCTGACACACACAAAAAAAGCATCAGTCCTGTTGCCTGGTTAGCCCTGCTTAAGGCTAAAATACCTACAAGCCCATTCAGCACGGGAAGTACTTAATCAGCAGTTTCCTGGGTTTGCTCACATGCCCCAGAGATGCCATTCCCACAGAAAGTTAAACGGTAGAAATAAATGTATACTTCCGCAGTTGGCTAATTAAACAGTAAACTAAAATAATTACAATAATAATAAGAAGAATAACAATTTCTACAATTCTTTAATAGCCACCTGTGTTCATCTTTTATAGGAGAACACTGGATTTCAAATTCAGCCCTGGAGATATTATTCAGTGTTGCTCCATTGTAAGTTAATGTTCAATTCCGAGATGCCTGGAGGGAACCTCTTGCCAACACTGGAGGGAGGCTTGGAGTAATTTCCCCACCTCCTGAGCAGTTTACTACCTTCTTGGTAAGGTATACTTTGGGGAGATAATGGGTCCTTGGCCATCATCTACACAATGCTCAGCAGTGGGGTTTTTTTTTTTTATGTTCCAAATGTACGGTGTTTTCCAAAAAAATTCCCATTAAGGCATAACAAGCTGGCAGTGTTTCCCTGAAAAATCCCAAGTACTGAATCTTGTGGGAAAGGACGCTGACTCACTGATACTGATGGCTCAATACTGAGCTGTGATACAACGAAGTAGGACAGTTGCATTATTCAGGCAGGAAGAAGAAAGCTATAGAAATGGGAAAGCAAGAGGGAGGAAAACACAATTTTATGTTTCCTAATGATTGAAGACATACTGTAAGAAGGGTGAGTTTAGACTCATTTGTCATAGATATGTTTAGCTGATCTGCATGAATTTGTTTTATTCAGGTTCTCCATGTTGTGCCTACAGAGAACAAATTCAATATTATATTTTAAATTGGGGAACATCTAGCTCTGTTCTTATCCCAAGCCGTAAAGAAAGTCTTCCTGTCCTTTATCTCTGCCAGACTTTGAAAACCATGTAATTCTCCTTTCTCTGAGTAAAACCTGAAATGGATGAGAAAACACTTATTTAAAATTGACACTTCAGAACTGCCCTTTTTTGGGATGCCATCTAATTTACGGTGTGGTGTCACTTTTGACTTCAGTCGGACAGCTTACGCCCAAAAGTATAAGGCAATCTTCAGCCCCCTGTCAGGCATGAAAAGGTGTATCTTACTTTTTTATTTCTTCTTAATTATGGTTTAAAGTTTATGCCTGGTATTCTTCGCATGTCCAAGGCTTACTTGTTTCTGTTGGACTGGTAAATGCTTTAAAGGAAAGAGCTACTGAAAAATTAAATTGCCACAGGCAAGTAAAATAGAGCCAGTCTGCACCACTGCCAGCATAGATAGCCATTGCCAGCATAGATAGTCATTGCTGCAAAAGGAAATACTTTCAGTATGACAGCTACAGTCTTCAGACAAAGAATTATAAGGAAAAACACTATTTTGGTGTTTGTTCAAAGTAAGAAAATCTTCTTGCTTCTGGAAAGATGGGCTGAGGAGAAATGGATACAACTTAGTTTTAGTTCAGCTATACTGTGCAGGATTACCCGAGCAATAACCACAGCCACTGGGAGCCAACCCAGCCACCCGACATCCTGTCTCGCAGCCATTTTAATCCCCCGAATGCACTGCTGAGCACCAACCAGAGAAATTCTTGTGGAAGCTCAGATTTCAGATCCACTGGCTTTTCACTTCTCCCTCCCAGGCAAACATTTGCTGGTTGTGCTGGAGGGGAATTTTGAGCCCGCAGAGACAGGCACCTGATTGCCCAAAGACTTTCTGGGTTATGCTAATGTGTCTGGTTTCAGTCTGGTCTCTACTTATATTCTGCAAACCCCGTTTCGGTTCCTCTTTTCTTGTGAATTTCTCTGTGAAGAGAAATGGAATCTTTCAGTAGATGTCTGATTCTGGTCTTGCTTGGGCTGGTGTTGCACAGCTGTATATCTTGATTTAGAGTTTTATTCTATTTACTGAAAGCATGAGAGAATGACTCGGCTCCACAGCCTACCCCAGATCAAACTCTGTCTTCACACTGCTACAGCTCCACCGGTGGAAAGGGGCCATGGAGAGTATGAAGGGTAGCAAATGAGCTGTCTAGTTCCTGAAGATGCATTTCCAGCTAGAGAAGAAAACAGGGGTTACCACTAGGAGCAGCAGTGTGGAAACTCTTATTACCAAGGCTTACTTGCTACTGGAAACAGCAGGAAGCTCAAGGGAAATGGTTAGTGCCTGCTTGCTGATGGCAAGAGCAGAGAAAAAAATAATAAACTCAGATTAAGTCCATGGGTCACTTCACCGTCGTTACCCCGAGTCAACAGTTTGGTTTCCTCCAAAATGGTTGATTAAAATAATATCAATAAGCTACAAGAGGAGAAGCAAAGTATTTCATGTCGTCTCTGTCAACTACGGTTAACACTTCACATCTTGCTGCTCAGTCCAATGCCTTTGTGCTCAGAAAGATTTGGCACCGTGGTTTGTTTGAATATGGCAAGAGAGCAAGCTTTGGCTTGGTTATTCACTAACTACCTCTGTCTCACACGTTCCCTGTTCCTCTCCCACGGCCACAAAGCCACCTCCCTTACAGAGCCCGCTGCAGCCATGGATGGGCAAAGCCCAACGGGGTTTAAGCATTTCACCCGATGTGAAATTTCCCCTTCCTCTGTCAGGAAGGGCTGAGGGAATCCCAGCTGAGAAAGTCAAAGGGTTTAGATCATTCACATGGGAAAATTTGAAAGCACTCTTGAATTCAAAGCCAAGGGTTAAACTAAGCTTTTCCTTCTGAAGAGACTAATTTATTTGAAGTCAAGCAGGCCGTTCTGTCTCCCCCCTCCCAACCCAAACACAAGCAAATGTAATGTGTTCAACCTAAAGCATTTTAAATTAAAACAAAAGAGAAAAAAAAAATTCTTTTCATAATCCCGTTCCTGTTTTTATTTTCTAAGCATAAAAGAGCTGAGCTGCACTGAGCTGAGCTAACATGAATGTCAAACCCCACTTGATTGCAGTTAAGTGGAACAGTTCCAGTTCACACAAAATCTGTATATGCCTGTAAAATCAGGGCTAAAAAATGTATTTAAACCTTCAGAAATAATTAAATCATGTGTTTATGGTTATACAACAAATGGTAAGACCTGATTGCTTAGAAGGCTGGGGGACAGAAAATAAAGTGTTATCTTACACTGTGTATATATATTGTGGATATATTTTCTGAGATTAAACGGATGCAGAAAGCATTTCCTTTAGCAGGCACTATCACAAACAATTTGTGGGGCAGGGACAGAACTACTTGATTCATCTGTGTAAAAAGGACAAAAAGTAATGGCCTAAACCTGCCTGCTGTGAAGAAGGACTAGAGAAAAGTGAGACCGAAAGCATCTCTAGGTTCCTGACTGCAGCAGACCTCTTCTATCTGTTGCCTCCATCTTCTGTCTGAGAGGATGGTAGGGAACAAAATGAATCTCATTTTCCCCTTGGCTTAGATCACTTTTTTAAAAAAGGCCCCAATTTGTTACATTATGGTACATTCAATTAGTATAGGTCCTCCGTCCCACTTTCTGCCCTGGCACGTCCCTGTCTTTCTCTGCCTTGCAGGCTGTTCTTTGTGGGATAGCTGTGTACAGCCCCTTAATAAAGTCACATTAGTAAATCAAACTCACTAATCATCATATCCAAAACAAATAGGGTCCAAAGTTGCAAAGTAAGAAGGATTTTGCCTGCACTCCTGCATCTCTTCAGAAGAGAAGCCAAACTTTTAAGAATATTGGCAGAAGGTATTAAAAGGAGTTTTTCTTACCAAGCAAGAGCAACAACCGGGTGTTGAAGTGATTACCTTCAAAACAGCTCAAAGACAGGCATGCTTATTTGGCTTTTTTTTCACCTGGGTTATCCATTACTTTTTTTTCAGACAAAAATTACTTGATTCGTATTCAACAAACAGTGAAAGCATCTTTTATTTGACATTGTGTAAGATCGTCTGTTACTCAGAAGTGTAGCTCTCTTTTATGGCACAAATGAATAATTGTGACTTCTGTGGAACTTCTGGAAAGAGCATGCAAGGAGGAAATCGGTTATTTCTCTCTTTCTGGAAGAAAGGCCCTTCATTTCTTAATAATTGCTGATGTTCCTGCTTTAGCAGCCTATGTGCATTCATATGGCCCTGAATCAAAAAGGGCCTTTACACTTGGGGAGTGTAACTTGTCCTTCCTGTGGCACTGGAATAGATGGTGAGGAATGATGTAATGAGGAAAGGCTTCAGAAGAGCTGACACACTAGAGAGTTGAGCCCAGACCTGTATCCTGGACTTGAGCCACTTTTGATTCCGGTACAACCGTGAACAGGGTCCAGGCTTTCAGCTCTACCCCAGTGCCTATGACTGAGTTCATCAAGCCTTCTCCCTTTTCTCTCCCACCCATCGACTCCTTACTGTGGGGAAAGAAGAAAATCCATATTTCTAGTCTGAAGCCTCATTGGAGTCACATACAGGGAGAAGCAGTGCGAGATGCGTCTTCTGCAGACAGTTCATCCAACTGCCCATGTTGAGCAGCAGCTCCATGGCTAAATAATCTCCCATTATAAAATGGCTGAGAAGCAAAGGAGGTCTGAGGGAAGTGGGGGAGAGTAGGACTGCAAAAAGAGGGATTCAGAAAGAGGAGTGGGCAATGGTGAAGGAGTAAGTAGGATAAAATAGAAAGCAGTATAATTAAAGTAGCAGTTTGGTGTAGTATGCTGTGTCCTAGCTCTCACAAGGCACATCTCATGCATGTTAGACACCCTGCATTTCTAGGTCTGGGTTTATGATGGTCATAAAAGACCTGTTCCTAAGGGGGCTGTTGGTGACCTGCATGCTTAGAGGTGAAGACCATGACTGCACCCTGAGAAGGAAACCTGGAAGAAAGCAGATGTGACACATACTGATAAACTGAACCAGAATCCAAGAAGAAGGAAGGAAGCAGCAGGTTTCACCTTCTTTTACCAAAAATACACAAGCTGAATATGCATTGACCGTATACCTACTCATTTATGATATGACTCCTGGTTTTCTGAAGGTTTAGCATCCACTCAGGAAATCAGAATAGCTGTTTATTGCCCTACAGTGTGTCAAAAATCAGGAATCACCTTGCATTAATAGCTGAGATTACTCAAAGCTTTCACAATAGGAAAATACCAGACAGATTGTCCCAATGGGCAATGGGCACAAACTGAAACACAGGAGGCTCCCTCTGAACATCAGGAAACACTTTTTTTTACTGTGAGGGTGACTGAACACTGGAACAGGTTACCCAGGGAAGTTGTGGAGTCTCCATCCTTGGAGATACTTAAAACATGCCTGGACACAGTCCAGGGCCACCAGCTCTAGGTGGCCCTGCTTGAGCAGAGGGGTTGGATCAGATGACCTCCAGAGGTCCCTTCCAACCTCAACCATCCTGTGATTGTGTGAATGCCACAAAGTATGTTCATGCTATGAAATCTGGTAGACCTTGGCCAGAAGGAGCAGAGGCTGTAAATGGTGTGGGGCTATGTCACCTGGGACCGTCTCCAGAGAGATTGTGGCACGTGTTTCAGAGCCCTCATCCTGCTGTGGAAGCAATAGTACAACAAGGCGTTGAAGGCATCTGGACTCCCTCTTCCTCTGCCTCTCTGGCACTGGTTTTCCCTTCCTCAGGAAAGCCATTTGCATTTGCTTTTAAAGCCTGTACTTGAGGAAAAATTCATCTGTTTATTATAACAAAGCAGACTTGAAAATAGATGGTGTGCAGGTATGCTTACGTCAGAAGTGCACTTGCCTCAGCTGATAATTATTCTGCATTTTTAGCATCAGGGTGGGCAAATCTTTCTATTTTCTCCATTGGACTAAAAAAAAAAAAAAAAAAAAATTTCCTTCCTGTTACACACCCAGAACTCACAATGATTGTTATTCTGACGGCACTGTCTACTTCGTTAACGCATGCGCGAAAGTTGCTTTAAAGCAGATGGATAAATACAGCCTGGCTTTATTTTAAGCTTTTCACTTTTTTACTAATGCAAAATTTCAGCTTGGTTGGAGCGATTGCTAAGCTTTGCAATTCGTAATTCTTCAGTTCAAATGCTGCAATTCTAATGCAGATCTAATGCGTTCAGCTCAACATTCAGAAATACACACTTAGGTATATTCAGAATTACACTATTGTTTGTCTTGATTTTGCTGTTAAATAATACTCAAATTTTCAGTTTTGGTGAGTATAATTTACAAGAAAATCCCTCATTTACTTATATAAAAAAAAGCTTAAATAAATATCTTTAAACTACTTTCATGTTTTCTTCATTTTATTAAGATAAAGTAGTGATAAAAATGAATTAAGAATTAAATAATTCCTCACAAAAGCCCTTTTTCCAGACAGTAGAAGCTTCTAGAGATTTAAGATGAAGGGATTCTACCTTATTAGGCAGCTAAGTCTTGCCAATCTGTTTACACGGAGAACAAATGAAATACAAGAATTAAGATGGTTTAAGGATTCAAGTGAAACAGCTCTGTAAGATGTTACAGAGAGCTTTTGTTGAAATTTCTATTTATTAAGATGTGACAAATCCTGCTGTCTGGCAAAGTGACCCCAAATCCCAAGCTCTCCAGTCTGGTGGTGGGGATTTCTCCCACTTAACCAGCTGTGGCAAGTGTGACCTTGACCAGACTGAAGCCCTCCGCAGCGGCCGTGGGACAGCACCGAATGACCATGCAGCTTGTGCCAGCTCTTTGGTCAGCACACACAGACCACGTGTATGTGAGGAGTCTGGAGCTCTGTACTGTCCTGCCTGCAGGTTTAGATATTGGAAGAGAATTAGATCACTTCCTCCTTCCCCTCTGTATATTAGTCTTTCCTCCATTTCTCACCAGCTCTCTTTATGAGTTGTATTTAATAACACCCCAGGATGGTTTTTAAAAACATGCTGTTTTAATGTTTCTTTAACAAAACACAAATTCCCATCAGGCACAATTTTATGGTCTTATTACTCATACAAATGTTGAATTCCCCTCATTATTCCTATTGACCTTGGCTTAACTTAAATCCTGTGGTTGTGCATTAGTGCTTCTGCATAATATAAAATCATTTCCCTTTGGTAAGATTTACACTACACTGCTTTAAATATGATTGAATATCTCCTTGTTCTTGCAAGAAAGCAAATAAGGTGTCCTTTACCTTACTGTCCATCCTTATTCATTCCCAAATTAAACAGTCCTCTGATTATTTGCTCTTACGCTGTAGTGCTTTGCATAGTCCATGAAGATCATTTGCAGATTAGAGCAGTGGAGTCAGTCAAGAGAAGAGGAAAATGGACTGGAGAGAGCTGGAGTGTGGAGGAGAAAGGCTACAACTGTTCATTGAAACTCTTTCTCCCTGTATGTTCTTTTGACATAAAATTTGTTTTCAGGGTCAGTGCATGCATGTCCCACAACCTGAGCAGCAGCTAGCCTCTGGTGAGGGGGCAGAGAAGCAGAGCAAAGAAAATTGGATCAGAATTTGGAAAACTGGGAAATAAAAAGGGAGAGGAGAAAGATCTGCTGCCTGCCTGGTGCAGAAAGATCTAAGGATCTGGTTACCAAACAGTTGCAAAGGGACCCCTGACAAATAAAGGTGGGAACAGACCAACACTGTGTGGTTTTGTTCATCAGACATGAGCATGAAGTTCAGACAGAAGCATGACTTGTCACCTTGTCTTGCTGGTTGACGACAATGCTCTTGGCTCTGCATGTTATGAATGCTGTGTCTGCATTTTGCTTTCTTTTTTGGGGGGGCGTGGGGGCACATGGGTTGGGGTTTTTTTTCTTCTCATTTTCTTGGGGTGCTGGGCACTAGTGCACTGTCTACTCAAGCAAACTGCACTTAAACGGCATTTCTGCAAGTACAGGACCGGCATGGAATTTTCCATTTTGTTAGAAAGTGTGTATTTGTCAAAACCAGCCCATTTCAGTGGAAGTACACATGCCAGCTTCCTCAGGAAGAATTTCGCAGCGTCTACCTGGAATTTCCAGTGAAAACAGCCTGCTCAGTGTCTACGACAGCCTGTTTGTCAAGGCACATACCTGGGGTGTGAGAGATCCAGAGTCAAGTTCTTGGCTCCAAGAAAGATAGAACTGGTGGTATAAAGCAAAACAGTTCCAAAAGGAGACTGAGAGAGCCCTAACTGAAGAAAGACAATAATGTGGCATGAAGGTGCTTAAAATGGGGAAGAACAGGCTTCAAGTCCATGGTCTGAATTCAAAATACAGACTTCACTGAATTCTGCCACATCTCATGTATATTCCCTATGCTCCAAGGTGTTGAATTATGGTGGTCCATTTCAGTAAAGAACATTAAAAAAACTTCAATAGCCTCTATGATTCTGGATAACTGACCTCCGTGGGCATGACTAGCATGCAAAATAATGTCTCAGCTGTGCCAAGTGATGGTATTAACACATCTCTACACTACCAGTATAACCTTCCCCAATATTCCTTGATGGTGTTCACCATGCACTACCACTTTGGGATTTAATGTCTTTTCTAGACATTAGACTCATAGGACAGACCTCAAGTAGGCAACAAAACTGACTACAGTTGAAATTACTACTGCCTGAGAAGGTAAGACTTCAGAAGCAGCATACGCTGAGAACCAGGAGCTAGATGTATTTGTGATGACAAAGTTTTTAGGTCAGCCTTGATGTTACTAACATTGCCTTTTTAGTTAGGATGCCCTTAAACAGTGTGTTTCACAAAGAACTGATTTAAATTTAATTGAACTTAATGGCACAGCTCCCAATTAGTAGTGTTGTTCATTTAGTTTCCGTTGAGATGCCCTCAAGAAATGTAGCACAGCTTAATTTTTTGTGCCCCCTCAGTCTGAGCTGGTTGTGTCTGAATGTTTCTCAGCTCCTTCAAAAAGATAATTCAGTCACCTCTTCCAACAACCAAACCATCCAGAGGCCATGATGCTACCTTTCAAGCTTGTACTGTTGTCAAAGAAGAGCCACATGCCTGCACAGAGACAAAACCAGCTTGTTGCAGAGCCATTTATTACAACAGCAAAACAGACGTCTATTAAATTTTCTTCACATGTAAATGATAATCCATCTACTCACCATCACAAAATTTTCCTTTAACATGAAGGGCTACACAATCTGTTGACTCCACCGTATTGTCCACTACATTACCTCCTTAAAATATCCATACCTGAACACTTGGAGAAGTCAGTGGGTCCTGCAACCAACCACTAAGCCAAAGGTAGACATCAAGCTTTGTTTCCTGAGGAGATTCAAAACAATGTCTTGGAGTCTTGCAATTTCCTGCTTTCACTCATTTGTCTCATCCTCCCTTTGAAACTTCTGTTTATCTCATCCACTTTGTCTGACTCTTGGAAAGAACAGAATTACTACAGCAAGAAGGAAACCAGTAAACCCATTTTCTGAGCTGCTGACAGCTCTGTTACTTCTGCAGACCTGGAAGAATCAAGCTATCCACATATTTCTTCTTTGTCCTCTTGATAATCAAAAATGGTGGACACAGTCTCTACAGACTATGCCAATTACTACTGCATGAAGGTCTAATGACAAAGTCATGGTATGAACCATCCTCCAAAACAAATCTCCTTTCTGCCAGGAAGAAAGTATTTATTTCTTCCATCTTATTCTTTCTCTTTCGATCTCATATTAAGCCCAAATTTTCTCTTTGAAAAGATATAGAAGGTGCATCTTTCTGGAAACACACTGGAATCAAGAGACGCTCCAGGCACCAGATGACAATTTCTCCCATTCTGTGGCTTCCATCAGTGATGAGACAGGTCTGAACATCAATTTAAACTGTATTTCAGAACTATAATGGAGAGCAATGCTGGTTTTCTTAGTGGCACATCATACTCACCTATGCCTGAGTATCATATTGCAAGAAGACTGAATGATACTCCTGGAAGCTGCATCCCCAAAACATAACTACATAGCCTCTTTCACCGTATGTCCTGAAATACAAATGGGCTTAGTTATGTTTGCACTGTAAGTCACCAGTAGTGCTACTGAAATCATTGGCATAAGACCCTAAAGGAGGAAGAGGTGCTGTCTTAAAAATGTTTGTGACCTGTTTCATCCTTTTTTCAGAAAGCCCTCCTTTGTAAATGAAAACCCCTGTAATAGCATAGTCTCCAACTCATATAATTTCCTCTTCTTGCATTGCAATATGCCTGGACTTAACCATGGTGGAAGAGGATATGGCAAGCTTTTAACCTTACTGAACCTAATGTGAGACTGACACTGAAGCACTGAGTTAACTCGGCTTGCCCATTAACTAAGGAAGATCCAAAGACATATGTGTGTGTTGTACAGTAACTATGAAGGCAACGGTTTCTGTTAAATTAACAAACACTCTAAGACTCCACCCAGACACCTGGGAAAATTAGATATTTTCCCCAGACACCATAACAGGCTATACTTCCCCTCTCACAAGTTCTAAGCCTGCCTATAAACAAAAGGAATGCTATTGACGAGAAAAAGGAACCCAGAATTAATTTGGGAGAATAGAGTGGTGATAAACAATTTTTCCACCAATGTTTTGTACATTCCCATCCTCCAGCATCTTTGGCAGTTTGCTTCCCCACCCTCCCACCACTGGATTGTGTGAATCCCCATTAGACAAATGCCCTCTCACAGATACTATTTCTCACCTTTCCACATCCCATTCAGTTTCTCATCAGATCCAAAAGTTTTATCTTCTATGGAAATGGTGTCTAATCTATGACCAGTCCTTCGCACCCTCCCTTGTCAAGCAGTTGCTGCCCAGCTGTGCCTGGGGCTACCTGGGTTGGTCCTGAAGAATCTCATAATCCAGGTGGTAGTTCAGTCTAAGAAACTAGACTGAAGGTGACACTTCAGCTGCTGCCTCTAGTTGCAGTGCCTGGACCTGACCTAGCCAGATTAAAGCTATAGAGATGTGAAATAAAGGAATTTCATAATTTCTGCCCTGTTTCACACCATGATGTCATATTTGAATCATCTGGTTCCTAACTCAACTGGGAAAAATGGCAAGAACCCACATCCCCACTTACACTCATGCAGGTGTCACCACCTTGTAGAGACACCATGCACAGGGAAAAAGAACCATTGTGTAGAGTCCCTGCATCAAAACTGCAACTATTCAAGTCTAACAAAGCTAAACAGTTAAAAAATTTGCATAGACAGAAGTGAAGGTCACCTGTTAAATGGAGGGGGATTCATTGTCCAAGGCACCATGAGAGAACGGCAGAGTACCTTTTTCTGTAAGTTCAAAAAAGATCACTAAAGATGCTTATTTCTTGCTAGATAGCATACATTTCTGGGCAGCAGTAGAAGCAGGCGTGTCTTCACATCAGACCCAAGAAGCCTGGCCATTCTTTGGAGGTATTTTTCTCTGCCAGTGCCTGCCGCATTTCCCCTTCACTCCCACATCCCTTTGATGTTTGAGTGTGCGTTCTTCATTGTTCTGGACGTTTTCATCACTTCTGCTTTCCCTTTGGTCTTTTGCTGCTGAATGTTTGTCAGAGTCCATACCCTGCCCTTCTGGGCCATGCTCAGCCCTTCTGCTATTGCCACTGGCGGTGGCCCAGCCACAGCCCCCAGGCTCTGCTCAGGCAGGTGTTGACATGTGTCCGAGCCCCGTACAGGCATGGTCCCTGGCAGCAGTGGCCTCCAAGCCATGCCCCAGCCTCAGCTGGGATGCTGCCAGCTGGCCCTGGCTAACCCCATGCTGGGAATACCACAAGCAGTGGGAACAACCACATACTGATGTCCAAGCCCTACAAATTTCCCCACACGGCCTGAGGGTGCTCTGTGTTGCTGGTGCCTTGGCCAGCCAAGGGAAGGCCCTTGGCCTTCCCCTTCACATCACTGTTCACCCCGTCCCAACCGCACACCCTGGTTTCTTCCTCCCTGGCCTGTAGCCCAGGCACTTACTTGCAGAGTCAGTCCCCAAGATGAACCCCACACACCCCATGCCTCTCACCTCTTTCATAGAATCATAGAATCATTTAGGTTAAAAAAGACCTTTAAAATCATCGAGTCCAACCGTCAACCATGCCCATTAAACCATGTCCTGAAGTGCCTTGTCTATGCACTTTTTGAATACCTCCAGGGATGGTGACTCAACCACTCCCCTGGGCAGCCTGTTCCAATACCTGACAACCCTTTCAGTAAAGAATTTTTTTCCTAATACCCAACCTAAACCTCCCCTGGCACAACTTGAGGCCATTTCCTCTCATCCTATCTCCAGCCACCTGACAGAAGAGACCAGCACCCACCTCACTACAACCCCCTTTCAGGTAGTTGTAGGGAGCGATAAGGTCTCCCCTCAGCCTCCTCTTCTCCAGACTAAACAGCCCCAGCTCCCTCAGCTGCTCCTCATAAGACTTGTGCTCCAGGCCCCTCACCGGCATTTTTCCCTCCCAACATACTAGCTGTCAATCAAATCCCCAGGCCCAACAATCTGAATAAACTAGTCTGAGTTTGTGCTAAGAGTGGTAAATCAGATAAACAAACCCAAATTTCCCCCCAAAATCTGCCTTGCCACAACATTTCTTATCCCCCAACCACCTCCTCTCTACCACTGGCCCTTACCCTGCACCTGAGGGCTGGACTCTGCATTGCCACTGGAGACCCTGCCCACCGGTGCAACCTCCCGTGGGATCAATATGAGGATGAGTAGCCCAGCACCACCAAAGCAAATAGCCTTTTCAACGTTCATTTCCCAGTTCAGCCAAAATAGCCCTGAGGTGCTCAGTGAGCACCGTGCTTGGTGGAGCCACCACAGGACGGGGCTGCTGTTGGGCCTTGCTGGTGTCTGCTCTCAGTGGGCAGCCGGTCTGCATTCCACCATGCCCGTCTTAGGGATGAGACACATCGTGTGTGAACGTGTGATCAGGGTGAACGCAGGCACAGCGCGAATGGACATTTGGGCTGGGCAGCCAAAATCATCCCTTTCTGCAGAGCGGTGGTTATGGAGGCACTGGTCACCATGGGGGGAAGCTCACCTCTACAGCCTCTGTGGGCCAAAATTTAAATGTTCCCCCTACCTACAGCTGTGAAACCTCTCTCTTGTTTATTCTTTTTTACAAGGGACTAAACAGTTGCTCTTTGGGCCAAAATTTAATCCCAGTGTTGCAATGATGGACCGTAAAGAACTGAAAGTTTTTTGGATTTGTTTTTTGCTATAGCAAGGCAGATGGACAGAAAAGAGTGATTTTTCTTTGAGGATCTCAAAGAAAAAATCAAATTTTATTAAAGACACCATAGAAAATGATTGCTTCTTTCACATTTTATCGCTCCACAACAACAAAATATGTGAAACTAGCCCAACCACATATCTAGTTACACAAAGGCAATCAAAAGCACATTACAAATAATATATGATTCAACACAGTGCAATATCATTCATAATACAATTCTAATAATCCCAGAAAAAATGGAATTCCACAGCCTATGAGATTTTCCTGACCTGTCTGTAACAATGACTGCATTAGTTTTCATCCACCATTGTTTCTATGAGGCTGAAACAATACAATATTAAGTTAGTTGTTGGAGGAAGCAGGACTTAGAGTATGTGTCTCCACACTTACTGTTGTAAACTGAGCACAATAAACTAAAGAAAAGTAAATTTAGAATCAAAAGAACATTAACAGAATAAGGAGGCCTGACTCTAAATCGGGAAGTTAGCAGGTTTTGTAAATTCAAATGTGCGTTATAGCTCAACAAAATTAAAATCTGAAGGTGGTGGAAAGTGTTCATTTTTGCCATCTGGCAAGTCTGGGGTCCAGAGACAATCCTAGACCTTATTCAAGTCAGTGGTCTGGCTGGATCATCTTCCAGGTACAACAAAACAGCTTGGGTAAAAAACAGCAGAAATTAATCAAAACAGTTACAGATCCATAAATAAATATTAATCCACAAGTTATTGTAGAAATTCTTTAGAAATTAGAATCTCTGAAACGCTTCGTGTTTTCTTTGAACCAAGCAGTAGATTGAGACAACTCTTGACTTGACGGGTCTATGCTGCTCATTTCCCGTGCTGGCAAAAAAATCATGAATAGGCACAATTTCATGGCTACAGGCCCATGATTGCATTTGAGCAACATCATATACGACCTGTTAGTTACAAAGGCCTGTAGAGAACTGGCTTTAAAAATTAGGAAATGCACGGTGGAGAACAGTGGTTCAATAAGATGGGCAGACAGCATGAGCACATGTTTGAGCAGATTTGTGTTTAATGCCCAGTTCTATGCACTGTTAGCCCAGTTGAATGTACCATTAGCCAGTTTGCTGATGATACCAAACCGGGAGGTGCTGTTGACTCCCTTGAGGGACAAGATGCCTTGCAGAGGGATCTAGATAGATTGGAGCATTGAGCTATGATTAATGGGATGAAATTTAACAAGTCCAAATGCCGGACTCTGCACCTAGCATGGAGTAACACCAGGCACAAGTATAAATTGGGAGAGGAGTGGCTGGAGAGAAGCCCTGCAGAAAGAGATCTGGGGGTGCTGGTCGACAGCAGGTCCACTATGAGTCAGCAGTGGGCCCTGGGAGCCAAGAGGGCAAACCCCATCCTGGGGTGCATCAAACACAGCATAACCAGCCAGTCAAAAGAGGGGATTATCCCACTGTATTCAGCATTGGTGTGCCCTCACCTGGAATACTGTATGCAGTTCTGGGCCCCACAATTTAAGAAGGCTGTGAAGATCCTTGAATGCCTCCAGAGGAGGGCAACAAAGCTGGTGAAAAGGCTGGAAGGAATGTCCTGTGAGGAGCAGCTAAGGACTTTGGGCTTGTCTAGTTTGGAGAAAAGGAGGCTGAGGGGCAACCCCATTGCTCTCTACAGCTTCCTGAGGAGGGGAAGTGGAGAGGGAAGTGCTGATCTCTTCTTCCTGGTATCCAGTGATATGACGTGGGAATGGTTCAAAGCTATGCCAAAGGAGGTTTAGACTGGACATTAGGAAGCACTTCTGTACTGAGAGGGTGATCGAACACTGGAACAGGCTTCCTAGAGAGGTGGTCAATGCCCCAAGCCTGTCAGTGTTTAAGAGGCATTTGGACAATGCCCTTAAAAGCATGCTTTAACTTGGTCAGCCCTGAAGTGGTCAGGCAGTTGGACTAGATGATCGGTATAGGTCCTTCCCAACTGAAATTATTCTATTCTGTTCTATTCTATTCTATTCTGTTCTATTCTATTCTACCCAGTCTGGTGAAAACAGTGGGATGGATGCTCAGGGAACCTACCATGTGCTCTACCAGTAGTGTGCAGATCCCCAGGTGGGACATTTTCTGGATGCAGTGATTAAGTATTTAAACATGATGGCACTGTGAATTTTTTTCACTGTCTCATTGCTGAGCCAACTTCTGCCACCCAGCCCTTCTGTGGTGGTGCAACAACTTGGAGGGATGAGTGTTGGTGCAAACTGTGAGATGATCTGTCATGGGCAATTAGCTGAAATCCATGTCCTTAATGTAAAGGGAAAAACCTGAAAGACAGACTCTCTCAAACTGGAGAGATGGAGGGAAAATAATAGCAGAAGGCAGGAGCTTCAGGGAAAGTTGAAATGTAGCCGACCTTTGTTGAAAGATGGATCAGTGATCCCTATAACCTCTAAAAACATCCCGATGTGTTGCTTCAGGCTACAGCTGGATCCAGCAGAGTTGGCAGCGTCTGCGTGAGACGCAGCTGGACCAAGGCCCGTGTGCAGGGGCGTATGGGTGCCAAGCTGGGATGAGCTGGTGGGGGTGACATTTGTGGCTGGCTGGCCCAAGGGCCCCATTTCATTCCTTGCGCCAAGGCCCATGCCAATCATGCTGCAAGACTACACGGAAAAATATGTTTTGAAGCAAGAATAGAGCCTGCTTAATCCTGGTTAACGCAAAGCCTCTGTTAAAAATGATGTGCACATTTTTAAGAGTTTGTTTCAGCTGACTACACCATGAAAAGGGGACATTCTTTATTACCATTTCTCTTGAAGCAAATTAATTTCCATTCCCCCTGAAGCAAACCTTAGGGAGTGAGGAAGAATCACAAAAGCTAATGGGGAAGGCGTCGCCTATGTAACACCACCAAAAATATTCAGTTACTCTTTCCCCACAAAGCCACTGGGTAATTTAAAATAATAAAACATCAGAAAACAGGGCAGCTTGCTTCTCTGTAATTTAGAAGCATAAAAGGGAACTGATGCTGTAATTACAGACTGAAAAAACAAAAGCTCCATTTAAAAAAATTGTTTCAGTGGACTTTTTTTTAATTGCTATTAGCTCCTCCAAAGCAGGGACAAAACCTCCAGTCAAGGGCTTTGTCCAAATTTGAATAGACTGAGGAAAAGCAACGTACCCCAGAAGGTGCTGGAGGGAACGCTGGCAGACCAGAAGTGGTTAGTGTGCCACAAGGCAGATATCCATGCTGAGACTAGGATTCGCTGCAGGCAGAGGTAGGCGAACAAGAGGAGATTTAGCATGTCTGTGATATTTTCCATCAGGCCAGATCAGTACCTTCACTTCACTTCAAGCACAGAAATAATAAGCTTGATTAAAAAAGGCTGCTGAAGAGAAAAAAATAAAGTTAACATGCCTTTTGCATTTTTCTTAAAACTACTAATCCTTTGGGTTCTGATGTAGTTAGTGTATATACAGTGTAGATGGTTATGTATGTATAGTGTAGTTAGTTATATGTGTGCATACGTAGTATAGTTATTCTCCAAAATTAGCCAATGTAATGGCTGTAGGACCATTCCAGACATGTGAGAGATTGGGTGCCGTCTCTTCAAACAAATGGAAGGAAACCCAGAGGGGAAGACACTTTTCAAGTGAACCTTTTCAGGAAAGTGAAGAGAGACAACATAACTTCAAAAATAGCATGGCTTTTCCAATGAAGTTCCTTATTCCGAGATAAGAGGAAGCCACTTTCCAGCAGCTTTGTGTCTTTTCTTGGCAATTCAGGCTGATGGTGTTGGTCATTGTCCATTCCATTTGGAAGGTCTTCTCCCTCACCTCAGGAACACACTGTCTCCCGCATATGCCAGAACACACTTGCAGGCAAGGCTTCCGACTTTCTCATTTCCTTTCCTGTTTTGTTGTGCAGGGATTTTAAGCTCTCGGCTTCCAAGCTCTCTTTTTATAGGCCTTTTGCCTTTGTTTATTGTCATTTAGTTTTTAGTTGTTTTTGTTAAGACGCCCAGTATCCTTCAGGCGTGGATGCCCATAAATTAAAATGCGTTATTATTATAATAAAGTTGCGTCACTGCTGAAAGCCAGACTGGCCAACATAGACCTCTAAATAGAGAGCTAAGTGAGAAGTTGGATGGTATTGACCTCTACAACAAGGAACACAGCAGAAAGTATCTAATCTGGGAGGTGGAAAATATGGAGAGGACATGTACAAAGGGGTGTTCATATAAGCTTCTGGTGGCCTGAAAAGTTCATCTTTGAAAAGTGGGATGACCATGAAAATCCTTAGAACTTTCATAGGGAAGTGAGATGAATTATATGCTTATAAGACTGTGGTTGTTCTAAACTATTGGGATTAAATGCTAAAACAGGCAGCATGCTTTGACTCCCATCTCAAATGAGCCAACCAACTTGACAGAGCAGCGACTGTGCACTACCACAATTACAGGGAGAGTCTGCTTATTGCAGCAGCCACCTATGAAATGAAGAGTTCAATGATCAAATAAAACAGGCTGCTCTTTTTTCAAGCTTTTCTTTGAATATTCAAATGGAAAGTTTTCACTTCAGGGCTTTGAATTCAGAAAAAAATACCCTAGGTGTTATTGTTTGTCATTTCTCTGCTGTAATCAAGCCAACTCACAGACAAACATTCAAAGACTTAGCAGTTCTCTTTGTAAGTGTGAAAACACTAGGTAGGATCCATCCTGCACAACCAGGAAACCTTGAAATTGGCTACAATTTTAGCACCTAAAAAAGCTATTCCTTAAATACCTAAGTTGTCCATGAAGTAAAGGAGATGCTTCGGAAAGCTTTCAGAAAAAAATTCTTCCATCTAATGTAGATGCATAATGTTAAGCAGGAAGATCTCCATCCAAGGGGCCTTCAAAAACCTGCTTCTCTCCATTTACTGTACTGGGAATATTGTCACCTAAAAGGCATTAGATTCCAAAGTTTAGCTACAAGTTAGTTGCCTAAGTTAGGTGAGCTGGATCCAACTCATGGGTGTTTCTATGTACACTTTTACTCTCAAGTGCCCCTCATATGAAGATGGTAAAGGTGTTTTTATATATAAAGATGCACCATACTCCTGTGAAGAAAGCAAACGTTCTTCCATTTCCCCATAAGAAACCTGACCTGCAGAAAAGGGACAAAATTACTTAGGTTCTGTATGCAATGCACTCCAGTTGTACCTTGTCCTTCATTTCCAGGACTGCAAGAAATAAAATCCACACCCATAGTCAAATGCCATCTGCAAAAGGCTGAAAACACAACTGCTAAAATACATCCTCCAAGCTCACATCAAACTCTATTTTAGTGAAAAAATACCTCCTAGAACCTAAGTTCTACTGCCTACAATCCCTCATGTTAATGTGTCTTTTTAATTTATAGTTTATTAGTCTTACTCATGTTCCTCTACTTTATGTAAAAATCCGTGAACTACCAGTAATTTCTGCATTCTGGTTGCCTTTATGTCTGAAACGTTTTCTTACCATTTCTTGGCTAGTTTCATTTCTTAGCCTTTTCCAATTGAAAAATTATGGGTCCTGGGTTTTGTTTGGTTTGGTTTGGTTTGTAAAATATCTGATGACCTAACAAACAGAAAACCTTACGAGAAAAATCTCCCCTTGGAAAGAAGTTCTAAAAGTCATGTCTGATTTGTCATAGGTTTTCCCCTGGATATAACTAACATCTATTTCAGCCAGTAGGAATCAGTACAGCAGATATTAGAGGGCTGATCTAAAACTATATGATAATGACCTTTGAACTCCTGCTGTCCTTAGTTTAATGGAAAGTCTTACTTTCAGTTTTGCTAACCAGGAGACAGGCAGAACTAGCTACTTCTTTAAAAGCTACAGTTGCAAAATCTCTACATGAGGAAGTCCTTTTTCTGTTTTTATTTGTGAAAAGGTACACTGTCCTTTACGCATACACAGATGCCTTGCACCGCCATATTATGAAAGAGGATGACAATAAACATCCTTTATTGCTGAGGTGGAAAAAGTTGGAGCACCAGCAATCCCTCACTTCAGATTTTAAGTATAAAAGCAACTGTGTGGTATTATTAAAACAGATATTAAAACTGACTGAAAAATAGCAGTAGCTTCTTCAAGAGAAATGAGAATCATGGCTGATTTTACTGTTGCTCGTTCTGTTACATCCAGCTCTTCAGGCATTTGCCTGTAGGTTTCTGTCAAAACCTGGCCATAGGTCAAACTCAAAGGGTCTGTCCTTCCAGTTACTATTAACTTTGATGCAAGTCTGGTCAGCTTTCTATCTCCCTCCCTCCCTCATTGCAAAGGCATCTGAAATGTGCCATGGATTTTGCATTTGAATAACTCCTCCCCTCTGGACCACAGCTTCTGAGTGGGTCCTGCTGAAGCGTAGCTAGAAGCTGGAAAAATTGGAGGTCTATGGTCCTGGCTCTGATCTGGTTAAACTCACAGAAAGTTTACCAGGGTTATATTTTTTCTAAATAATTTGGGGTAAGATAATTTGGGCCACATTAACCAAATGATCTGCCATGATATTTTCCCCTTCTACTGAAGTACAATTCAGTTATTCATGTGTGTTAATTAATAATCCTTCGAGAGCCAAAGCATTAGTACATCATTTATTCTTTGCTGCCAGGAAAATTATACAAGGGACTTTGTATTCATTGCTCTGTTGCCAGAAGAACTATACTCAAGAAACGGAAAATCTGGGAAAGACAGACTGCCCATTCTGTAAAAGCATCGAAGGCATACATCAGACTTTGCTTATCGTCTCCTTGAACAAAAACACACAGCCTTGATGGTCAAATGGGAGACTTCAACAAACAAATCTCACATAAACTGCCAACTCATTTGGAAAACAAGAAGTCCTTCCCTTCTTTCTTATCTGATATCAGACCTTTATAACTGCTCTGTTCCTTTAACCACAAGGCTCGTTAATGAGGACTACTCGGCAATGGCTACATCACAGCTTTGAGATAATGTCCCCAGCTGTGATTTAAGAAGGGAAAATACATCCCTCCTGCAAAGATAAACAATGTGAAGCTTTCCCAGCACTATCTGTTCCAGTCTGGTGGAGAGGACATAGTTCAGTGCCGATGACACCGCTCTTCTGCTGCAACCACCTCTTGGGCGGAGGAGGTGAGCTGGGCACACAGTGTCCAGGGTGGTCAGAAAGCTTGCCTTCATACCCAGACCATATAGCTAACATTTAGGTCAGTTTGTTTAATTGTTCTCATCTAACCATTCTTGGATAGCGGTTGGCTGTATACTTATATTATTCTAAATGGCCTGTTTGTTTTATGCACACCTCTTCTGCCCATTTGTCACTGCAAAATTAATCAAATGGAACACTTGCCTAAACATTTATTAAAACATTCATTCTTATTCAGCAAAGCTAGCTATTTATCAAAGTAATCTATTTTCTCATACAGAATGATCTTATCCATCCACATGAGGAGCCCTAAGAGATAGTGAAACATAATTAATGTAGAGGTTTATGAATTCATTATATAAAATTCTTGCCTGTCAATGGAGAAGAATAGCCCGTCCCCATCCCAAGATGTGTATTTCTGTCTCCCTTGTCTCCAGATAAGGCACAAAGATAGTATTTGGTTTGAGATCATTTTACTTGTATGTCCAAGTGACAACTTGAATATATAAATATATGGGTTGTTCCTCAAGAAAACAGTTTCTCCTACAAGATTGTGTAGTATTTGGAAAGCACCCAAGTAAGATCTTCATAAAACTGTCTGGTTTTCTGGTGGTTTTGTCCTCAAACAAAACAGATCTGCTCAGGTTTTGCTGCCCTCTGCCAGTGCAGGCACAAGTACTGTGGTAAAGAAAAAAAAATCTGGTAACCAAGCCTTTGATATAGAAAAACCACATGGAGTTGAGTCATAAACTGTGGACACGAGACAACTAATTATGGGTTATGTTAGGCATGGGGAACAGGTTAACTGCTACATAATTACAATTGAGATCGCTGTGGACACAGTCAAGGAAACCCAGTTAATAGAAAGAAGTAAATGAAAATGTATTGGTATCTATGAAGGAAAACAAGTCCTGTCTGTTTTCTTTAGCTTCTTCAGTGATTTCAGACCTTCTCGATGATTTACTGCTGCTTAAGCATTATACTTATGAAGCCTAAACAGGGGTTTATATTTCATGTTCTGCTTTTTTTTGTGAGAACGGCAGGGAAGGAGTTAGTAAAGGTTTCTTTAATAAGTGCCCTGCACAGGCTGCATTGCCACTTGAGTGAAACTCCAGATACAAGCAAAACAACACAAACCGGCAATCTGGGAAACAGAAACTCCTGTGAAATAGATCATTGAGCAGTGGAAAGGAGATGGGTGGTCATACCAAAAGGGTTGGTAGTCAAAGGGCTATGGGGAAAGGAGAGGCACTCAGGCAGGACTCGTTGGAGGATGCCATGGGCAGCAGAGCCCTGTGGCTGCCCTGGGCACCCCGATGGCAGGGCCAGCCTTGCCAGGGCTTGGGCAGAGCTGTCTGCTCTGGGGCCACCTCTTGTGGAGAAAAACCTTCTTCTGACAACAACAAAGGAGCGAGAAAAGTGAGGTGAGTGTCCAGACAGGCTGCATCCCCGAGGCTTCCCTGAAGGCCTGACTCAGACCAGTTTGCAGGCTCCCCCATTTCCTCCTAGCTTGGTGGAAACTTTTATCCTGGTTCCTTGAACTCACCCTCCAAAAGTACACACCATTTCTGAGTACACACCTATATATAGCCTCCTTCTGCAATGCCACCTCACTGTCAGAGGCTGTTTCCCGTTGACACCAGCTAAATGTGGTATTGAAGTCTGAGGTTGAGGTGATGGGTCCTACCTGAGTGAGTAGGCAGCAAGCCAAATGGACGTCCAGTTTGCTTGACCCTACTGTGGCATCACAACTTGCACAGTGAAGTTGCAGGCAAACACTGTGGCTCTTTGGGTTTCTCTGTTTGCCACGATGATTCCGCTTTTGGTGCCGTTGCGGGGATGCCATAGGTAAGCCCGGGTGGTGCTGTGCACACCAGCAGCCACTGGTGCGGGGTATTCCTCTACCCCAGCAGACATTTCCTTCCAGTTCTGTGGCTGGGGACGTACTCTTGTGCAAGAGACCCAGGTGTGCTCTTGGTCTTTTGAGTACACAGGCCCTTGTCTTGGATTTTGATCAGCAGCTGTAAAATCAGATCAGAAGGTCTCCTCTTCAGATCAGGGAGGATGTCACAATATCCTTGAGCTTTTTGGTAAAAATTTCTGGCAGTTTCTGGGTCCTATATGTACTGGAGAAGGTGTTTCTGTTTAAAGTACATTGACGTCGATATATTTACACAAGTTAATCATGTGGGAAATGTCTGATGTGTATAAATCCATCTAGCATCTCACAAGCCTCCATAGTTTTTACTATTGAAAACAACTTAGTCATCAGCAGACTTTAATTAGCTGGCTGCCTGCTTCCTGCCACAGATTGTCAGTGCCTGAGATACCCCTGGCCCCAGAAACGATCCCTGGCTTTATACCACAATTAATTTCTTTTCTGTGCTAAGGAACAGACTTCCCCCTGTGTAACTGTTTCTAAGTCTTTGCCAAGACTTTGCTTCTTGCCCTATGGTTACTTATACTCCAACCATTTGCACTGTGGATATTTGGAGTGTCTATTAAAAAATTATGAAGGGTTTTTTTGAACACTAAAGTAAATTGCGTTTTCCAGATCACCTTTTCTGCAACTCACCTTCAGGCCGTACTATTCCAGTCACTGAAAAATTGCTGCTCCCTGCTCACCAAACCTATGATTTAAAAGGACAGAAGCACTTGTGATTCCCCTCCACACAAAGAAACATCCTGTCTCAAGACCTCAACCCTGAGTTATGAGCATGTAGAGCTTTGCAGCAACTGCATATTGGAAATAACAACTAATTACAAAACTGCAAAGTGAAACATAATTACTAAGGAAGAGTATTTAAATGCCACCATAGTTTATTTTGACAGATGAGCCTGTCTTGAAAATGAAGGATTTCCCACAGGAGAAATAAAGATTCTCAGGTTGCTTTTTGACCTAAAAGCAATTTCTATACTTTTCTTTTTATCACCTCCTTTGAAGGGAATCATGACTCAGAGAGGCACAGGGTTAAGGGTGGAATGAACATTAAAGGGTCCTGTCACTGCAGCAAGACTCTGAAAAAGATTTTCAGAAACTCCAAACCTATGATATTTTTTTTGCTGTTTCTCCTGGTAGTGGTGTGATAGGATTTAAAATGAATTTGGGCCCTGATGGATGACAACTGCTGCTCCAAGGGAAAAAATAGAAGAGGTGGTTTCAGAAAGCCTTTATATATCATCAAGCGAGGACCATATACATCAAGGTTCAGGGATCCATTTCCAAGTAATCTGACTAGAAAAAACAGGAAAAGTGGGGAAAAAAGGAAAGCAATAAAGCCAGCACTGTGGGGCATCTGGGAGATGTTAGATTATCCAGGCTACTTACTGTACAAGAAGGGGAAAGCAACAATATAGCTTTGGTAATTACTACAGTCATTTCTATATCTAAAGTACCTGCTTTTTTTTTCTATCTATCTGATGTTGGCTGGCTAAGTTATTCAAGTTTTTGTGATAGGCAGGTGGTCACTCCCAAGTGTGTGCTGTGCCCCTAACTTCACTGTTCTTCTCCTGGAAAAAGATCTTGAAATGACACTCAACCATAAACATATCCTTTTGATTTCATTAATTTAGGGACCTGAGGTACTTTATAGGCCATTCCATGTCTTGGTTGAACTAGTACATGTTAACACACTGGAGTCAACTGACTTAGACATCCATCCTTAAACATCCACCAAAACTGAACTGAGTATGTGTCACTCCTAGATTTATGCCATGGACCAGCTCTCCCCTGACAGTTCACAGAAGCTAAACTGGAAGTTTCATATCCACTTCAGAAATCCTCTCACATTTGATGCTCAGGTTTAGTGAGAATACCTCTGGCACTGTCTAATCCACAAGCATTGTCCTTTTTTGTCCTTTTTTTTTTTTAAACTTTCAAGTTTCTCTCCTTTTACAGTCTTATTTTGCTTGCAGGCACCCATTTCCTTCATGTCCAATTTAGGTATGGGCCACTTTCCCAGAACTAAAATGAAGGCATGAGTAAGGAAGATGGTATGCAGAGTATGAGCGCTGGTGAGGAGTAGATGCCCTCCATTACTACCAGTGAAGCCTTATTATCAACATGACAAGCCAGTTCAAAGCTGCCATTAAGGCAGCTTTATTTTGGCATAGGGGGGAAAAATCAATTTTAAATTGAGTTTCAACTTTATAGACTCACACCAAGGAGTAAAAAATTACCTCTTTATTTATTTGGGCCAGATACATGGAAGGACAATTCACCTGTGTAGCACGGATCTCTCACAGAGCATTGTTTAACTACGAGGCCTTCTCCAAAATGTCTGGAAATCAGGAGGATTGACTTCAGTAGAGTTTTTGGCCTCAACGCAAGTGTGCCCATGCAACTGGCAATGTCACAGCAATAGTTCTAGCCCTTTTTACTCGCATGGAGCAACATCACATTGTATTCATCTCTGTTGCCTAGATGAGCAAGTTTATCACCTGGACCCCAAAGCCACAGTGGCACAGAAGCAGCCACCTATATTTCATACCCCTGGATGGAGAATAGATAACTTGGCACGTATTAAAAGTACTGCCAGTTCTGCATCCCGCTAGCATCTTCCTGTGGTGTTTTGTTTTCTCTGTGTGTGGAATATTTTTACTTTTCTTCCTATTGGCCATATCATAAGGTCCCACATATGCTTAATGGCCATTTCTATAACGTAAAATAGTGGTAAAAGTTGAAATTACATGAGTGAAGCTAAACTGTGCAATTTCTAAGGAAGCTGAAAACCGAGTGCATACAAGTGCTTAGGGGCTGAACTGCTTTTTCTTCCCGTCTTGCAGTAATATGTACTGTGTTGAAATTTGAAAACAAGGAGTAAGCATGCATTAAAAAAAGGTCCTAATTCTTTTTCCAAGGATATTTTATTTACTAAAACAAATGGGTAAAACTATGATCAGGAAAACATTGTTACATGACCGTCGCCCGAAGTGTATTCTTACCACTGGATCATAATTCCCTTTCTTTCCATTCCTTAAAAGTTCATTCAGTTCTAACTTCTACAGTAATGTTTATCTAGAGTACCTAATTATATAGTGCAACCTGCATCTGGAGTGCTGGTTCAAGGTTATTATAGTTCTCCACAGACATAACAAAAATATTATTTTAAACTTATCCATTGAGGAAAAATGCCTGCATTTAACAACTGATAGAAGCATATGGATGTAAAATAAAATTATTAGGACTTTAGAAGTGTAAGAGTGTTGTCTGTTCAGATTAATTTCCTCCATGACACTTGCTGTCACAGAAGTATTTCCTTTTTGTTTCTGCTGCAGACATAAAATCTGACAAATTTAAACTAAATATATTAGATGTACAAAATGACACATTGTAGTGATATGCAAATAAGAAAGGTGAATTTTATGAATGCTTGTCAGTACATGTTCCTTGTTGGGAAGATTTGATAAGATTAATGAAATATGAATAATGGAGTAGGAATAATAATTTAATAGTTTTTCAGTACTCAATATCTGAAAAAGAAGCTTCTACTTAATCTATATCTTAGTGATAATATGCAGAACACCATTACTTTTACTACAAAGAAGAAAACTTTTTCTTTGGCAGCAGTAAAAGGAAAGTGGGTAGATAAAACAAACTCTTTAATTCATATGTCCTTACTCATAGGTTTCCCGTCAAGCATGGTTTCTTCTTTATTTAGAATCAATACTAAGTAAGGAAAGGATAAATATATAAATCGCAAAACTCCTTCTGTGGGTGTATTGGTAGCCAAAGTAAATTGTCTGAGGTTTGGAGAGACCATGTGCTTGTTCTGTATTTGCTCTAAAATTCAGAAGTGATGAAGAAATATTTTGTTTCAATCCCTAGAATGAGGGCTGTGAGCCCTGCCGGGAGTGCTGGCCATGTTTACAACACACAACATTCCTGATAGATCCCTCGCTGCTCACTTCCATAGTATTCCTGGTCTCTGTGGAGAGGTTGAGGTCTCACACACAGCCAAAAATGGGAAGTCAGGAACCTTTGGCTGGGGCCCAGTTATTGCTTCTGCCATGCCAAGTGAGTGCAAGGCAAGAATGATATAGGACCCTCTCCTAAGGGATTTATACTGTGAAAGCCTGATCCTGCTAACAACTTAGGCAGCTACTCAAGTGCAAAGATAAAAGTAGTCCCTTTAAAGTCAGCAATGACTTTAAGATAAAGAATGTGATTCATTATTTTACTGACAGTGGAATAAATTGGTTGCATTTATACCACCCCCCAAAAAAAAGATTTCACCGTTACCAGGTGAGTCACTTCCACTTCCTCTGTGTCAGTGCCCTTATGTGAAATGGATGCAGTAAAATGCCCAGGTGATGATGTGATAGCGTTTTGGAACACCACATTTTTGGCACATCCTAAGAACTTCAGAAAAAGGTGAGTCAGAAGTGCAGAAACTCTGATTTTTTTAATAATGACTCTGATTAGTTGCTCAGGTAAGGCAGTCCTCAGATAATGAAGTCAGCTGGGAGAAATCACAAGTTTATTATAGGTATGATTTAATATTTCTTGAAAGCTCCTGGGGCTTTAAATGTGTGCCAATATTTTTTATTCTTCTTAATGATCAGAAAGAGCCTTCACTTTTATCTGGGTAAAAAATAGTATCAATATTAAAATAAGTCTGGGAACATGGGAATTGCTCTGTCTAGGTATTTGAAGTAAAGTAAGTTTAAAAAATAGGAAAGTATGAAATACATGTGTATGGCATAGGTGCTTCTATGCAGCAGGTTTCATTAAAGCTGTGAGGTTCTTAAATCCATGACCACTTAGGCCCTACCTTTAAAATCAGGCATGTTCACTCAACACCATCTGGGCAGATAAGCCTGGTCAAGTCATTGTAGAAAACTCCTTCATCCTTTTATAAAAGGTTTCAACCCATGAGAGTTTAAACGTCACCTCAAAACATCTGATTGTAGTCACCCAGCAGGGTCTGACTGTTGCTCAGTAAAAATTGCCAGAAATGGATCAATATCCTGAAGAATTATTGCTTGCATTATGTTACTGTACAGTTTGAGCAAACCCTCTTTCTTCCTCCCTTCTTCCATTTCTCCCTCTTTCTTTCCTTCCTTCTTTTCTTCTTTCTCTCCTTCCTTCCTTCCCTCCTTCCTCCCTCTGCCCATTCTGGAAATGGCAAAAAAATGATATGTGCACTCAAGAGGAGCATGATAAACAGAGGGAGAGGCTTTATTGGCTCAGGTCCAAAGGAAATGAAATTACTTTGAGGAATTTTCAAATTTTGCATAAAATTAGCTGGATGCCAACCCACATGTTTAGATGTGGGTCAGAAGAAAATTACTGTCACAGGAGATGTGGAAGGTCAAACTATGAGACAACCCGCTCCTTGTGCTTGTGTCCAACAATGACAAAAATCTGGAAGGAAGTGGTAACATAAAGGGGGCTATCTGGGATTACAGGCTGCCAGCACTGGTTCAGTGTTTTTGTTGCATGTCTATTCAGAACTAAAAACCAGCAAAAAATGTCATAAGGTTGATCCTTATACATGTGTAAAAGGCTCAAATAAATGTAGTTCTGGAGTCATTGGGTCTCAGGGAGACTAACACCAAGTTTGCAGGAGAATCATTTCTTTAGGAGAAAGACTGCTGGTATAGGAATGGAGATGACATGAAAGCAGTGTTGGGGCAGCTGGGACGGTGGTATGGGTGGCACAGATCTTAGGTGACATGGCTCAAGCATTTGATTGCAAAGTGTTGGAAGAAGGCTGCAGAAAATCTCTGCCCAGATTTCTCACAGAATAAACACAAGAAACAATTCATCATTCCAGAGTGGAAAGTCTGGGAGATGATGACAACCTTTCCAACCTTGTTTTCATTATTTATTTCAACCATTAGAAATACTAGGAAAGGTATTTGCTCTCCACACCACAGCTCACAGTATCCAGAGCAGGGTAAATAAAGAGTATGATGATGTTTTAGGTATGAAAAAATATTAACAGTGGTCTCTTGTTTGACATCTAAGACCCCACCTGAATAGGATACAAGACTTAAAAGCCCCACAGGTCATAGGGGCAAAAAAGAAAGAGGAAAGCAGAAAGAGCTGCAGCAGCAAGATTGGCAGCCAAAGGGAAGTTAGGACCATTGGTCTCTTCAAGCCTGGGACACAGTAAGTGCATTTCTTGGAGCTGAGGAAGAGCCTGATTAGAAATGCCAGGAAAGAAAGGAAATTTTACAGCCCAGACATGGAGTACAGCTTGCGGATGCGGGCCAGGCTGGAGCAGGCAGGATGCAGGAGCTAGGGACGAATTCGTCAGTGCAAGTGGATACATGAAAGAAAACATTTCAGAACGTTAGTCCAAAGAAGGTGGGAGAATTTCACCCCCGCCAAATAAATCATAGGAGACCTTGGGGTGAGATCATTATTTACCTACAGGGTGGGGTAGGATCTTGACCAAGCAGGGTGCTCTCAGCCTGGGGCTCCATCCACAGAAAGATCACCACAAAGGCAAGCGAGGAAAGCAAACAGCAGCAGAACTGAGGCCAGACAGGTCCAAATCTGATAAAAGTGCTAAATCCAGAGATACCCCACTGTCGTGGTTTAACCCCAGCCAGCAACTAAGCACCACACAGCTGCTCACTCACTCCCCCTGCACCCAGTGGCATGGGGGAGAGAATCGGGAAAAAAGAGTAAAACTCGTGAGTTGAGATAAGAACAGTTTAATAGAATGGAAAGGAAGAAACTAATAATGATAATAATAACAATAATAAAATGACAATAATAATAAAAGGATTGCAATATACAAAACATGATGTACAATGCAATTGCTCACCACTCGCTGACCAATGCCCAGTTAGTTCCCGAGCAACTCCCAGGCCAACTCCCCCCAGTTTATATACTAGACATGACCTCACATGTTATGGAATACCCCTTTGGCCAGTTTGGGTCAGCTGTCCTGGCTGTGTCCCCTCCCAACTTCTTGTGCCCCTCTAGCTTTCTTGCTGGCTGGGCATGAGAAGCTGAAAAATCCTTGACCCCAGATGAAACATTACTTAGCAACAACTGAAAACATCACTGTGTTATCAACATTCTTCTCATACTGAACCCAAGACATATCACTATAGCTGCTACCTCAAAGAAAATTAACTCTATCCCAGCTGAAACCAGGACACCCACATTCTTCCAGACTTCCATTAATGCTGCTATGAGATGATACTCTTGCTGAGCCCAAGTTAAAGGAAAACAGCAACTAAAATTTTTTTAAAATCCTTTGTTCCACTCACAGTACAGAAAACAGGGAAAGCTGAAGCAATCGATCCAATGCAGTACAGTAGCAGGAGCTCCTCTTAGTCTGAGTGAAAGCTCTACATTTGGTACACTGAATTAGCCGTAAGTAATTTTTTCATCACAAGAAAAATGTTTTTTCATATGAGATTTTAATGAGATAAATGCTCACATGACAACAAAATACTCCCAAGTATGCTGGGCAGGATAAACAGAATAGCTTATTGTCTGACACCCTAGAGCTCTTCCAGGCCTCCCTGCCAAGCCAGCAGAGTGCAACGGATGTGACGCTCCTTCGGGAGTTGCACTTCAGTGTGTATCTGGCTGCTTTTAGTGTGCATTCCCTACTGTCTTCATCACACCTATGGTCAAAAGCTCCTGAGAACCATCACTGAATTCCTCTGAGACCAAAGCTGAAAAAAAAAAAAGGAAAGGGATGAAACACATCCCTTCTGTTTTCTGTGTTTTTCTATTTCCAATATTATCAAAGCACATGAGAACCATTGGTCCCAAAGAAGAAGTCATGCACATGATAAATTTTGTTCTACCTCAAGCTAGGGGACAAGAGGCTTAATGTGGAAAATTTTCCCTAGTCCTTTGTTTTTTCTTGAGTTCCACTACCAAAAAAATAAAATAAAAAAAAATAATTGGAATTTGTTTTTTTCAATTTCAAATGCTTGAGAAGTTTTCATTTGGAAAACACAACACAAACCATAAAGCATGTGGGTGCATTGGCAACCTGTTTGGGTTTTCATGAGCATCATGTATATTTTTACCGGGGAGAAAGAAGTTCCTGTGGTTTTTTTTTCAATATACCATTGCTTTAGTGGGAGTCAAAAGTGAAGTGAAACCATCGTGTTAACCAAGAGGATACCAAGATGATAGTGTTCTTAGGTTGTTCCCAGCACTAATACCCACTTGAAAGCAGTAAGGAGACCTTATTTCCTTTTGGGGGGTTTATTTTAGCATTTGAAATATGGCAGATAGCATAATTGGATTTTAAATATCTGATCCAAATTTATTTCAGGGGATTGAGTCAAAACAAATACAAATTCAAGTTTGCCTAGTGCATTTAAAAACTGGCAGCACACGCATTTCAGGACCTCACCAATTACAGCACTTCACTTATTTCTGAAACAGTTGGCTGCATATTATTTCTATCTAAAACTGTCCCCCACACTTTCAGGCTTAGTTGCGGGTTCTTAAGTGTTTGTTCTATTATTCAATCATATTATAAAATGAACCACATTTTCCAATAGCTACTTCATGTTCCCTATTTCATTTTTAATTGCGGCATTTCTTCAAACATCAGTTGTCCCACAGGATTTCATTTTTGGACCACTTTTGCAAGCCACTAAAAATGATGAATTCTTGAAGCTTGCAATCTGAGCTCCGTTTAAGCCCACATACCAAAATCTTATTCAAAACCATGTCAAAGAAGCCAAAACCAACCCAATACCACTTCCTAGGTCTAAGTTGCATAACGAATAGGTCTGTACCCTCCCATAAAAAAATAAAGGCCCCTGGCCTCCTGTATTTTTCATGGACAGAGAGTTATCTCAATATCCATGATGCATTAATATTGTCTTGCACCATGTAAACATGAGCCTTCTGTCAACTGTATCTGCTTTTAACTCTTGCATTTTAAATCCTTTAACCTCCTGTGGTCTGATGACATCGTTTGTCATTCAAATACAGGGAAAAAGAGTTTGTGATTACTGCCAAGCTAGTTTTCATCAGCTAAACCACCTTTCAATCTTTATTTTAATTTTTGAATGTCCAAAACTGTCCAGAAGCTGCTGGTGCTTGTTGTCTCATACCCATCTGTCCCCTTAAGGACCCTTCTCTGTCCTGTGTTGCAACCACTAGGACATCCCACGTTCTCTCAGATAAGTATATGGGTCTTTCAACGTGGCCGTAAAGAATTTACAGAAAAATCTCAGGCCAGTAATCCAGCTTTCCGAGGAAAAAGACAGATCATTATTACAAAGTCCACATGTGAAGAAAACAAGCAATCACCATCTTCTGGTGAATGACAAAAAAATGCTGGTAAGGATAAGGTTGATGCTATATGTCTTAGGGTGGCTGGGATCAAAGCAATCATCACATCTCAAGCAGGTCAAAAAGGACAGGCACCTTCAGCTACATGTGCTGTCACCATTCTTGTCATAACTTCTTGTTACACCACCAAAATGATCAAATTATAATTTCTCATGTATTATATGTTGCAAAGCACTTTGAGTGGAATTACTTCTTTCACCTAAGTTCTCCTGGAAGGTTTTTGCTCTGGGACCAAAGTAATGAGTTTGTCACTGGGGTGCATTTGAAAATAGACTCTAACCTAAGATGCACAGCCAGTCTCACTTGCTGCTGGAGATGCAGCAGCCAGAGACATGAGATAAGGAGCTGCAGCCTCTTCCAGGTCTCTGGTCACGTAAGCCGTTGAGCAGCATGCGGGGGCATGTAGGGAGCAGTGAGATGGCAGCAGTGCTGCCCAGCAGCTACTGGCTCTGCCACCTCCAGTGTCTTTGTGCGCACTGAGCACCCCATTTCTGGCTCCCGGTTGCTGCTGTTATCCCTCCTGTGACATGGAGCCCATGTACTGGTGGCACCCCTTGCATCCAGGCTGTGGAGCTCTTGTGAACGCTGGAAGAAGAGAAACTGGGGAGGTTTGTTGAAGCTCTAATAGCCATCTAACCTGGTCCCATATGGCAAAGCAAAAGCAGGCCCAGTTTTTGCTGAGCAAGCTGAGTTTGCAGTTCATGTTTCCATATAGCACTTGAAACCCTTAGCCCATGTCTCCACCACTTTTCCACATCATGGTTATACAGTTCTTACACTTCCCTTCTATCACACAGCTGCTTGCAAAGCTTATGTACCTACTACACAGATCATTCCCACTTCTTTTAGGGCAAGAATACTCAGATCTTTCAGGAAGGCCAATGAGAGCAAGATGAGGCTATGTGCTTTGCTTTCACATCCAGTGAGAAACCAGAAATATTTCTTCTTACACTGTAATGAAGAATGTGACATCACGGCTAGAAGCAAGGCCTGGGCTAGATCCTCCTTTCTCCTGTTCTGAAATGTCTCTTTTGGGAACTGTAGTCCGCAAACAGCAGGTGAATAAAGGTGTCTTTGAGGCATGAGAGAAGTGTCTCAGAATATATAAAAAAGGTCTATGTCCATGAATCTAAGAAGCAAGCAGATCCATGTGCATGTCCTGGTCCCTCACTAAGGAATCTGTAGAGTCCCTCAGCTTGGGAGAGTCATGGGAAAAGTCTGTAAATGGAAGATGTAGAAAGAAAAAGCAAGAAAAATGCAGAGTATAGAGAAACATAGTTAAGGGTGGGCCTACACTCTAGTTCAGCAGTTAGTTCATAAGCCTTTAATATAGACCTCCTTTCAACAGGCCTCTGCATTCTTCATAACCTTCAGCTTATTTATGATTCCACATCAGAGGAGTGTTACAGCAACCTCATTTTGGGTGGCCAAAATGTTGATGATTGTGACAGGTTTGCATCTGGCAGAAAAGGTCATATTTGCCTTGACATGAGCATAAAAATTGCTCTTGGCCAGAGTTTCTCCTGGAGAGGCCAGGTACACAACTGGAATGTGCTGAATGCTGTGTTGCGCCGTCCTACAAGTATCAGTCATGCTTTCTCAAGGAGGAGTGCTGGTATAAATTCTGCCAGCTCTTCTGGCTGCCTTCCCTACCCAATTCATCCTGTCTGGCATGAGCGGTGAGATCTCAGCCAGGGCTTAAGCTCATCAAAGTGGTCCATCACTCATCATCCATGTCAGAAATGACAGTGATGTAGAAGCTGAAAGTCATCAGTAAATTAGATGCACCAAAGTCAATGTTCCTCCCTAATCTTTCCAGTGTTTTCATACAAAAGCTAAGCCAGAATCAAGGGGATATAAATTAATAGGGGAATACAAATTGATTTTAGACTATAGATCCCTGTTAATCTCGTCTCCCAAAAGAAACACTGGAACTGCAAACCATTATCACAGGTACTTTCCTAAGATTTCCTCACTCTTACAAATAAACACAGTACTTCTATGTGAACTTCCAAATACAGGTACAATGCCACACACTACTGTGTTCTATAATGGACAGTATAAATTAGTGCTTAGCAAAACTACTCTACCATGCTTATTCACTTTTTAATTATCTAGAGTCCGAAGTTCCTTATGAGCTGTACGTATACATCTGTATCTGGTTGAGTGCTGGAAATGAATGTAAGAAAGTAAATTCCAAATAGAGCTATTCTGCATGCAGCTACACAGAAGGACGTTAAGATTACAGTCAGTATGTGTAATTTTGCTGCTTCTTAATGTCTGAGAGCCTGTCTTGCAGCTAGCTTTCTTTATATGAAGGGTGGGGTTTTTTGCAATTTTTAAGATTCTTTAAAAAGCCAACAAAATCCTTTCAGCAATTCCTCTATGTGGAATTGTATTGACGGCATGGAGGGGTCATTGACAGGGCTGGAATTTCTACTCAGAGAAGGTAAGACCGGACTGTCACCTTCTGGGTGGACCAACTTTCTAAGGGAACATGAGACACAGTCTGTGATTCACAGATACTTTTCAGATGCAGACAAACAGCAGGTCTCAGCAACTGGGTACAATTTCAAGTCTTCCTGGTCACAGATCATGTGTGCCAATTTACAGGTCTTTCTTTTCTTATTTTTTCTTTCCTCCCTTGACACATTCATGACCTATTTTGCTTTATTCCCTCCAGTCCTTTCTTTTCTCAAAGCTTCTCTTTCCTGTCTATCTGCATAGGAAGTCCCATACTCAAACGTTATTCAACATAGCACTAAACTTTCTGTTCCTATCCACAGTCTCCCCTGTTTCTACTTTTTGTCCTCAATTTCCTTGTTCTTCTTTTCCTCCATGTACATGATCCTGGCTCCACGCTCAGCCTCTCCGAATCAGTTCTGTATCTAGTGAGCCTGCTTCCCATCATCTTTCCCACTTCGGGTCTTTGTTTCAGTTCTCACTAATTCCCATATCTAACTCTCTCCTTAGGCTGCTCAATCATATCTCCCTCCTCAGTCTCTCTTCAGCTAGACTAGCTTCTCATCCAATCTGCTCTTTTGTAACTACCTCCTCATCCCAACAGTGTCTAAAGGTGATCTATGTCCTCGCACTCATCCTTTGTTGTGCCTTTTCATCTAGTCAGCATGAGTTTCCTCATCCTTCCCTTTGTTTTGTTCTGATCTTGCCAGTCTCACAGTTTTTCATATTGCTCTTGTTCTTCCTTACTGATTTTAGATTATGGTCTCCTGGACCAACCAGTTTCTCCTTTTATTTTCTTTTTGACGAAACCCACCAGCTCCAGTGCTTTTCCAGCTCAGCTTCTTGGTCTTCTGTGGCCACATATCTGAGATCTTGGTCTTTTCTTGCCTGGACTCAAGTTAGATGGTTTCTTGCTCTCTGTTGATCTGGCAGTGTGTGGGCACAGGTGGCACAAGTCACGTGCCAGCTTGCTGCTACTTTTAAAAGCATCTGCAAGGAAATCCTGCGTTGGTAAGGATGCAGAAGGCTCAAGACACTCTGTGGAGATAATGCAGTTGGCATGTGAAAGGTAGCACATGTTCAGGACAGACAGGAATTTTGAGGTATTTATCTGCCAAACTCTACCATATTACTAATGAATAGGGTTTAAAACCCAGCCAAATATGGGCAAATGCTTATGTGTCTGGCACTGGGATGCCTCCAGCCTGCCAACCTTCAAGTCAAAGCATGGAGAAGCTAGCATTTCCAAAAAAGAATTCTTACAACCAATTCATTAACATTGGCAAAACAATGTCTTTTTTCCTAATCTTTTTTCTGGGAAACAGCATAACCATTTTTGCTGAAACTTTCCAAAAAAAATCTAAGCAGAGGCAGACACCCAGCATAAAAATTCACAAAGTTATAAATAACCAGAATGGGGATGTATAATTAGAAGCATCAGGCAAATTTATAGTATTGGGTAGCATAGTATCGATAACAACCATTTTTATTACTGTAGCCCCAAAAATGCTGCTCAGGGACCACAACTCCACTGTGTTAAATGTGTACAAACACGGAACAGGGATATGTCTACAATATTGTTGTCCCAAAGAGCTTATAACTCAAGTTTTAGACAGCAGAAACCAGATAGATCCAGACACATGGGGAGTACAAGGCAACAATAAGAAAATACTATTTGGAGTGACTGGCAAATCATCTCAAGGTACCATCAGTCTATGTATTGTCAAGCTTTTCATAGTTGTTTGGAAAAATAAGAGCTTTTAAGGAAAATGAGGCTTGATCAAAGGATGATGAAGTAGTTTTGCAGACACTTGCAGAGGCATGGGGTCAGAATACGAAAAAGCATGGAAGAATTTAAGTGACACTAACCAGCCATGCTGAGGACCTCTGGGCAGATGACATCCAGCAGTGAGAAAGGGCCAGTAAGTAGAGGCAGAGTGGACTGGAAAGCAAGCCAGAGTCAAGGGCGGCACCCAAGAGGTTACCCTAATTACTGGGATTGCCACGTGTGCCCATCTCTGTGCATAGAGGCGACTGTACGACGTAAGGACCATTACTCCCCTTCCCTTTCACCTTCCTGCCACCACAAGGAGGAGGAAACACAGACCGCCTGCTTCACTGTTGTCTGCATGGAAGGATGACCATTTTCTGAAGACCCTATTTCTTTGTCCCCCAAAAGAGAGCGGTGAGAGGTAAAATAAAACTCAGAGATAGCTCTAATTAAAGTGGGGCTGTTCTGGGCACGGGATAGAAGTGACCATATCAGCTTGATTTCGAAGCCTGAAACTCGCCCATCCTCAGCGCCGCTCTTCAGCCTCCTCCTCTGCCACACGGGAGGCGGCCGCAGCCCCCCGCCCGTTTTCTGCAGACGGGTGGGCCTTCCAGGCTGTGAAGGCTTGTTCCCCTTCCCCGCCATAAAGGGCCGCCAAGCAGCCGGGAGAAATTCACCCCGGATGGCGGCGGCCTCCCTTGAGGCGACCGACCTCGCACCTGCCCAGCCAAGCCGGCCCGAGCTGCGCCGCGGGGGTCACAGCGGCGAGCCAGGCCGTGGCGGAGCTGTGGGGCTCTGAGAGCGCAACAAACCAGCGCTCCGGCAGCGGCTGCGAGAGCCGGGAGGCTGAACGCGCACGCCTTGCAGAAAGTCGCTCGTCCGGGTAAGGCTGCCAACAGCCGTGCCTCTCCGCACCGGTGGGGGGGAACAAAAGACGCCTGCGAAGCAGGCCGGCTCGCTGGCCCCCCAGCCGGCGGCGGGGACGCTCCGTGGGCCGGGGCCCCTCAGGGCGGCGGCGGCGGCGGCGGCCGCTGAGCGACGCGTCCCGGCGCGCGGCGGGAGCGTGCGCTGTGAGTGCCATCTGCTGGGCCGGGGAGCGGCGCGGAGGAGCCCTGCCCCGCCCAGCGCCCGCCGCCGCCCCGCGGACAGGGACCGCCGGCATCGCCCGCCGTCAGCGGCCGCCATCATCGCCCGCCGTCGTCGCCCGCCATTATCGCCCGCCCTCCTCGCCCCGCGGCGTGCGCGCGCGCGCGCGGCGGATCTGCCCTCGCCCGCCGGCGAGGCTGGCTGCCCGCCACCGGCGTGGGCTACGGTTAACGGGGCGGCAGGCCTCTCCCTCCCTGCGCGGAAAGCGCGGGAACGGCGCGTTCTCCAGAGGGGCCGCGGCGGTGGAGATCTCGCCCTGAGCGTGACGCCGGCACGGCCACCGCCGGCATCCCGGCTCCGGTCCCCGCGGGGTGCTGAGACAAGGGGGTGCTGAGGCAGGGGGGTCAGGAGCCTTCCTTGCCGTGAGCCCTCTGCCGTGTGAGCCACCCTGGTCCCTCTGCCAGTGCCCTCAGGCCGAGCTCGGCGACAGCTTCACACCCGCTGGCGTGCCCACGGTTTATGCTACTCAGCTCTTCGTAGCTCTTGCGGGTGGCTTCAGGCTGATTTCAGAGCTTCGCCCGCAAACCTGCAGCGCCTTAAGCACCAGCAGTTTAGACTTGGGCGAGACAGCTGTAGTGGACACTGCGGTTTGCCTCTCCCTGCAGAAAGCGTCCCTTGCTCTCTGTCGGGTTTATCCTCTTTGGCAGGAAGAGGACTTCATCCAAAAGCCTAAGCCTCCTCTCGAGAAGCAGCGAGGGGGCTCATCTTCCCTAAACAGTCGTTTAGCAATCCCTAGACCTTGGCTGAGAGCATGCAGTCTCCCGCTAGCCCCACAAAGCTGTCTCTGCGGGGCATAAATATTCCTTCCTACAGCAATCAGCATCTGGGACCCGAGTGGCTGGCTGAGATGAGAGTGGATCATTGGAGGGGATGGAGCAGCATGAGATAATCTCAGCTGTTTGTTCGCATTGGAAAACTGCTGGAGAAATAATACCGCCATTCCAGTGCCAGTGGCCTGGTGTGACCTGCTTCGCTGGAAATGCTTGTCTTTGGCTCACACTTTCGGCTTCTCTCCACCACACATTCATAAAGTTTCAGGGGAAAAAGAATCAGATAATTTTCTAATGGATTTCACCATTATCTTCATACTGAGTTCACTGAGAAAAAGAAGCCCTTCAAGAAGGATCAAGAGGTGAAGAATCCATAACTTCCTTGGCAGTTTGTTCCAAGGACTAACTGCCCTCTCAGTTAAATTGTTATTACTGATTTCTAATTTGCATTTGTCTTTTTTTTTTTTTTTTTTTTACTAGTTGGTAGAAACTTGATCACATAGTTTCTCAGTCTTTTCTTTGATTAGCTAAACTGGCTGAGCCTATTACAGTTGTCACTGTAAGGAACATCTCTAGGGCTTTGGCACTTTTTATTCTTTCCAATATCTTCTCCAATTTTTCAACATCCACTCTGAAATGTGAAGAGTTGATTTGTACAAGTATACTCCAGTTTCAGTCCAATCAGGAAGACTATGAACAGAGGAAAATCCCAAGACCCATGACTCCCATGTTGACACATCTAGACATGTCTGTGACCATATTGGCCCTTTTCTTGAGGATTCCCACTGAAAGCTTACACTTCTCTCTTTTCCTGCTTTCCAGCACTCTTGCTGTTTTTTCTGCAACCATTGCCTACATTTCTTCTTCTTGACATACTACTTTCACTTGATTTTAATAAAGTCAATTGATTTGAAAAGGCACAGCTTAAGAAATTATCTTTTTTGCCATACAAACATTACTTTTTACCACAAGAAAGACCCCATTTGATGGTAATTCCCAATGACAGCTACATTATGAGATTTGCAGTGGTAATATGTGAAGCCAATATGTGTACATTTCAGGTAGATGTGAGCATATTTTCTTTCCTCGTTGTCAGAGGCTGAGGGCTGAGAGACAGCAGCGGTGTAACAATTTACGGCATGATGAGTTTTGGTGACTAGCTGAGTGCATGGCCTTAGCAAACATGAGATAAAGCATTTCAATTTAAACCTCAGTAGCAAATGTGCACATCACTTTGCATGTACTTTTAAACCACTGGGAATTCATTAAATAATTCCTTAACCTGTGACAAGTCACTTATTTGTCTGAGTCCTGAGTTAGGGATGTGGTCTCAGAAGCTCTTCCCTTAGCACATCTCCAGGACTCTATTTTCTCTGAAACCACCAATGTGAAATAACCAAATAGCACAAGAGTTATTAAAAATAGACAGAAAATGTGTTTGAAAAGAGGTAAAAAAAGAAGATTTGAATAACATCCACATTTCAAGAGAATTGAATTGCTTACATCTGTCTCTTTGGCCATTTTTTTTGTCAGGTCTGCCAATAACTCCTGTTATCTAGGCAGAGACAATCTCTGTGTTGTGGCCAGACATCTTCCTTTTCAAATCTATGCTATCCACAGAGGCTGCTGCTGCTTTTCAAGACAGTTTTCTCCAGTTATTTACACAATGAGGATTTGTGACAAAGTTTAACTATTTCCAAGAGGGGTATATAAAACTGCCTTACGCGAGCAGAGGTGATTCACTTTATTGGAATAATGGTGCACACTCCTGGGAACTGCACTCTTTTAACTAGGTTGATTTCAGATTAAATTAATTAAAGCTGCACAAAAAAAATAGATGTAGATCAGTGCTAAAATATCCCACTGAGATTTTAAAGACTCTTAACAATGATTAACTGCTATCTTAAAACCACTTAACTACTCACTTCTGAGACCTTACCCTACAGATACTTCTCCATACAGAAGACAAGTACCCAAACCTCCACTTTCAATCCCCTCTTTTTTTAATGTTCCTTCCAAGCACCTTTTGGAAAATATATGAATGGTGGTTTCAGACCATCTGTAATGATCTTGCTCTTTATCAGAGTCCCCATATCCATCTTTCCACCATACTTTGAGATAAAAGTGTGTTGCAAATCACTTGTAAATAAAATAAGGCAGCAGAGGTGAAACTGAGAGCTTGGGGCAAAGGATACACTGGTGCTCACCTTGGTAGGACATGGCTTCCCAGTAGCAGAAATTAAAGCTGGCGTGTAAAAGCTTGCCTTTTTTTTTTTTTACTTGTTTTTTTTAAGAAATAACTTAAGTATTTAGCCATTAATTAGTACAGCTAACACAATAATGGGCTAAGGTTGACAGAGTATGAACACTGTTACTAACTGCTTGTTCCCAGTTTGCCCCTTTCCAGCTTCAGTAATGTGGTTAAAATGATTGTTTCTTAGCTACACTCTGAGTCCTATCAGTCATATCCCTACCTTCAGTGGATCTGCACCCCTAGGAATATGAAAGTGGGAAACTTTCCAAATAGATGTAAAAAGATTGAAGCCAAAAGGTTATTCTTCTCTTTCAAAACGTGTCATTCTGAAATCTTATATAGAAGGCATTATCCAAATGATAAGCAGAGTGAATTAACCTAGACTTTCTCCTTGTAGAGAACTAGATCAATTATTTCTTGTTATGAATAGAATTTCTTGTTACATTAGTCCAGCTGCTTGGCAGTTTTGTCAACTTTGCTACAGTCAGCCCAAGGCTATGGGCATAGGTGAGGGTAGGGGCAGCAATATGTTGCTTGCTTCTGTTGAGTGCGCCCTGACTTCATTGGTAGGTACAAGAAGACTCTCTACAGCTACCTGTAAGACCAGTTTTGAGGAGAAAACACCACTCTACTTAGGAAAGTAACAAAACTGCCACTGACTTCCAGGAAACCGAGTCTTCTTGTTTCTCAACATTGGTGCCATCAACTAATTCAAATTTCCTCATTACTGAGGACTTTTTAATATTGTCCTGTCGGGACAAGGATATTTCTGCTTTACGTCCTGGTTGCATTTTTCCTCAAGTAATCATTTCTCTGTCTCTTCCCTTTCTTCCCTTCTGTGTGTGTGTTGGGGTAGTCTACCAAGTTCATTGCAAATGGCTATAAATAGGAGTGTTTGAACCCTTCTAATTGTCTTAATCCTGATTCCCAGAAGTCCCTGTATGCACATAGCACATACATTGAGCCAAAGAATTTAATCTAAATTGGGTGTATTGCATCTTTCAATAAAGCTGACCACAAGCTGTTGTGGACCATGCCTGGAGCTTCCAGAGGTGGGGCAGCTTTGGGTGGTAACTCCTACCAGGGTGAGGGGGTGATCAGGCAGGAA
Source organism: Haliaeetus albicilla (assembly GCF_947461875.1). Taxonomy (NCBI): domain Eukaryota; kingdom Metazoa; phylum Chordata; class Aves; order Accipitriformes; family Accipitridae; genus Haliaeetus; species Haliaeetus albicilla. The sequence goes on along the minus strand of NC_091485.1, from coordinate 62,646,194 downwards.
GGAGCCATCCTGATGCTGAACGCTCTGCATTTTTGACTACTTGGAAGCATTAAGCAACGTGACAGCTTGTCCATAATTAAAAGGTTTACTAAGATAGCTTTGTGATAGAGTGACTGCAACGCTGAGACGCAGCAGCACTTTTTTTTTTGCTGCTATCATTTATATTAACTCCCAGAGGAAAATCAGTTGTGCTAATTAGGACTTGTGAGTCTAAATGTCAATATGTAACTGCAGAGTACAGAGGAAAAAGCTCTTCAGGAATAATGTCTTCGCTGTACAGAACACACAGCAAAACATTTATGCAAAAGGTTAGTCTAAAGCCAGTGGAAGGGCAGGAACCAACCATTTTAGAAATACCTTTGTTAACATTTAGCTGTTGTAGAATGAATTTTGGACATTGTCTTCTCTTGAACAAACACTCATTATTTGTTCTTCATTTCAAAATACCCTGCAGTAAATCTGAGTCTGTGTTGTTCATATCAATAGAGAAGAGAAAACGTAAGAGAGAGGTAAAAGACATCTTAACTAATTCAAATCTTAAAGGTTAGACATTCAAGAACACAGATATTTGCCTTTTTTTCTCCCTGAACTCTTTACCTTTCCATGCAATTGAGATATAAAATGAATTACTTAAGAATAGTAAGATAAAAATAACTTCTGGTAAACTGCATTTTCATGAAGTGGTTGGTTAGAAAAATATTGATGTTTAAACAACTGTAGAAAGAAAATCAATAATGAATGCAGCAGTTTAGAGGAAATTCTTTAAAAATAGAATACCTTTTAATGTCCACAGTGAAGGGGAAAAATTGGTGATATTATTACCTATCCAAAATAGCCAACCTATAGCTAATTTCTTTTGTTTGATTAAATATGATCTTGAACAAGTTATTTGTCCTTTATTTGATATGACATAGCCTTAAATCTGTATGTATAGAGTGTGACACATCAGCCCAGCATGGGGGCCACTGATTAAAAACAGCAGCAACTGAGGCCTGGGAAATTAATGTACAGACCTGAAAAAGAACTGTGACCTGCAGATTATTTGCAGCATTTTACTGTAGACTTATGCAACGAGATCAAATATTCCTTTAGGGTTATGAAATTTAGGATATAGATTTCTTGAAACACGCATCACATCCATGAGTCTGCTCCTCATGCACACCTTTCACTGCTCACTGAATCCATGCTCCCACCTGTGTTGGCCTCAGCCATTAATTTTCTGCAGTCAAGCATGCAAAACCTGCTGACCCCAGTTTGGATATGCTTTCATTCAAGATGGATTTACCACAATGAAGAACCTGGTAATATAATAATACAGACCTTCTCAGCTCACTGGGAGAATCCTAGTGTGTCTCAACAGGTAACACACCTGGACACTCAAGGAATGCAAAGCCAGCCAGGTTGTAGTAATATATGTTGTACTTTGTTGTCCATCCTAATCTAGATTAACCTAGATATTCAAAACTAGGTGTCTGTCATACAAGCAAGAGCTGAGCTTTGATTCACTCTTCCACCTGAAAATTTTATGCATTGTCAAACAGTGTAGGAAAGGACTGTGTTAGAGGATTTGATTCTCAAGAAAAATACTGAGCTGAAATCTGTATTTATTTGTAGCTGTGACCTAACAAATCTATAACCTGGCAGATGATAGAAGTTTGTTATAACAACTTGGGCCCTAGCAGGGTGGGAACTTCCAGTTGGAATGATCTAGTAACAAATATTTTTTTGGCAAAATAGAAGCATTTTATGGTGAAAATACCAACTTCCTTAAAAAATAGAACTGTTTTTCTGCTGAGCAAAAATGAAAATGAAATATTGGGTTTCAGATTGGCTTGGACAAAATTGTTTTGTTAACCAACAGCGTGTTCCAGCATCCATGCCCAGCACCCACAGCTGCTGACATGCAGGCAGCAGTTCTGGCTGCGGATGCCAGCACTCTGTCCCAGGGCAGAAGGAACATGATTAATTCCACAGAGGAAGTGCAGTGTCGGACATGGTGTTCTCGCTGGTGTTCCTGTTGGCTAGCTTGTGGTCTGTCCACCTCCTTCCTCCTCTGTCCAGTGCTGTCAATCCTATTCTGGGCTGCGGGGCTCTTCCCAGCCCAAGTGTCTAGTGCCCAAGCAACTCCCCGGGTTTCTGAATTCCTCCCTCCCAATGGAGCTTTCCTTGCCAGTCTGCATCCAAATCTCCCAATCTTTCCACCCTGTTTACTCATCCGAGGTTTTAACCCATCATTTTTGCTCTTGCTCAATTTCCTACTTGTACTTCTGCTCTTCCCTTGGCTGGTACTCTATTCAGTGCCTTCTGCACATAGTTATTTCCTCATTTGTATTGACAGTCCTGCAGCCAGCTTTGTACCATCGGAAACCTTTATCCCCTGTATGCACATGCCTTCTTCCAGGTCATCAGTACTCAATGGTGGCAGTCTAGCTAGCAATACTAATCCCTGGGTAACTGTAACTGGGATTCAGCCTCTCAGAACTTACAGGACAGAAGACTCTTGACAAGAGAGCTGGCAACAGCAAAAAGGGAAAGTCTGGAGAACTAAAACGTCTCTTGAAAATACAGGGGGGAAAAAAGATGGAAAAACAGGAGTGAGAGAATCGGTGGTTTCAAACCTGCTTTGATGGCATGGCATGAAAATATAAAATAAAAAAATAATACAGGTTTAACCTTCCAACTTTCAAAATGGCAAGACACTTCCTACTGTGGTGACACTTGGTCTTTTGGATGTACACCTCTTTAATCAGCTTGAGACTCCCCAGTTTAGGAAGACATTAGAAGTTTCTGAAGATCTTTCTGGGCTCACACAAAGTCACTGTTGCCAAAATAATATCTCATATCCACAACTACTGTCAACACATGGACTTTCAGCCTGCAGCAGATGTGTAAAATTTAAGCTAGTTTAACCCTCTGCACTGAGGCTAACCTGATTCCACTTGCTTTGCATTTGTGAAGGGTTAAAATGCACAGGCAGCTGCTGTGATGAGGGTGACATGCAGTGCATTATCCCATGGTATGGTATGCCATCTCCATGGATGCACTTGCTGTCTTTCAGAGGGTCTACAGGCACCTGGTCTAGGCCTTCTAGACCCAATGGGAATTTTTTCCTTGATGTGAATGATCCTCAGGATCAATCTTGTAATGACAAAAGAGGCCACTTTCTGGCTAATTATCCCCTTGCCATAATACTTATTATCTTCCTATTCCAAATACGAAATCATGGGGATGGGAGACTGATTCAGATGCTAACATGATTAATATCACTAAATGACTTTGGCACACTTCTGCTCTGCAAGCACTGTGCTGCCGATACTGGTCAATAACAGACTTATCACAAAATAAATAAATTATATTTGCACGTGGTAAGCTCCAGTTCCAGTCTAAGAAGAGCAAGTAATTACAGAGGAAAACAATTTCTGCTTCAGACGGTTTTTAGGAGCATGAGGGATAAGTCAACTCTGGCAGGGCTGATTTAGCAGGAATCCAGTGGACCTCAGTAGAGGAGGAATATTATCCGTTCTGCCTGTAGGCTGGTGGTAGAATTTTAACAAGGGGTTCCTAAGAGACACCTCAAAGCACATCACTGCATGCAATTCATTAGCTTAGCTGCACCTGAGATCTTGGATTTTCTGGACAGGGTGTGCTTCTGCAAAGTGACTATAAAAAATAGGGACCATGCTCAAGCAAAAATCTCCAGAGGAAGTCCAGATGGCTATTCTAAAAATGCAATCTAAAAAGGCCTCTGGCCTTGATGGTTTGTAGACTGATTTTAATAAGAATTACCGGAGCGTTTTCTCTCCCAGATTGGGAGAGGATTTTTCAGTACTGATATAACAATCTGTCACTCAATTAAAATTTGTTTATGCCACAAACCACGTGGAACTCAGATGGTAAAGGATAGAAAGTGCCACTGACAACCCAATTTGTCAATTTTATTCTTTGGTTTTGGTTTAACCTCTTATCTTTGCTCTGAATAAATGTTCCAATAGTTGTGGGAAGGTTAGAGGGAGAATAATTGTAACTAGATTTGAGGAAGTCGGAGTCTGAGCAATTAATGCTTCAGTCAAGGCTGGCTGAAGATATAATATCAAAAATCTTAGCAGATGCGAAGTGATGCTACATGGGGAGGTGGTAAGTTGTCTCTCCTGCAATACTACAGTGTCTGAACACTTTCTAATGAACACAGAGGTGAAATTTGGAGGATAACAAGTGTTGGCATAAATTTTGAGAAATGGTTGCTCAAGAGATTATTTTCTAATGTTTATGCACACTCCAGCCAGCAAGGAACACTCTTAACCAAAAGAAAAAGAGTAAAAATGAATGTCTTGTCTTTCACAATGTATAATTAAGCTGCAAAACTCATTTTTACAAAATATTGAGGTCGAGAGTTTAGCAGCATTAAAAGAAAGATTAGATATTGTAAGGATAATACTAAATCAAATGGGGTGGAAAAAAATTGCAGATAATATACACAACCTCCCTGCTGCAGGCATAGACAATTCCTAATAGGTAAGACCATAGATAATTCCTAATTCTTCACTGTGAGGGTGGTGAGGCACTGGAACAGGTTGCCTAGAGAGGCTGTTGATGCTCCATCCCTGGAAGTGTTCAAGGCCAGGTTGGATGGGGCTTTGAGCAGCCTGGTCTAGTGGAAGGTGTCCCTGCCCATGGCAGTGGGGGTTGGAACTAGATGATCTTTAAGGTCCCTTCCAACCCCTAACATTCTGTGATTCTAATGAATAATAAGATGAATTTTCCCCTTGGCAGGTTACGCTGCAAGTGTTCACCACCAAGTTTCCTGATGGTCCCTCCCTCTGTCAGGAACAAACTCCCCGAGACAATGACCACCCCAGCAATCCACCAGCGCATGCCGGATTCCCAGCATACTTCTTGAAAGGATATCACCCAAAGAAATGCCCATCAAAATTACAGTGACTTTAGGTGGAAAAGACTGTCTCAAGCATGACCTGGAAATTACCTTCAGTTCTTGTATGGCCTGTTTTGTTTGAAAGATTGACATTTTATTCTGAAAAGGGCCAAACCAGGTGGGTAACTGCTGGTAGGGCATAGGACAAACAGTGTGGGGGATCTTGCCTATATAAGGGGGCTAGCACAGATAGAGAGACAGAGTATTCAGGTCTCTGAAGTGTTAATTAACACACACACAGAGACAAATTTTTTCTTCAGCTTCTTCCACTGTCACCCATAAGAAATTCGAGGTCATCAGAAAAGACAATGTTCTGCTCCAGATTTTCATAAAACATTATTTCTTTCTATGGGAATAAAAATTAAAGCAATTATCTGTGGAATTTTACATACAGAAAGAACTGTGTGGACGTGGACTCCAACAAAGAGTGGCACAGGGAGGAGATGAAGACAGTCTACATAAATAAAGTCATGTTTTTGTAAAAGTGTCTTCTTTTGAAAACCAAAATGATTGACCAAAACATAGTATCCTCAGGCATAAAAAGTGAAACCAATTTTAAAATGGATAATTCTAGTGAAATATTTCCATTAGGTCTCTGTACAGTTATGGTCCCAGGTAGAGGGGCTAGTATTAAAGACTACAAACAAAAGAACATGCTGAATGGGAGGCATCGAGTCAGTCTGTGAGACCTGGTCTCATTTGTAACTGTTGATCCATTGGCTTCACACATGGATACAACTCCTCGCCAATGCCCAGGATCCTATCGCGCTTCTAATTAACTTGGACTCCGGTTTCATATTTCCCCTATGATAACAGCATTATAATAAATCCCAGGGATTATGTTTTCAGCACAAGTCTCAGTATGGAGCTGCCTGGGAGATGAAATTGCGACGAGTAGCGCAGGAAGCTTCAGTGAAAGATGAGACACTCTACGTGAGAATAAAAGCAAGGCCAGCAGTTACTGCTCCAAGGAGGAAATTCAATGGGCCACAAAACATTATATTTGAGGGTGTTAAATTGATTGCTAAGTAGGTTAAGAGACAAATTCCCCTCTCCCATTCAACACGGCAGAGGTGGAAGATTGAAGCAGTTGCCTAACAAAGACTGTGCTTTTCTCTGTAGCCTCCAGCACTGCCTGTGAGAAAGGCAGGGGGAGGCTTGCTGCAGTGTCCAGTCCCATTTGTGAAGCCCAGAGAAAACCTGGCTGCCTCTTCAGGGTGCGCCGGTTTGGGGTCACATCCACCAGCCCCATGCAGATGTCTCAGATGCTCCATTGAACACCCCTGGACCCTGATGTTCAGGCACCCAGACTGAGCCCCAGAGCTCCATTGGCTGACATGGGAGCTCAGACACCTAAATTTAGATGCAGATGTCATTGTCTAGAGCTGAACCTGGACCCTGTAATGTGTTATCAGTGGCTCAGTGTTAACTGCTCTGTAATTAAAGGATATGTGCTGGTAACATACTAAGTCCTTGCAAACCAGTGTGCGGGATCTCAAATGTCCTCAAATTTTTATGAAGAGGAACAGTAAATATTTGGTTTGTAAATGAGGTTCTGGAAAAAGAAATGACAGTGCGGCTAAATATATCCTTTGAATCTTATCCTGTGAATCTCAGAAGACCTGAGTCGGCAGTCTTTTCTCAGTCAGAATTCCCACTGCTGTACATGGGATGATGGACTGTGGCTCTAAGTACCATTGTGGGCAGAGTGGAAAGGAGGAGAGGTGAGCTCTTCCCATAGGCATGGAGCAAATCCAGTGAGCACGACACTCCATCTACACAACGAGCTGGGCCTCCGCTTTCCCTGCGGTCAAGGGGAATCTGCTCTTGCCTCCACGTACTGCAGAGCAGGCTCTTTTCTGCCTCCTCTTTGCCATTTACTGGAGCACAAGGAATTGGATTACATTAACCTCTGTGCTCATGCAAGGGAGGAGGAAAGACTCTCGTTTTTCATCTTCCCTGCTGCACAGGTCCAATGACATCCTTGCCCCGGGGTGCTGGCCTGGCTTGATTAAACCCTGAATAAGCACAGCCAGATTTGACTCAAAGCTTTTACTACTTAAAAAAATTTCTGGAAAGGGTTAATAAGCAGTTTGGAAATCCTGTATCAAAGACATATGGCTATACACCTGGAATAATGCAGAATGTTTTATTTTCAGATGGGTTTGCTCCATTCTATTTAAATTTTGTGACCTTCAGGGAATCAAGTTAGTTCTAGCTTTTAGTTTATAGATTTTGTGTTTGATATTCAGGGTTAACTTCTTGCTTGATTAGACACAGGCAAATGCTAGCAGCTGCAGTACCACAGTGATAATGAAGTCCTGTACTGTATTTGGTCAGAAATGTCAAGAACCTGGTAGTTAACTACAAAGAACTCATTTTGTCTTCCATTAACAGCATTAAGGTAAGTTAGATGCTTTTGTTTTCATATTGCAAAACATAAAAATGTCATAATGTGGGACATATGCGATGATTTGAAGATAACTGTCCTTATTTACACAAGGTGTGCTACTCTGTTGTTAATTCATTATCGCTATCATCACAGAAACATTAGATGAAAGTTCAAGCAATTTGGAAAAATATTTGCATGCTAAAGGAGCCATGCGCTGTCCTGGTAACACTGTAAACACATGCTAAAATTTCAACAGGATTGGAAAGAGTAACATTCATATTACGTGGCACACAAGGACAAAAGAAAATAAAGCAAATACACAGGAGCAAGACAGGTTCAGATAAAACAGCAGTGTCGTGTTTGCCCCTGATTAGTTGCATAGTGTGCACTGGTACTGGCAGAAGCTGCTCTCCTGTCTAGCCAGCTGCCTGTGCCAGTCTCTGCACCCTCTCATTTTCATACCCCTGAGTCTTTCCAGCCTGTAGGGACATGGTGCATATCCTTTGACCCCCTAACAGCCGCCACAGATTGTGAGACACCTTTTGCAAACAGTGTGTCAGAAGCACAGAACAAGTCTGCACATCCTAAGAAACTGAGGTGCTCTAGCTAGGACCTGCTGGACCTGAAGCTGGCTGCTCTCAGGGGCTGCCAAAGCTGAGGGCATTCTCAGATCCAGCTGAAGAAAGACTACATTCAAAACTGATTTCAGGCTGCCTCAGATCTCACTTGCCTTGGCAACAGGCTGTGTCAGGGCTCTCTCTTCTAGGAAGGGGCCATTGATGGGTCTGCTCATGGGCAGTGACGTGAAGCCAGGCCAGAAGAGACAGGTGAAGGCATCAGGCCAGGCACTGAGTGCTACCCACGGGCAGGCAGGGCAGCCCTTGAAGAGGCTCTAGTATTGCCCTGGGAGGTGTCACTAGCTTGTCCCCGAGACATTTCCCAAGGCCTCACCTCTGAATTTGGCCTTCATTGTATAATCATGGTCAGCATCTCCAGGGAAATATCACTGTTATGCAGCTGTTTCATGCTCCCAGCTCCAACATGAGCATCAGCTTCAAGTCAGACCTTTGCCTTACGATGTTTGGTTTACAAATATTACTGACTTTATCTCTGGGTGAAGAGAGACGAATTTAGTTTGCAGTCAAAGTAAACACCTTTGAAATGACCTTGGCTAGTACATGACTGTTATGCATCAGTTTGGAATGAGCTTGACAAGAGAATACACATTGGCTGCTTCTTTTGATGCACAGTTCAAGTGCAGACTTGAGACCTTGCTGACTGGGAACATTCAGATATGGATCAAGGAAAGAATGTTTTCACATACAGCTTCCTCCTCCAACTTTTCTTTTCTTCCTTTAATATAATTTCTAGATATTTCTGCAAGGTATCGGCAATAGTAGTTGCTATGTGGTGAAGAAACTCTGTTTAGAGTCTTTACAAGTCATTCTAGAGACACATTCAAAAGATTTTTTGATGCTAAAGGAACACGACTATTTTTTTCACTTACTGGGTCAGGGCTCAATCAACATTTCTTTTTAGGAGTTGCCAGTGCAAACCGGAATGAAGAAATATGAATTAATGCCCTAAATACATGCCTTTGTATTTGAAGAGATCTGGTCTTTCAGCAGTGCTACTAAGGTACACAGTGCCCTGAACTTTCAGCAAGATAGAGTAAGGAGTACTCTTTGTAGAGAGAGGTCCTAAAAGCTGTCATCAGAATTACAGCAGCTCTCAGAGGTCTCCTCCTTTTGTGGGAATGTGAGGGATCTTCAGACTCACTTCTTTTCTTGAGGAAGGTGAGGAAGGAAAGAGTTAGCTAGGACTGGTGTGGCTGTTTAGAAAAGAGTTGCAACTCAAATTTTTCTGCATGCATCAGGGAGCCCAAAGGACTAATGTGCTTGTGGTACCAGGGCTGAGACTGTCCTGTGCCCATTGGAGGTGGTCATCAGTGGGATTAGGTAGGCTGTAGGCTCTGAGATGTGAAGCACACAGCTCTCCTAAGACTTGTTTTACCACCATCTGTGGACGCAGCCTGATGTAACTGTTCCCTTCTCTTTGTATTACTTTGTGCACCAATGCCTTCCCCATCTCTAAAGATATGAGTATCTCTCCACTGTGGTGACTGAGGAGTGGCTCCCCATTCTGGGGACTGAAGGTCTGCCAGCTCAGACCCACCTTTGCAGGAGCCCAAAGAGCAGAGGCTGCTCCAGAGCAGGTTGTTGTACAAACATACCCTGGTCCTGTTGTACCCTGGAAAGGGTTAAGCATGGGCTGTGGGACAGATGTGTTGCTTCTGGGATACTGTAACCAGCATTAGCCTCCTCACAACCCCTAGGAAAGATGCAGCCTGCCTATATCACTGTTCTTGGTGGTGGGGTCAGTTGTTTGTGCTCTGTTGAGAGCAGCACTGTCATCCTAAGTGAGCTCAACCAACACCTCTTATACAACCCCTCACTTCCCGGTGAGAAGGAGTTAAAGCCTCCTTATGCCCAGCTGCAGCTGAGCAGTTGCTAATGGCAATGTGGACACCCCAGCTCAGCCGGCAGCATTAACGGGGTCCTGACTGGAAGGGAGTTCTTGGCCAAACTCCTCTGGGGTGGGCTGGACGTCGTGGCACTATGTTTGCTGTGCAAAATATATAGTCTTTCTGCAGGACTACAGCAGGAATTAGTCATCTAGAGCACTGTGAAGATCCAGAGAAAGAAATCCACCAAAAGACCACGTGGCCTGGAGGCTTCTCCCACCAGGCCATATCGATCATTCCCCATGGAAGCACCGTCTCCCCATCATGGAGGGTTGGATTCACCTCTGGGTAGCTGGCAGGCACAGGGAGCAACCACCTTCCTCCTGCCTGCCCATGACTCCCTTCTTAAAGCAGCATCGTACACGGTAGCTTGCAAACAAATAAGCCAAATAATTCTTTCATTCTAATTTGTAATAGTTGTGTAGTTGTGTTGAATGTGACAGTATTGCAGGTAGAGCAAAACAGCAGCTTCCTTTCTTAGAGCCATCTTAAATGGTGGACAGGTTTTTTGACCAGCATTAGCAGAATCCACACAAGATCATGCCACCATTCAAGACCGAGGTCCACTCAAAATATGAACATGTGTATTGGTTTTGCAAGAGAATTGTCTGAAGTAAAGTGAGAAGTAAGAGAAAAAAAGCACAAAGAGACACAGCACGGGTGAGGAAGCCCAGACACAGAATCAGGGCTAAATGCTTGTTTTGTGAAAAGCCTGAAGAAGGAGGAAGATTTGGGGCTAAAAGCTGGTGAAAAGGAGCAGGAGAAAAGAAGCTATGCCATGTCACTTAATCCTTCTGTGAAAAGAAGCAGGGATATAATATCAACAGATGACATTTCCCAAAGAAAATGTTTCATGGGACCTAGAGTTGCCTAACCGATGGACCAAAACTTTTTGGAGTATTGGCTTGCAGTTGGTGGCCTATCATGTGTGTTTCTTCGATGGCCCAATCTACTGGCTTTGTGCCTGGGAGTTCAACTGCATCTTGTTTAAAATGTGGTGCACAGCTCTTAGATCCAAGTGATTACTGGCTGATTTATATAAATATTAATATGAATACAGAGGTAAGGGCTTTCCTTTTCCCCACAGAGGACTGCAAAATAAATCATAGATGCTAATGTTGATGTCTTGGAAATAAAAGCTAAAGTAAACTGTCAATGAGACTTATGTAAATGACTCTAATAATTTTGTTTTGAAGAGAACTCAAACTCTTAGCATCAGCCAGCTGGCATGTTCAAAGTCTGTCTGTAAATATTAAAACCTTTTCTTTGGCAAGAATACCAAAATATTACTGGTATCTCTGGCATGTAATTCAAATAAAAATGACGTCAACTGTAAATGTTATCACAAACCTTAAATAGTCCTGATATCTACTAAATGGAGAGCTTCATTATGCCAGGCTGACATAACCTCAAGCAGTGCTTGAGCAACAAGGACTGTGTTGGGTGATTGCCTGTTATGTACACGGAGTGTTTTAATAAGAGGCATGCTTTCTTATATGATTTGGTACCTTTTCTTTGATGTTGCTGACTCTGCGGTGATAACCTCCTCCCCTCTGGCTCTTTTTGCAGCAAGCCCCAGGCTGGACTGCTGCATATCAGTCTAGTCCTTAGTGTTTGAGATCTCCTGAGCCTTTTGCATATGACCAAACAGCACATGTGCCAAATATCCTGTGCCCTTTGGAGGTCGACCTGGCAGAACGTGTGCTGAATGCTGATGCTGTGGATGCACTGAGGATTTCTGGATGCGTGGTGGCCCTTGATGGACATGTCCAGCCTGTTGTGTGAGCACTTTGTGCAATTGCTCAATGCACAGGTGGAGGCCCAGACACTCAGGAGAGGACTATCACACAATTGGAAATCCTATAGAAATAAAGCAGTTGCCCAAAGTATGCTGGGAGAAGATTTGTGGAAGATTATTGTGGGAGAGGCTGGCTATCCAGTAGCCTTACCTGTTCCTGATTCCTGGAAAATGTGTCTCTTGCAGCCAAAGGTAAGGGTGTGCTGTTTGTTACTTCTGCTTGTATTGATTAAGCCTGGTATGCTCTCAAAGGCGGCGGTTTGCCCACTAATGCACAGGTCATTTGTCTAGTCTGAGGTTAAGAACAAGCTGCAAAACACTGTTTGGCAGCTGCTTCCCAAAGCTTCCACTCAGTGGGAAGGAAAAACTGAAAAGCTGATGGCTGTGATATGTATGCCCTCATCAGCCCCAAGTCTGTCTGAACTGCATGAACAAGAGCTTGGGTCCATGCTAAGGCACTGTGTGTGCCTGCGTTCCTCCTCCTTCTCCTCCCCTCAACCCTCCCAGATTAGCCTATGTCCTTGCCTTAAGCGCAAGCATGCTCATACACAAATTACGTGGCGAGTCTGGAACTGAGAACCATCAAATTAATAAAAGCATGGAGATGCCCACTCTGTTTGTTAGTCCAGTGACTGTGGCAATGTAGCTAACTGCACACACTCAAACACTGGGAGTCCCACGCAAGCAGCTGCATCTGTGCAGCAACATGGCAAACCCCAGCAGAGCTCTCCGTGGCACAGCACTTAGCCTGGGTAGACCAAGACCCGCAGGATTTGTAATTTAATTTTTACAGCTCTGTGATATGGAATGATGAATCTAGCAAAATTTACAATTTTGTACTGTTGAAATATCAAAAAAAATAGTGCCTGTGATGCAGAAAGAATACATTGCCAGACACAATTATTTTTAGATAAAAAGCAATAGGAGTTGTAAGATGTAGACTTTCATTTCTCCTCTCTTTTCAAGCATCAACTTGGCAAAGGGTTAGGTATACATAATGCAATATTCCAGGGTTATGCAGAAGGACAACTTGTGCAATATGGCATCATATATTTCAAGGCTATCTAATGAAAGAGGCCAAAAGTATGCCTAGATTTTTTTTCTGCAAGTCAGTAATGTGGAACATAATAAAATATTTATGTTACATAACAGGAACCCTCTGGTTATGCTTTATTTTTGGAAATGTTAAAAAAAAATGCAAGGGCTTCTCTGAAATGAAAATTTACTAACTTAATGGGAAATGTGATGTGGATTTAGCAGAAGCCATGAACAAAAGCAGCAGACTGAGGTAGCGAGTGGAGTGCTCCACAGTTTTGTTGCATTGTGCTTGCTGCAAGCCACCATCACGTGGAGGATTATGTGCTTACTGCATTTGCCAGGAGGGCAGTTTTTCTCTTTTTCCCCACACAAATGTGTGTCTCGTGTATGCTTCTAAGGCTTTTAACTGAGATGGAGTGTGTTTCCACACTGAATTACCAGTGAGTAGTTAATACTCTGCCAGGGAGCGATACAAGAGAGGGAAACAGAGCTCAGCCTAAGCATACTGGTGATGCCCACACTTTCTAAACAAGGTTGGAGGCTGGTTTTGCTGAACTATGGCAAATGAGGAGGCGCAGGATCACCTGCTGCTGGTGGTGTTGGAGTTAAAGTGCCTGTCTCTCCAAGTGCTAAGTCTCGAAGTGCAAAATAGGTGTTGAAATGTTCTCTGATAACATCACATCATCACAGGCATACTTGGCCTTTCCCAAAATGATGCAAAAATACCACAGCAAGATAAATACAATGTTCCTGACATGCTGCCTAGATATTTCATCATAGCATTGCTATATAACAATGTTATACTACACCATGCCATTACCTACCTTCTGACAGGGTATTATCCTAGGTAAGGGTTCAGGTATCCTGCAGATAAATTTGATAAGTGAACAGATGCAGAAAAAAAAAGCAGGAACACTTAGTGGAGAAAAGGTTGGCAGAGAGCCTGAACCTCAGAATTGCAACTCTGTTGGTGATCAGGTCAGGGAGAACGGACTCACACACACAGTCCTGTGCTATGTTACTGGTCTTATTTATTCAATTAACAGTCCTGCAATCAAACCAGCATAATTATTTGTTATAGATGTGCTTGTACAAAAAGACTCTGGAAGACTAAGTGGTTTTTAGCACTGGCAGGTTTCCCCCCCCGCCCCGCTTTAGCAGCTGTTTGTCTGAGGGCTGCTCGCACCAGACTGCGACTGGCCAAACTGGCAGTGGTCAATGGGAAACTCAGATTTTGCATCTTCTCTGGCCAAGGCTGTCATGCTGGGTACTGATAGCCAGGCTGTGCAGAGCTGCTTTTAGGGATCAAATTGGATGATGGTGAAGAGACAGGGATTGTTGGTGACTGCTCAAGATTTTATGTTAAGTTTTTTGCCTCGTTCATCTGTGGAAGTATGTTCCCTGAAGTTGCTGGGGCCAGTGTGGGTCCTTCCACAGCTTCTGTGTTAGGTTTCGAAGTATGGGGAAGGTGAGTGATTGGGACAGGAGGTTTTGCTGGGCCTTACATAGTTTGTGCTTACCAGCACCTGGAGAAGATGTGATTGATTTTCTGCTTATTCTCTGAGACCCCAGAGAAGGAAAGTGCCTGCTGCTTACACAAGCAACTCAATACAAAGCAAGCATCAGCTCAGATCAGGACAGTGTTAGATTTTCTGAGTCTGTAAGAAGCAGTTAGCTCTTAGTTGTTAATATCTGCCAAATATTATAAGAGGTGAAACTCAGAAAATTTGCCAAAAGCAGAGTTGTCAATCGCTGCCCCTGGCTGTGGGCAGATAGAGGGTGTGTAGCAGTACAGGGGCAGAGACAGGACATGGACAGGACATTAACTGCTTCACTGCTGGAAGCTGTCACCCCACATACCCTCACTTCTGCGCGGTCACTCGAACCTCCCGCCGGCAGTGACCCATGCAAATGTTTCAAAGGCTGGTGAAACAAAACACATATCTGTATTCACTCAGCACAGAGGTACAGGGACGAAGGGGAAATTCTTATTAACATATAAGGATGCCACAAATCATGCAACTAATTGAAAAGTTGGGGGGCATGCTGGATGCATCCAAAGTAGGAGGATATTCAGCTGCTATATTCAGCTTCCCATACCATATAAAGGCTGCTAGGCATCTACATAGCTGTGGATATGTTGTTTTCTGATGAGGATATCAGTATTTGAAGAAAGATTAAGGAAACGTGATTGCAAGATCCTACTTTGCATCTGCTACTACAGTGCTGGGCAGTAAAGGAGAGAAGAGAGCACCCCGCTCTCCAAATACATAGTGCGCCACATGGAGGAAACATATACTTAATTGGTACACAAGAACAGCTTGAAAAATTCCCAAGCAGCTGAATTTGCTTCTAAAATTTCCAAATGATGCAAAATCAGAACAGCCCAGGCATGCTCTGCCCTTTCCCCAGCTTTCTGCTCATCACCAGTACTTCCCATTTAAAACCATTCACCTCCCTTCTCAGCCAGGGCTGTCTGCATTCCTGCTATCAGCAGTATGCCACTGTGTGGCTTCAGTCTTACACAATTAAAAGTTTAAGAGGCTCGTGATACAGAAGGCAAGTTCCTAAATCAAATACAAATGCTCTCCATTTGCTTCAGACTCTGCAATAATTTGTTCCAAATTTCATGCTCTCCATTGGTCCAATTTACACAAACTCACACTAATTAGCTGCAGAGCTTCTTTTAAATTTACAAAAGCAATCATTCTCTCTGATAGCTCTATGCTATGCCCAACTCCCTCTGAATAGACTTTAATGACACAGTAACCATGGTTACAGTACAATAAAATATGCAGCCACGAAATGTGGAAATGTAACAGTGTAATATAATTTTCTCTGGAAAATAAAGGTTTTTGGCATATTTGCATTAATTAGGACACTGCATTAAGTATTTCATGTCTGCATTCTTTATGAAAATAAAACTGATAACAGACAAAATGATTCTTGAATAGCGTTCAGCGGCAAACAGTACTATTGGGAAAGCATTTTCCCTGATAAAACAGGACATTTTAACTGGACATCTATAAGTGCCATTCTGATAAATTGGACTTATAGCGCATTGGAAACAAGCCCAAAGATCCACTGCGATCGGAGCAGCCATATGTCACAGAGCTCAGGCTTTTAATCTGAGGAGTGGCGACTGGGAGGAAGCAGCAAAACCTCTCATCTGCAAAACTGAGCAGATAACGGGGGAAATCCATGGACCGGCACAGCAAACCAAGACTCGCTGCATTGTGTTTTCAGGCTTTTTGCTTTCCTGTTGCTATTTGTTATTACATCTGTTTAACCAGTATAAGACAACCTATTGCACATAAATCAAGCATGCTGCTAAATGATACTATGAATATTTTGTGAATGTTGCAGCCCCCTCAATCAAAGTTGCATATAACACACAACTCTTTTGGATGAGGGTTGAGGATCCTCAGCTCTTTCTTCTCTTGATCATCTGCCTCTCTGCAGCAGATCTGATTGTACTGGTGGGCTGGGCCGTGACCTAGAGCATTTTATCCCTCCAGCTTACACCTTTAACACCTCCACTTTGGCAGTTGTTGGGAAAAGGGAGAAAGGTGGCCATCCCAGGGAAAACACACCCTGCTTTAACTTTTCCTCTAGCTGTATTGCATGCTACCATATACATGTAAAATACAACAGGTTGGGTGCATCATCCATCACTAGTTTGGAGTTGTAGAGAAAATTTGAACCAACTTGGCTGTAGTGACCAAAACTCAAAAGCTTACTTCCAAAGCAGGTACTACTGGCTGCTCTGTCCCCTCCAGGGTACAACTTCAGAGTGGTCCTGACAAGCCCATCTGCTTATTCATATTTGCAGCAGTGATTCCATAACAAGTGGCAAATAGCCTTGAAGTGACAGTTTTCAAGAAATACAAAGGCGGTTACTTTATTTTCTCTTGAAGCATTCATCAAATGACATTAGACAAGGAATGTATTTATACAAACTGGTCTCTTCATGACAAACTGATGTGCAAGAGAAAAGATTAAATTAATTGAAAAACCTTTATCATGAATAGGTCATTTAGCTCTAGCCTCAAGCAAACCATCTTCTTATCAGCTGGACATGGAAGGATGCTTTGAGTTCAGCTGTACCTCTTGTTCTCTCAGCTGCAGCCTAGTGAGAGAAACACAAAGGAAGGAAGATTAACCTTAGAAAATACAAAAGGATGAAAGGTTGGTGAAAATCCTTCAGTTCCATTTAGGTCAGGCTGGCATTCAGCAACAACTCTGTCCAATTAGACAACTGGAGCGGATTTGCTCTTTGTCCCCGTGTCTTGTGCACCCTTGTTGCAGAAACAGAAGTGAAGGATAACATTTTTATTCCAGTTCCCAAATACGGATGTAACAACAATAAACAATAACAATACTCCACTTAGGGAAACGAGACTGGATTTCTTTTTCATTAGCCTGTTATCCTTTTTTTGTGTGTGTTTTTGATTATTTTTTTTTCTGCCATGAAGACAAGATCAAATTTGGAACCTCAATTTTACCTTGCTAGATCTTGTTTTCTTTAATACAATCCTCTGATTAGGACTTTCAAATCCAGTCAAAGATAACACAGAAAATGCAATTAAGATTGACATGTATATGTTCTTTATGACCTTGGACTCAGTTTCTGAGATGTATTTTGTCTGTGCAGAAGGGACAAAAAAAGCAGGACTCCTTTCTGAATCTTGTGCATCCTGAAACTATTTCCCCTCACAGCACAGAGCATCTCTCTCAGATATTTACAAAGCACCTGTCACCATGGGAACAAAATTAAACATCAGAAAAGCAAAGGAAAAATCCTGTTCTACTCTTCTGTATGCTTCTGAAGAAAAAGAAGGACCAAGCAGAGCACCAGCTCCAAACTTCAGTCTAGGTTTGAATTCATTTCCAGCAAAAAGTACCAATGACAACACCATCTTCCCTCCTCCCTTTCTTTGAAGAGCATAATACCACAAAAGAAATCAAAGAACATACTTGAGAAGGTAATGACTGTGTCCTAGTCTATATAGTGTCATTCTGATAAAAAGCGTGGCAAAAACCTAGGCCTCATTGAGTCAATGCAAAAATTAGCATGGATTCACATCTTTTCTGAAGTGAAACACACATTCAGCGTGGTCTCCGACACTTGGACATGAAGTAAGTACTTCATGACTGCCAGCCATCCAGACAGAAGTATTAGTCAGAGGACCAGACTTGTGATGGTCGGGTTTTTGTGGCCCCTCTGAAGTCTCAGTGACAGACTGATGTTGGTTCCTGCTCTGTTGATATGGCTGTGCTCACCTGTCCTGGTCCAGCTCTGTACCCCACAGAGAGCGGTGGCAAAGGCACCTCCCACCCTGCTCTTACCCAAACACCCCGCGCTGACAAGCTGGCTCACTGAACAACGTGTCCTCAAACCATTCTGATGTTCTGAATAATTCAAACCTACTAAAAATATATGTCATCTTTAAGAATAATTACAGACTACTATTATCCTTTGAAGCTGACTAAGTATATTCAAATTATAATAGAAAAGGACAAAGATATAGAACTATGAGCCGCTTCTTAGTTTTTAATGCTATGTTTTTGAGCTATATATTTCCACATGCATTGGGTTCTGCACCCAATAGCGACTTGTGCTATCACATATTGTGGTTTCTTCTCCAGTTCCACTTCCATGAAGAAATGCCAGCCAGGCACATCTTGGAAGCTGGCTGTCTAAAGGCTAATACACATTATTTGATAATACTAACACATGATACTTGTGCTTCATGGTCAAAACCTGTGCTGACCTCATCAGGAGCATTTCCTGATTAAGGGCTGCCACACAGAATTTGACCCACAGCATTACTGAAGAGACCCTGAGAAGATCAGTTGAAGCAGTAAACGTCACATCCAGACCTGCAGTGGTGTTTAAGTTCTCCCTCCTCCCCAGCCCATTTTGAACTGTATTTATCCTTCTTTTTAAAAAATAACTCTGCTGGCAGATCTTTTTCCATTGCTTGCAAAGAAGAAAGTCCTTGCTTAATATTGCTGTATTGCAACATCGCTACTCCCAGCTAGTCAACATCCCATGGCATTGCACAAAACGCCGTGTCCACACAGGCCTACCTTAGCGAGTGTTCCAGCCAAGCGCAACGTTAGTCATCTTCTGAGCTTTAGCTGGCTGACTTGCGAAGAATTTGCAGGTGTGTGTTTGTTGGGATTACAAGGAGACTATTTCAAGTGGAGACAGAATGTTTCATTCCTGCTCCTCACTTCCATATGCACATTATATTTGTCACTTCTGTCAACAAACATTTGTAAACTAAAAATAATGTGTTGAATGTGTGTACTATATCACAGCGCTTTGGAAGACATTGAGCCATCTCTGCTTACAACTTGAATTTTGTCTCTTGGCTGTCTCCCTCCTTTGGTAGACAGCACTCTCGCTGTGCCAGTTGGAAAGAAAGAGCCATCCCTCTCCCCTCACCCCTTCTCAGTTTACTCACCATTACTTTCATAGTTAACAGTCAGAGAAGAGCAACATCTTCTGAGAGTCCAAATATTTTGTAGGCAGCCTTGGGAAACCTGGCTTGAATAGTCTTTCAGGGCAAATTTGTGAGACCTTATTTTCCACCAGTGGAAGTTACGTGCAAGCAAATGACACTCTAACCAGGAGCCCCTCAGGTTAAAAATCCTTGGTCTTCATTTTCAGCACAGTCTTTCTGTTTGCTCTGTGTCAATTTTGCTGAATAGCTCAGGCTCTCCTGGAATAATTGTCTCATTAGGTATACAGGATTCAAGTTGTAAACTGCATTCTGTCATCTCAAAAATAAATTATATCCAAACAGCTACTGAACAGTGAATGAGAACAGAGTCTGGCACATGTATTTTGCATGACTCTTAGAACAAGCAGTATCCATATGTAATCATTACCATTCAGGTAGCAAGGTCAAGGTCGAATCCTTTGCATTGCTTGATCTCTTCCAGAGGCCATGCAAAAAGGAGCGTGATCATTATCCAGCATCACCTAACATTGCATCCAAATATTTTTATGAAAATCACATCTGATTATTCACAAGGTCTTTCACAGATGCATGTGAGACAGGCAAGAAGAGAGGTGGAACAGGCAAAGAAGGAAAAGAATCTATAGAAAACAAGGGAAAAGGAAGGAGAAAAAAAGAGAACAATATGAATGTTAACTGAGAATTAAAAATAGGATGAATATGTAAAAATTCAAGCCAAAAACCCAAAAAAGTAGTGAACCAGCACAGAATGCAAAGATTGTAAATTAAATAATATCAGATGATCATTATTATAGACAGGTGTCTTCTCTTCAGCAGAAGTGCCAAGAATCTTCACTTCCGAAATTGTCTGACCACAATTTAATTGTACTTTAAGCATGCAACAAAGTGTCACAAGTGGAAATAAAATACACAATTATTTTCATTTTTCTTAATTAAAGCAAAATGACATTCCATTTATATTCTGTTTTCTTTTATATTAACACTTAAAGAAGATAACCAAAATGATTGGACCTTTTTTCCCTTCATTGCATCTTCCCCTCTCAAAGATAATTTGCCCTGAGGTGGTTTAAGTGTTTGATTAATTAGGGACCCCAGATGTAGAAACACACAAGATCCTCATTAGCAGAACAGAATGAGAATTAAGGAATTTAGTGATGATTTGCCTGAAATGGACAGTGCTAGCAAGTGCTTCACGGGCTGTAACAGGAGTGCTGCATCTTTAATAAATGAGTAGCAGTGGCAATTTTAGGAGTCATACACTGATACATCATTTTGCTCTGAGGCACTGGTTCCACCTATCCAATTTTCTTAATGGTTCTGATAAGCCACTAGGACCTCCTCCCCCATTCCTGCTTGTCAAAAAATGTCACTGAGCTCCAACGGAGTTAGATCACGCACTAAGACATCGCATGGGAAAACGCATGGCCATACTCAGCTCTTCTCTCATGGTGCCTAAGATAACCGTACTCTCATTCTGTGACTTGTCACCAACTCAGTGCGTATGTCACACTGGCTCAACAGTAATGGCAACACATGCCCATTAAAATAGACTAAAGATATTGTCACTTGCTTATTCTCTCCCGGGAAAGTAATATTTTCTTCTTTCTTTTTGACTTCACTTGCTTTCTTAACACTTTTTCGGTAGGACATGTCAATTTGGGATAGCATTAACAGGTTCTTGATTCTAGCTATCCCACTGCCATTGAAGATGGTGCCCCAATTTTTTTTTAAGGTGGGGAAAATCAAAGCCAATTTTTAAGGCCTCCTAAAATCATACTTAGATGCTAATATAGTTTCCTGATCCTGTAATTGGCTATACAATGACAAACCAAAAGGCTAGGATGAAGCCTCCCCCTACTTTGAAGGGTGTGCACATTGCAGAGCCATGGTCAGAGTGGTCTGGCTCTTGCGAGTGCTGCCAATGAGAGCAATGTGCAGCTGCAGGGATGCTTATGTGATGCTCTTCATGAGAGCCTGGGCTCCAAAAGCCAGGCTCCTTTTGAATCTCTTGGCCATGGAGCTGTTGTGGTTAATGATAGGAGAGATTTTCCCTTTGGCTAATATCCTTCTACCTTTCTGAGATATTTCTGATCGAGGATGACATGTGGGAGGAGTCGGAGGAGAAAGCTCACGAAATCTTTTTGAATAAACCAGCCACTAGAAAAACACTTGCAGAAGATCATTTCTTACAGCAGAAGATGCATAATTTAGAAATAATGATTTGCAATGCGGACCGTTCACACAGTTATGCAGAAAGAAAGAAAATTTTACAAATTAAAGGAATGAAACTCTTCTACTGTGGGATTAATGGAAAACACCAAGGAGACATTAACTCTGCCTGCAAGAGGTAGCAGACACTTAGTATGCTGAAAAGCATATCTCTATTATTTTAAAGGAGCAGCAAAAAATATTGAAAAAATAAGCAAAGGGGATTGAAGATTAGCTTTGACATGTAATATTCATAGCCAGAGAAAATAGCTATTATTATTTATGTAGGGAAAACAGACAATACAGGATTCTTGTGGACATCCAGCAATGTTGTTTAATAATGAGAAGTAATTTCAATCTTGCTCCAATCATAGACAAATTAATCTCAAGTACTTCTAATACTCAGCTGAAAAATAATGAACAAACAACGGAATGATCTAACTCCCTCACATACACACCCCCACCCCCACCCTCCTGCATCCTAATCTCCAAGGACTGAAAAGGTTTTGGTTTGTGACCCCACACTCAGGCGGCTGTTTTTGGAGTTGTCCCTGGAGACAGGCTGAGCAGCTTGGGGCCACCCTGGGCCGAGCACTCCAGCCTGCCAGTCTCCTCGTAGGCACTACAGGGCTCAGCGGGAAGGAGATCAGTGCTGGAGAGGCAAGGTTCAGCCAAGGAGTCTGGTTCACAGGGAAGCATCAGAAAGAAAACATCTAGAATATAGGTCCTTGGGTCACTGTGTTTTCATGTCCATACTCTTCTTTTTTTTTTCCTCAAAGAATCTGGAGCTGAAAATTGATTCTTGGCCAAAGACATTTGTGTTATCTCTTTCTTTTTTTTTATTTCTGTAAAGTCAGTATTTTCATTTGGAGAAAAATCTTCTTCTGGTGAGCTCTAATTAAATGCAATACTTGCTTTAGTTGAATGAAGAATCAATATTGACAGTTGCAGGAATTTGAGAACGTTGCAGATATCCACACTACAGGGCATCTTCAGGAATACCAACTGCTCTGGATAATGTAGTTTTAGGCTAGAGCTAATCTTGTGATCAACAGTTCCATCCTTTGTGCAATTCTCGTGCTTCCAGAGGTCAATATTATCCTCCCCTGTTTCCTTGAGGGAGCCACACCAGGTCCGTGGTCGAGAGGCCAGGAGGCGCAGGGTGTTTTGCAGCTGGGTGGCCAGACATGATGCACACTTCAGCACTCAGGCAAAGGGGAAAAAACCGGGGGCTGGATGAATTGCTGTGGGAAAGTTGAGTAGTACCTGAAATCGTGTTTTCCACTCTTACGTGGAAGTATTTAACAGCAAGCCTGTTGAGGACAGCAGAGGGAGTTCAAAAAGTGGAGAGATCAGAGAACTATTGATAGCTAAGTATGTGTCTTCTGTATGTCATGAATTGAAATCCACTGCCACTGCTCACAGCGGGGGGGCTGAGTCACCATTTCTGTCTTTGGGGTTTTATTAAATGCATTCTTTAATGCAGTTTAAGCCAATGATGAAAACTACTGAACACCTGAAATGAAGATTTGGGAAGGCACAGCTCATGGGTAAGACCCTCCCTGCTGCACCCACGCTGGCCCTTCGGCAAGCTGCCAAGAGTAAAGCCCTTCTGAAAATCAAGTCACTTTGTTGGGGGCTTGAAACAAAGTTTTCCTTTGAAATCTTCATTAATCACCTAAGTTCATGCTAGATGAGAACATGGCTATATGTCTTTCCTGCGTAAGGACTCACTGCCAACACGCAGGAAACATCAGAAGGATTCAGGGCAGTTTTTACTAGGTTGGTATCTATATCACAAAAACCACAGTCAAAGCTGATCCTTTGATTTGCTCAGAGTTACATGAGTATCAATGAAAATGACTACTCCATCTGAAAACATTTGTTACTAGAGAAAGTTATATACCAAAATAGAAAAAAACACCTGTGTGAGAATGAATAATGAATAGAGATTATAAAACCTCTAGGGAAATTCTAATAGAAAATACATGGTATTTTCTCATAAAAATCCTAGATGGTGGCATTTTACGCCAAACAAAACCCAACATATATGTTAAAGCCTGAGAAAATGAGGACTTAGTAAGCAATCAGTGCCCAATTTCCTTTTGTCAAATGTGCTACAAAATTAAATTAAAGACTGACTATGTATGACAGCCTAAAACAGGCTTGTAGCTGCTGCAGCGCTAGGAAAGTTCTGTAAAATTAGTGAAATTTTGACTGCAAAAAAAAAAAGGTGCAATGCTATGGTTAAACCAGAATGTCTTTGGGAAAATCACTATGGTAAAGGAAGCACTACAAGCATAGTATAATATAAGTGACTTCTTATGAAAATACAGCTTTTGAGAGCAATGTGGATTATACTTTTTACAAAGCAACAGGTGAAATAACTAATAGTGCCAATTGTATATGATCGTATAATTTTTTAATTTCTCAACATCAGTTGATTGGAAACTGCTAGCAGTAAAGGTCTGAACAGGGTGGAATAGCAATTTATTTACTAAATGGTCAATGAATCAACAGGAAGCGGTGGTAATTCAGACTCTGTTTCAGTGGGTGTGAAGCTCTTGCAGAAAAATTGGCTATAAAAATAACTATGGGTAGGCTGAGTTCCGCATGTTAAATTGCAATATGAACAAATGCAAATCCGTAATTAAGTTAGAGCATTGGGGCTCCCAATTTCCATGATGGAAACAAAATTTAGACCATTTAATGCAATAAAACCCAGGATTTAAGAAATTTCTATCCCAGACCACTAAAAGAACTGGAATGTGAAATGGCAAGTCCAGTAGGAGGGACTTAGTGAAACTGTAGATGTTGTCTGGAAGGTTGTAAATGCAGTACCTATCTTCAGAGGAGGAAAACATGATTCTGAGCAACACTAGGCCTTTTAATGTGACTTTGACTCTGCAAAATTTTAGAACAGATTTTGGATGGATGCATAAGTAAAAGCAGAGAGGCAATAGAAAGTAATCTAATTGCAGCATGGTTTTGTCAAAGATAGCTCACGACAGACTAATCTTAATTTTTTTTTTATAAAATCAGTGATTTCCTACACAAAGGTAATGCAGCAGATATAATCTAGATGATAGATTTAAGTTAAGCATTTCTTACAATACTTTATAGGAAATTAGTATTTAAGTTGAAGATATTAGGGACTAATGTGAAGTGGATAGAGAGCTGTTCAAGGAGAAATTTGCTCTAAATCATATTTTTAAAAGAGTTATGAGGATGACAGAGGTTCCTGCCTCAATGATCAGTATTGCGACCTATGCTGCTTAATATATTAGTGGCCAAGGAGGCAGAATCAAATTATTTGCTAATGCAGTTTACAGATGACACAAAGTTGAGAGATATTATCAACACCAAGAAAGTAGAGAGTCACCACAAGAGAAACTTTTTGCACAAGACACTGAAACACTTTGGAATATCATGTTCTGTTCTGCTCACCTATGTTCAGGAAAAACAAAACTAAATTGGAATAAGAATACAGAAGGCTTTCGAAAATGGACTATCCATTTCATGAGGAAAAATGAAAAGATCATGGTTTATTTAGCTTAAGTAAATGAAGGTTTGGAGGGGATTGACAGTTCCTTATATTCAGGGGAAATTGTTAGAAAGGGAGAAGAACCGTTTAGGTGAAATAATAATGCTGGCCTAAGATCAAATGCTATAAATCAATAATGAGTATTTCTTAGCCTAGAAATTTAGAAGACGACTTTTAAACATTCCAGGAATTAAATTCAGGAAGTGGTTTCCAACAAAGTGACGAGATCCAGAGTCTGAACTTATTTTAAGATGGAACCTGGTAAGTTCAGGCAACTTCAATTTGGCAACCTAAAATGCCTCAAGATAGAAAATGAAGCCTGTGGTATTAGTCTTTGGTATCTTCCAGAAACTATGAAGGATGGGTTGCTGTTTGTTTGCGTCGTCTTCACATTGTATGTACATGACATACATGCTGTTCTATATATCATATTTAGATTTATTTATGAGGATCATTCTTAGTAAGAAAAAGGAAAATGTTGTTATCCTTGATAAATATCATTCAAGTCCTGAGGTGGAATGAGTGAGAAAGAAAAATATTTCATATTTTTATGAAACTCTGGATGTTGAACAACCTAAGAGAATGTAAATGGAAGACAGTGGTGGGTTTTAGGTGATTGATTGGTATATACTGTTCCCATCCCCAATGGTAAAACAACTGTCAGATTTGGGGTCACGCTGGTGGTCGGGGGAAATTGAGGCATTGCTCTTTCTTCTGTCCCCTCTGTAACACAAGGTAGTAGACCAATTCCTAGCAAAATTGAAGAATTTTATTTAATATTTTCCTTCCAGGGACATTGATGAGGTCCTTGAATTCTTCTATTTTTCCTATGGCCTGTTATAGTGGAACTTTTCATTCATCTAGTATAGACTTGAAGTTTGTTTTAAGATGCTGGGATGCATTCTTATACTTTACAGTATAGCCTGGCATAGATTAGAAACTTTACAAATTAACAGCTGTTGCACAGTTTCCCCAACTGGATGAAACAAAACCGAGTGACCCATGTGGGTCTTTATTATTTGTTTCTTTGTCCCACACTTCTGCAATTGTACAGATGTCCAGTCAGTAGCAAGTGGAATGGGTGGGTGGGTTGGCTGCCATCCCAGAAATAGCTTGAGTTGTGTTCCTGTAACACCTTTTCTTTTCATGTAACTATGTTCAAGAGCCATTCGACAATTATGACTTCTAAAGACATTGTATGAAAGACATTTGATACATGTCCTGAGATCAGAACATGACTGATCTCACAAACCAAGGCAGCCTTTAGGGAGGGTCCATCTTCTTGAAGATTCCCCAGACAAGCACCATAGGCAGCATGGAAGAACTGTGTATTGACAGAAAAAGTCTTTCCTTAAAAAAAGCACAATCCCCGTCCACTTCTATAGATACACACATAAATGTATAGATATCATTGGCACATGATTTGGGGGGATGAGAGAGACTAGCAATGACAAGATTCCATTTTCTTTTAGGAGAAGCACTCTCTGTGTGGATGTGCTGGACTGTGGAAATGCCATTAAGTTGAGATTTTCCAGGCCTCATGTTCTCTCCATTGGACTTTGAGAATCCATCGGATAAAGAATACATCCTAAAGCTGTAGTAGCTCCCAATTGCCAGAAAAATCAGATGTGTCAAAATAAGAAGCTCAGATACTGTGTTTGAGCACCTCTCTTACCGGAACATGGAGAACAAACAGGCTGGTCAGCCTCCTAAAATTATGCAGATGGCTTGTGTATTCTGGAAAGCTACTGATATTTTAATGCAGAAGGTTTTTCTTGGTGGATGGAAGACAACCTTTGTTACGCTACAAGGATACATAAAGAATAGCCAAAGAAGGTATAGTGCACCATAAAGGGATCTAGCAGAAGCGCTTGCCACACTAGGCACCTTCCATTCTGTATTTTTGGATACCCTCCAGTTGTTCTTTCTCCCCAAACCTGTAATTATCAATGCTCTTAGCATGAACTCCACAGTCATATGCCAGATGGGTGCCATGAGATGGGTACCAGTTAGGCTAGTTGCGTGCCAAGCAGCTTCACAGCTTTAATTACTACTGTAGGCTATATCAATGCAGATACTTGCATGGTGTGATTAGTGAGAGAAACAATATTAGAAAGGTTAACAAAACTGGTCACAATGCTTATGGCATTATTATTGAGGTGGACAATTGAGAGGACAGATGTCCCAGTCCTACTTATCTTAGAAATTGCTAATATGTGTTGGCAGTATTTCAGGATCAACCAGCTGGACAAAATTCAGTATCTTTGCCCTCCTGCAATATTTTATACTCATAAATATTTATTCCAGTAAATGAATGCTTGGATTTTACAAACACCTGTTCTACAGAATAGGTCATCTTCTACCCACAGTAGAAGGAGGTGAACTTCTGTTTCCCTAGGAGTCCATGCAGATTTTTGCTGGAGAATTCAGGAGCGTAGAGTTTCTCTGAATCTTACATTCTTTTTATCAGCAGGAGGTCATATGGTCTGCCAATCCTATATTCATGTAAATCCATAAGCCTAAAGGGGGAGATTTACAGAGAAGTCTGTGAAAGCAACTTTGCAATACTTGCCTGGTTCTGTATCTTATTAGCTTCTGCAGGAAATGGGCCAATCCAGCTCGTAGTTACTGAAGTATTAAACTAAATAATGGTCTTAATAACATAGCAAAATATATTCAGAGCCCTATGGTGCAAAATATATTAGATTATTTCAAAGACAGGACAATCTGAGTCTCTGGAGAAAAGCAAATGTAATTAAAATTATTTCTACTCCAGAAATTCACTTCTCATTACAAATGTTGCCATGGAGTATTCCCAATGCAATTTTTATTCAGAGTTAGAGAAAGAGATATTAGCCTTCCTGAAAACTGTGTTATCTTGAATAAGATAGTGTATGCATTGCCTTGAGTAAAAGAGGAATGGAAATCAGATGCTAGATTGTGTCAGATGACTTTCAGTCTTCAAATTTACATGGTCTAGGTAGGAAGACGTAGTATTTGCTGAGGTAGAGATGGAAGACTTCATCACATGTGACTTTAGAGTGCAATGATATGGTATTAAATGCAGTTATTAAACATTTGTGGAAAACATTGTGTAAGATACAAAGAAATATAGACATAAAAAGTCATGAACACTAAATAAAATCCTCAGGTTACTTACCTAACTGAGAATACTTTATTATGTGGAATCAGGGCCATCAGCAGCAGGTCATCTTATCTGACTTATCTTTAATTCATTTACATTTTATTATCTTAATTTAAATATTCAGAGAAAACAAGAATGAATTAAATAGATTCACAGGGACTGTGAATACAAAATGTATGCTTTTCACTGAGTTATAACAAAGGAGAGAGTGTGCCAAGGAAGAAATGTGCTTATACCTTTTACTTGGACAGGATATTCAGACAGCAGTATGCAGAAGCACCACCTGAAAATATAGCTTTACAAACACTTAAGTTTTGCTCCTCAGCAAATAATACACGGAGAGTTCTTCCTCTGGGTGACAGGAACAAGATCATGTTTCTCTAAAAAGAGACTAGAAAAGGGGATGGTGATACAGCAGGGAAAAGCTACAAGGCAATAATTACAAAACAGTTGATACAACTATAATTGAAATAGTTAAAAATACTTTGCCTGTGGGAACTCTGAACAGCCTTGAGATAGACAGATGGCTGTCTTTAAAAAACAAAACAAAAAAGCCAACTCTGTAATTTCTAGATAAGGCCAACAGGCTTAGATTTTTGATGCATAGCTGAAAAAGTGAACTATATCCAAACATACTAAAAATACCATATATTGATGCAGAGTGATGTCATACAGTTCCTTGATGGCAACGCACTGAGGGACTGGCAACAATCCAGCAGTAAATGTAAATATAGACATTAGAAAAAAGAATTGCCAGAGGTCAAACAGGGGATTTATATTTTCCTGTTCCCCAGCCAATCTTGACCAGTCAACCACACCTGCTCTCAAA
Organism: Haliaeetus albicilla; assembly: GCF_947461875.1. Classification (NCBI taxonomy): domain Eukaryota; kingdom Metazoa; phylum Chordata; class Aves; order Accipitriformes; family Accipitridae; genus Haliaeetus; species Haliaeetus albicilla. The sequence continues at coordinate 62,617,295 of NC_091485.1, read as the reverse complement.
TTCTACAGTCCTACCTCTGCATTTCTTGACCTTTGTCATCTCTCTGCTAAGCAATGAGTAAGCAATGTCTGTATACCCTCCTGTATAATTGTTCAAGGAGACTCACAGAAATTCTTCCCCATTTTCCACTTCTCCCTCATTCTCCAAGCAGCAAGATGAAAAGATGCTCCATCACCCTTACTGGCAAATGCCTCCCACAGATATTGCAGCCCAGTAAGTGCTTTGACACTCCTGGTATTTCCATCCTCTCCTCCTTTGTGGAGGAAGAGTGTGAAAGAACAGCAAATGAGAGCCCTTCACTGTGATTAGGATAAGCTGCCTTCACTAACAAGCAGCGTCCTTCAGATGAAAAGGATGGAAGCAAATGTTGTTTAGGCTCATCCAGCTTCTTGCAGGGAGCCAAGTCTCCTCTTGCGAGAGGATCAAAGCCTGCGTTACTACATGTTTTACTGCAGCTTTCTAATAGCTGCCATTGGACGTATAAATCAGATAGATAATCTACAAGGAGAAGATAGCCCAGCATTTTTATGTGGTGGAAGGCATTCATCTAGCATCCCTTGAAAAGGTGCAGTTGGCGTTGCCCTGCTGTGGAGGGCACTGATCAGGCACCCGTGGGCAGGGAGGGAAGTACAGACCCTGTTCTCCTGCTGCCCTCCCTCTGTGGGCTTGGTGTCAGACTCTTTCTGTCATGCAATCGCTGTAGCCATGTTATGGCAGTACTTTTATGCATCTAGAATAAGCACTGTAAAACCTGGATTTACCTTGTCAAGATGCCCAACGGTTTAGCAAAATGAACATCAGCGAAAATCTTAAATCCATCTGCACCATTTCTCCAAACTCTGAGAAAACTTGAATTCCTGAACATTTGAAAAATAGATACCTACAATAGATAACATTAATCTTTCAACAGGGAAAAAGACCCATTGTGCTTATGCCCTAAGCTGGAATGCAGGAAAGAGGCTCCAAGCCCTTTTGCTCATGATCAATGTGGTACTGCCTTGCTGCTGTTAGAGAACCTGCTGCTTTGTGCATTGCTGCATTGTGGCAAGTGGTGGTCACAGGTGAGTTTGCAAACGTGGCAGGTGAAGTGCTGAGAGACCTGCTTGTAGAGGAACATCTAAACCTTGCTGCAGAGAGCTTATACTGCTTGAACGAGATGTGACATTAAAGAAGGGTAGTGTCATTGCCATTCAGAATGAGCTGGCGACAGCAGAAGTGAGCGAGCAGTAGGAGCAGTACAAACATGGCTTAAAGTATGGCCAAGAGAAAATTACAGTACTGCAGACACACACCCCAAGCTCTGGGAAAGGCAGAGGCACAGCAGGAACCAGGGTGCTGCTGGCATCTCACAAAATCCTCTTTATATGACTTCATGTTCTTGTGAGGAAGGTTTGATGGGAACACTGCAAAAAACCAGTGGTGACATGTCTGGGTGACAGGTCTGGGTGACACATGTCAGTTACTGTTTGGCATTTGGACAGAAGCAACCTCAAATACAATGAAGACAAAATACCATTGACTGTAAGTGTTTCTGTTGTGTCATCAGGGAGACAAGAAGTCTACTTAATTAATGTTGGATATGGATTATTTACTTTCCATAACATAAGACTGTTTACTTGCAATGTTTTAAGACTTGCCCAGCTTATGTGTAGTTTGTTACCTGAAGATGAAATTCCTGAGAGTGGTTGTTTGCACATAGATGTGACTATGGGTATGATTTGTGTACCTGAATTCTCTACCAAAAGCACACAGGTCCAGTACTGCTACAATAAATATGCAAATACGTAATGGGAACTGGGCTTCATTACCATCAGATGCTAATGCAGTACAGAGTCCAGTCATTTATTACGAGAGTCACTGGTGAAGGAAATTCTGCCAAAGGATTTGTTCAGAGTTAAAATTCAGCTTAATCTGATCCCACGTAAGAGGAGTTACTTCAACTATCATTTACAGTAAGACATGATCAATCACAGAAACTTGTGTGGTGTTTTAGGAGAAACTCAGTCTTGTGAATGACAAAATATGATCTGCAATGACAACAGTCACTGACAAAGTCAACAGTCAACAAAGTCACAGAGCACCAGAGGAGGCCTTTCTGACCAACAGGTTCAAGTCCTTAGAGCTAGCAGGGCTAGGAGGGGTATTTATGAAACTCTATGGTACAAAAATATACTCCAGATTGAATGAGTAACACCAAGATATATTGCCTGGGCATAACAGACCCCTCCCAGTGTTTATTAGAGGGGGTAAACTTTTAAATATGTCTATAAGAGTTTGCATCAGTCCAGACTCACAGAACCACATGGACTGGAAGAGACTTTGAGGGTTTCTATTCCAACCTCCTGCTCAAAGCAAGGTCAACACTGAATTCAGACTGGGTTGTTCAGGGCCTTGGTGGGTCTTGAAAACCTCCAAGGATGGAGCTTTGCAACTCTATAGGGCAGTACTACAATATTGTCATTCAGGAGAAAGACTTGTTAGACTGGCTCTGTCAGAGCTTGTCTTGCCCTGCCTGGAGCTCTGTTTTTACCTGGTTTAGCTGCAATGGCAATTGTTCTTCTGACCAGGTGGCTACACCTTGTTTGTTTTACTTTTGCTTATCTCTGTGTGGTACAGCAATATTTTTATACAGACAGTCGTAACAAGCAGTTATTCTGTGTAGAACAAGATATTTATGTTTCTAACATAAAGATGTAGTACAAAGAAATACAGGCCTGGTATGACAGCAGAGGACTTGAGAAGTGGGGATACAGGATGCTGTGAAATGGGTACAGGCAGGGGATGATAAGGGATGGGGCACAGGCTGGAACTGGAGACCCAGTGGCTGTAACAGCTCACTCACCATCACTTAAAGAAATGCAGATCAGGAGCTGGGTAAAACCAGTTTTGGGGGGTAAAAAGAAGACCAAGTATCTAACATATGTAAAACACACCACATATAGTAAACTTGGATGTAACATGGACTTGCAGACCAATGAAGAAAGAGGAAGCTATAAAAATGTGTTAGAAAACATGTAAAGAGGATGCCCTAGGAGATCCTAGAGTGAGGAGGAAAAATACATCAACATCATACTCCTCCTGGCAAAGGACTCCAGATGCTGATGCTTCACCATAACACCCCCACAAGCACCAGACTGAATCCAGGGATCTGAGGACCCAGCAGGACCGTGGAAGGCTGAGCGTAACACCAGGAAAAGGGGTGGGAACTGGGAAATGTGTATATAACAATTTTAATTGATTTATTGTTATCAGTAGTATTATTATTATTATTGACACTTCATTTCTGTATAAAATATTCATTATTTATTATTCTTTCTTTTTCTGCAATACTTAAATCTGGGCCAAGGGTGATTCTTGGATGAATTTATTAAGATTTCAATTGAAGAAACAATAAATTCTTGACTTTACATAAAAGGTGTGTTTCCTCTTTGTCCATAGACCAGATTTTGAATCTAACTAATTGCACAGCCTTTTTGGACAATTGTTTGAATAATTCTCAGAAATGATGTCCATGTTTTCCAATAATTAGTCCAAAATCCAGTATTGCCTGGATGATTTTTATTTTATTTTATTCTATTCTATTTTATTTTATCCTGTTTTATTACTGTACTCAAAAAGAATACAGAAGCACAAGCAGTAGAGGCACAGATCATCTTATACTGCATCAACTCAGCAGGACAGAAGCTAAACTTTGCTAGATGACACTTCAGATGGAGAGAGTCATCTTTTCTTAGGAATATAATTTTTCCAGCAGGACCAGAATCTAATCTTGACATTACAGAGGAATAGCTTGCAGGTATCAAAGTTTAGAACTGCCAGAAAAATGACAGGCATACTGTTTATTTCATAGGCTTATTTCTTGCATGTTGTTAAAGAAACTTTATCCTTATCTCTGCTTGAGGTGTAGATCAGCACCACTTCAGAGAATCTCAAGCCCACCCTGGGCAGACCTTGCAGAAACCCACAGAAACAGTAAAATCCTGGATCATAAGTAGCACAACACCTACCTTATTTCATCTTGCGCTACTGCAGCTCTGATTCCTGATGCCTCAGACTATGAAGTCAGAGCTCTGCTTACTGAAGCCCTTTGGGATAATAGTAAGGCCACTATATTTGAGGCAAGAACACTTAATAAAACCAAGAGAGAGTATATTGCTGTTGAAAGACTGTTGTATATAAAAACAGAGAAACTACCCTTCAAGCCATAGATGCAAACAGCATACAGATTATTTTGTTCTGTGAACAACAGAAGCATTCAAATGAGCAGAGATACCTAATGGTCAGTGAGATAACTTGAATTTACAGGCATAAATTCTGAACTTCACTGACATAAAAAGCCCATCAGAAACTGAACACAGGACAGCTGTTTCACCAGTCTTTATCTTCACCAGCTGTCTGCACAGTGACAAGTAATTGTTGGGAGTACTGGAATGGTTAGTGCAATTATTTGAAAGAGATTCTTCATCACTTCTGATTCAACAAAAGTTAAGTGCCTTTCTGGCAACAAGATGGCCTAACAATCCTAAGCACCTTAATTTGAGATTGCAAATGAATCTTCCCCAAATGCAGTTGTGCAGTGTAAAAGTTACTCACTATTTTGTTATTCCATTAAAATGATATGCAAAATATGTACAATTGGCTCACGCTAAACCTCAACTCATTTTCAGCAGAAAAACCTGACAGTGGAGTGTGTATTGAATGCTCTAGTTTGAATTAATATGAAATATTTAATTACTTACAGAATTCCTAAGAAGATAACAGTGACCAATATGCTGCCCTTCCAGCCTGATTTACATGGTTCAGCACAGCACGGCTGACATGACGGGCCCATGAGCTGATGCACCATTGAACTGCTGCTCTGCGCTCCTCCTGGTAGGAAATGCCCAGAAATAGCACTAATGTCACAAGTTGCACCTGCTACTATAGCTCACTTTTCTTTCTACTGTTTTCAGCCAGGAAGAAAATCTCAGAGAATCAATATTTGACCAAGGATCACAATTCACTGTCTCAGGATTTGAACTTCTTAAGGGAGAAAAGCACGATGCAGGGGCATCACTGGAAGCTCACCTTCAGGCAACCCAGCGAGCCTGAAAACATCAGTAGAATTTTGAAAGAAACTGTTAACTGAAGGAAAGCAGGAATATCTTCACTGGAGACTTTCTATAAACCCTTTTACGGCATAACAGTAAGAGGCATGTTTAGATGTGGCTTGCCAAACATTTTTGAAAGACCTATTCAGCCCTCAGTCAGTGAAAGATTTCTTGCTTCTGACATGGGGTGAACTCACCACGGGCGCAGAAGGCCACCACAAAGCAGTATTGATAGCTCGTTTGGAGGCCTTATTGAAGGCACGTCCTTGCACAGGCTCTCAACAAAAGGATAGATTTAATTTGTGGAAGATATCACGTATTTCCTCATTTGTGAGATTTGCAGTACTCTTCTCACACCGTATTGCCCTGTACTGCTTTGCCTTTCTGATACAGTGTAATCAGATAAGAGAAGACACTGTTGTAAACCAGGAGCGCCAGCAAGCATCATCCATGTTGTGGTAGGAAGCTTGCGTCTACATTCTGCAGCTAATACGTATTTAGCTCTAAAGGATTTTTAGTGTAGTTCTGGAATAGGCAGAGGTGAAATACAGAATAAAAGACTTAAAGCTTACGCTAAGAAGACTTAAGAATTCACTCAAGAGTACAAACAGCAGCAGCAACAGAGGAGCAGTTCAGAGCACAAAGGGAAAAATGAAGCAGTCTTATGAGAGAAACTGAAGGAGGCAGATGACAATTAGGTGTCCATAAGTTCTCATTAAAAGTGGGTGGTTTCCAGATTCAATTAAAAGAAAACTCTTTGAAAAGATCTTTAGGAGCAGTAGAGAGGAAAAAGGACAAGCAGTAAAACCCTCACAAGGCTGCTGTGTATTACAAATTATTTTCTTTTCACTGTTTTTTGGGAAAAGGGTGAGAAAGTCATATTTGGAATCTGTAGTTCTGTCACATAATAACTCAGATTTCTGATGCTATAAGCTTGCAAAACAGATGTGTTCAAACTAGTAGAAAAAAGGAAATAAAGTGGAAAAATAAAAGCATAACTAAAAGATTGTGCATTGTTTTCTTCCTGTGTGTTAAAAATAAAGAACCCATTACAACTTACGTTCTTAAAAATAACCTACAGTAGGAATCTTAGGAGAAAGCACAGACTTCTTACCTGTAAGACACAAAGTAAAAGACTACTTTTGCTTGTTATCTTGGAGAAATAATGCTATGAAAGCCATTAGGCTCAGAGCACGGTTGCTTACTGCCCTCACAAGTCACGCCAGTCACACCAGCTCAAGCTACAATTCCTTGAGTCGTGTGGGTTGAACCAATAGCATCCCCGTGGCTGACCGCAGTCCATTGCTGGTCTGCTCAGAAGGTATTCATCGGGGCTGAGCGTGGGTCAGAACTGTCCCCGTGTGCACCGTGACCTCCAGCAGCTTTCGCTGGTGCACGACCGGGCTGAGCGCATGGCGCTGCCCCGGTGTTGGGGATGAGCGTGGCCTCCAGCTCCTCTGCGATGCAGGCGGCGTGGAGCGCAGACTGACAAGGCTGAAGGCTACCAGCACCTTCCACATGGGGCTGAGAAGAGGGCTGAGCCGTTCCCAGGTCTCTGTTATTCCTGGCAGGCATTTCCATGCAGCTGGGACAACAAATGGTAAGTACACAACCGCTGGGTGTAGCCTCCACCCCGGGCCCAAGAGGACAGTCACACCAGCTCCTGCTGCTCGGTAGGAAGCCAGACTGTGATGGAAAAGTCCACCACAAGGACTGTCAGAGATGTCACTGAAAGAATCTCAAAGGGCAACAGGCACTTGTGTTTAGACAGCTGAATTGATGCTGAGACATCTACACACCAGAGCCACAAACACCACTTGCATTTCTGGGCTTACTGCATGCTTCAGAGCTTCTCCGTTGCAATGTGTCAGAGCAGGGCACTCGGGGACGCCTTCACCCAGTTTGGTACAGCTGCATAATGTCTGCACGGGCACTTAAGTAATGTACTCAGCCTGCAATGCTGTCTGGCACAGGTGTCTTCTGTAATTTCCCTCTTTTTCCCTCTTCCCTTCTTTTCCCCATGGCTTCTCAGCAGCTCAGGAAAAGCCACTTGCAAAGGTGAGCACAAAATAACTTACAACTTATTTTGTGCTTATCTTCGGGGTGGCAAAATCCAACTCTGCAATGGAATGGGGTTTTGGGTTTACCATAAAATGCTGGGTTAAGGAAGCAAAATGTCAAGGGGTTGTGGGAGGTTTTACGGTCATACAGACGGAAATGGAAGAATTTCATGTTCTTCTCTCATTAACATTCCTCTGTCTGACTATTGATTCTACACTGAAGAAACCTCCTCCCCCTGTCCCCAAATAGACCATGTTCACCTCCACAAAACCATGGGGACAGAGAGAGAGACAGCAGGCTTCTTTGGCCACAGGGAAGCATGAAAAGGGGCCAGAGAGCTGGAGTCACAGCTCAGAAGAGCCTCGGTGAGCTGGGCTTGTTCCTTCTGCTGTTGGCTGACAGTGGGAAAGATACACTTCCTTCCCCAGAAACCAACACCTCTCACATCCCCACTCCCGCCTGGGCAGCAGTGATGCCTAAGCTGGGCATGGAGTTATGAGCTGTTCCCCAAACTGGTCTTTTCTCCTGCTAGGACAGGCAAATAAGTATCACAGGGCATTATTTGGGTTTTTTACCTACCCCCAACAGCCTGTTACCTACCCCTGGCCCTGACAGCAAGACCTGCATACCGCCACTTCAGCCAGTGTGAACAGAGATTTCTGTTCTCCTGAGCTCTAGGTCAACTGAACCATGCTAGATATTGCAGTCAGATCCTCCCCTTGCTTCCATCCCAACCTAATCCAAAATAACTCCATTGACTTTCCTGGAATGATGTTTTGTGGGTGCAAGAAAGTAGGAATTGAGGACTTGCCACTCCCAAAGCTTGTCTTCATTTGCAATCATTAGTTTAAGTTAATACACCTGAATGACTTTATTTGTGCTTAGCTTAGTTTTAGCAAGCGCTGGCATTCAGGAAACACCACTCCAGCTACTGAAGTGATTTAATTAGCAGTGCTGAGTGATTAGATTAGCAGAGTGGCTGGACAGAACCGTTAATTAGTTGTTGTCATTCCAGCTGATGTATCCCCACTGCGCCGGCAGCTCGAGCTGTGCATTTGCATAGATAAAACCTTTACATGCTTATATCCCGTCGTTTATTTGTAATTCACAACCCTGCCTCCTGTCAGTGCTTCTAGTCCCTTAGCTTACATGGTAGAGGTCCGTACTAGCTGTAAGCTCTGTTGTTAGCCTGTACTGGAGATCATTGTATGGTGCTGAAAATGTCAGCGAGAGAAACTATTGGTTCTTTGTCATAACTCCAGCAGAGATGTATTTCAGATTCTCTGGGTAATGCTCTTTCCGGAGTGGTGTTTCTTGGCATACAACAGTGCCTCGTTGCAGAAATACTATAGTTTTGTGATGCTGTTGCAAATAGCAGTACTTTTCACTGTCTCGTAAGCTCCCTTGATTTCCAATCATGGCAAAAAAAGCTTCCTAGGAAATAACCCTATTTTTAAGGCTGAGGCTCCCGAGAAGTATGTGCCCACTTGCTATTTGTGGCCATTTCTGTTCAAGGGCAAATGAAAATAAAGCAAGTAGGCAGTGAGAGTAGCATTTCTCTTTGTAAACCTAGTCCCCTATGAGTTACATGTTTAAGCTTGTTGGTCATCTGGGCTACTGCTGCTGTCAGGAGAGAGGATGACAAGCAGCTTCAACGAATTCTGCTTTTCCTCCCTTTGGTGACTTCTAGGAAAAGTAGTCTTATTGAATGCTTGATGCTTTGATAGATAAAGTTCAGTGAGATGAATCCTACCCTTCCTGCTCCCTGCCAAGAGGAAGCAGACCTATGCTGCAGCTCCTCTGCCAAGAAATAGCAGACGTTATGTTTGCCCATATGGAGCAGTGCTCTGAATTCTTGTGCTTGGAAAACACATGGAATTCCCTTTCTATTAAAAAGCAAAACAAAACAGCCTGCTCAGAAATACGTAGAAAGCTTTTAGGAATGTGGAATAGGTGCTCCTTCCTGGATGCCAGGGACAATTTAATGTTCTGTTGGATCACAATAAATTCCCTTGTCCCTCTGGGTAGTAAAAGCATGCAAAGTAAAAAGGGAAGACATAAAGTAATGCTGTATGAATGATATAAAAATATAACACTGATGAGAAAAAGTAGCATAAGAAAGGGGATAGGGCTGTGATGCTTTGCATTGCTGATAACAGTTGATGTTTGCATAGTAAGTGTCAAATCCTTCAATACCGGACCTACTCGTCCTCTGCACTGGGAATTTCACTCTATGAAGTGTAAGGCAATGAAAAATCAGGGTCATAATATCCCACTGAGTTTCTGAGTCATCTTATTGCACTGAAATAAAAGCACTTTAGAAAATACAAGCCATGTGTGATGTTAAAGGCAATTATCTGATTTGCCTTAATAAATGCTCACAAATCACCGCCAACCACTTGAATTTTTCAACACTGCTCTGAGTCACTCATAAGCAGGTAAAGGTCATCATGCTAAGACATTCTCAACTCTGATCATTATCAAGTTATTATTATCATCTGCAATAACACAACTGCTTCCATCCAAATCCAGCACATAAAAGAATTTTAAAGAAGGAGATATGTCTTTTTTTTTTTAGCTCTGGCCTTTGGAGGATCACACTAGGTATGTTATTACACTGAAGTCTACACAGTATTGATTATTACTTATAGCTTCATCCTACTGGCACTGAGGTAAGTGACAAGCATCGCTGTTGTTAAAGGTCAGATCCCAAGCTCTATGTTCCAGATTCCCCATGGCTTCTGTACATCGGGAATTCCCCAGATATGTGCTTTTTTTGCATTTGCCCAGTAATTTTGTCCAAGTGTGATAGGGACACTGTGACTGTACAAATTAAATGGTCTGGTAAGTGCACTATGCTCAGGATGCAGCAGCCCTACTGTGCATACACAGATCATGTTCTAGATGGGCTCTGTACAGATGCACATGTCCCACACTGCACAGGTTCATGTATTTCTCTCTGGGGAGACCCAGAAGAGCTATGAGAAACTTTGTTTCTCAGAAGTTATTTACACCTGTAACAAAAGCTACAGGTATGACTTTAAATCTATTTTGTGTAAGTGTAAATGTTTGTCACTGTCCCCTCAGGAAGAGCTGCATGCGTGTTACCCAAATCTGAGCACACTGAGGCTCCACAATACAAACATCTGTGCACATACCAGTCCATGTCTAATGTGTGAGTGTAGCAGGAGTGGTTTGAATGCTCAGCCAGTAAAAAAGACAGTGTAGAATTACCAAAGTAAAGACCTTACATAAACAGAACTGACTTAGCTCCACAGCATCCTCCAAACAGCACAGAATAGAATTGTTATAACCAGGAGGGATAGAGAGAGACTGTCCAAGCATGCAGAGATGGTGTTAGGAAAGCTAAAGCCCACCTGGGGATGTATCTGGTGAATGACTTGAAGGGCAACAAGAATGGCTTCTACATCTATGTCAGTAGGAAGACTAGGGAAAATGTGGGCCCGCTGCTGAATGGGGCAGGGGCCCTAGTGACAAAGGAAATGGAAAAAGCCAAGGTACTCAATGCCTTCTTCACTTCATCTTTACTGGTAAGACCAGCCTTTAGAAATCCTAGGCCCGTGAGAGCAATGGGAAAGTCTGGAGCAAGGAAAACATACCCTTGGTGGATGAGGATCAGGCTAGGGAACATTTAAACAAAATGGACATATATAAACCCACAGGACCTGACGGGTTGCACCTAACAAGTGCTGAGGGAGCTGGCCAACATCATTGCAAGATGACTCTCAATTACTTTTGAAAGCTCATGGTAATTTGGTCAGATTGACTGAACAGAAATTGAAGATGACTGGAATAGAGCAAATGTCACTCCTACCTTTAAGAACGGCAAGGAAGATTTGGAGAACTACAGGTCAGTCAGCCTCACCTTGATCCCTGTGAAGGTGATGGAGCAACTAATCCTGGAAACCATTTCCTATATTTAGGATAGGAATGCTATTGGAATAGATTCCATGGTCAAAACAGATTTACACAGGGGAAATCGAGCCTGACTAGCCTGATAGCCTCCTATCATGAAATGACTGGCTTTCAACACTGTGTCCAGTAACACCTTCTTAGAAAAACTGACGAAGTATGGACTAGATAAGTGGTTGGTGCGGTAGATTGAAAACTGGCTGATATGCTGGGCTCAAAGGGTTGTGATCAGCAGCACAAAGTCCATTTGGAAGCCAGACACTAGAGTTATACCCCAGGGGTCGATACTGGGGCCAATACTGTTCTGTCATCTTCATTAATGACCTACTGGGATGATGGGACAGTGTGCACCCTCAGCAAGTGTGTTGATAATACAAAACTCAGAGGAGTGGCTGATATACTGGATGGCTGTGCTGCCATTCAGAGGAACCTGGACAGGTTGGCCAACGTGGACATACTGGAGTGTGTCCACTGAAGGGCCATGAAGATGATTAAGGGATCGGAGTATCTCTTGTACAAGGAGAGGCTGAGAGAGCTGGGCCTGTTCAGCTTGCAGAAGAAAAGGCTTGGGGGGGGGATCTCATCAATGTATATAAATACCCGATGGGGGTGGGGGTGGGTGAAGCATATGGAGCCAGACTCTTCTCAGCAATGCCCAGTGAAAAGAAACGAGGCAATGGGAACAAACTGAAATACAGGAAATTCCATTTAGATGGAAAAAGAAACTGTGAGGAGTGATCTAACACTGGAGCAAGTTGCCCAGAGAGTGTGTGGAGTCTCCACCCTTGGCGATATTCACACCTGACTGGACATGACCCTGAGCCACCTGCTCTAGTTGCCCCTGCTCTGAGCAGGGGGTTGGACTAGATGATCCCTAGAGCTGCCTTCCAGCCCCAATGACTCTGTGATTCTGTGACTGCGGGTTATTGAGAGCATTGAATTGTTCCCCAGCCCACATCAAGCTGCAGTTCAGCAAATAATAGCACAAGTCAGGATTGTTTAAACAAATTACCCAACGGTTTGCCAACTGGTCACATGGACCTGCTATGGTAGACTGTTTCTCTAGCTCTGTTTACATATACATCCTCTATTAGATATGGTTCTTTCATTTTCTATGAGGAATGCTTATGCGGTAAGGCTCAGTGATTCACACTCTCCAATCAAGAGCAAGGAGGGCACTCAATGTTTTACTTTTCTCTGCAGAAAGGGGACCCAAGCATTTTTCAGGAACCATAAATCCAATTCACGGCTCACAGATCTCCAGTACAAACTCATCTGAGGCTACCACCAAACCAGCCAAGTTCTGCATTGGTGACACTACCCTCGCTTGCTTGTTCCCACCTCATACTGCCCAGTTCCTTGTGCTACCACATGTGTTTGGGCAGTCACCGGTGAATGAGAGCAGGTAACTGATGGGGGTAACACTCAACAGGCTTTGTGCCAGATTACTTTTCAGTAAAAAGGAAGCCTGTTTGAGGCTGATGACAGCAGTAGAGAGCAGGAACATAAACCACTGCTTTAGATAGCAGTGCTAGCCCAGAGTAGCTAAAAGTGTTCATAAGATCACAGGATGATTCAGAGTGAAGGGACCTCGGGAGGTCTCTAGCCCAACCTCCTGCTCCAAGCAGGGTCAGGTGTGAGACCACAGCAGGTTGCTCCGGGCTTCATCGAGTTGGGGCTTGGAAATCACCAAGGATGGTGACTGCAAAACCTCTCTGAGCAACCAACCTGCTCCAATCCATGACTGTCCGCCTGGTGAAAAAGGTTTTCCTTATACCCAGCCTGATTTCAGTCTATGCCTGATTTCTCCCAACCTCCCACCATGCACCGCTGTGAAAAGCCTGACTCAAAAAGCTGTTGTCCAAGGCAGCCACAGCTCTGGTCTATGCATGCAGCCCCACTGCTGATTTTGGATTGTCCTGCTGAGCAAGTTGTCACAAACTGGCTTTGGGAGTAAAATGTGTGGCATATTTCCACATTTGCATAAAATTTCTCTTTAGTTCACCACAAAGCAATGAATGAAATAAACAACTCATCAGATTATTTGATGATGGTAAAAGTCAGTACCACTCTCTGTGCATGACTTAAGACATAGGTGTTACTGGAGAGTGGAATTAACCTCACACTTATAACAGGATAGACATTTGTATATACTGCTGTCAGGCTCAGACATGTACAGATCATATTAACCCATCCGCTTCCCTTCCCTGGTTTCCTATGATATGAAATAAACCATAATAATTTATATGGATCTTCCAAGTATTTTAACACTCAAATTCCATTTTTTTTCCTTGCAACTAAGAGCAGAGAACATTGGCTATTTAAGAATATAATTTTTTATTAAAAAAAAATAACCAATTACTGAAAAGACAAAATTAGAGAAAACACTAGAAATTGCAACAGTAATGATAAAATACACCTTGAAGACATCGTAGGATCTTTTCTGAGTCTCCTACAGACCCCCAAATGCACTTCCTGTAGTATTATGGATTATCATGCAAAATATTTTTGACAATAAGGGAATATAGGTGGTAAGATAAACAATATGCAAAGTATATTTCACCAATAGTATAGACAAAGAATATTAATTATACAATTACACTACTACACTATCAAAACCTGCTTTTCAGTGCTTTAATTACACCATTAAAATCATATTACATGTATTTTAAACATTTTTATTCTATTTTTGGGCAGACTACAGCCTCCCTGCCTAATAGCTCTTCTGAAGTCATTTTCAGACCCCAGAAAACCGCTTCTGAATATTAGTGTTTAACACATAGCATACCTTTGTTCATTTGGTGATGGTCAGACTGGATCCACACAAGCGTAAGAATCTGTTTCTATGGATCAGAGCATGGGACTTGACTTATATCTAAACTCGGTTTCTCCCCTTTTCTCAGTATATGCTTAGTTGAGTTATAGAGCACCTATTTCTTTTAATATTGAAACCCTGCAGAACATTAATAACATAGAGTTGGATATTGAAAAAAAAAAATCAGCACTGCACCTAGCATTTTCTCCCCGTGCCTTTCAGGTGTTTGTGTGAGACTCAGCAGGTCTGCTCAGGAAATGCAACCTCCTACAGCAAAAAAGAGAATGCATAGAAGCTCCCCACCCTCCTCCTCTCACTCCAGATCTGGCACCCACTATCCCTCAGGCTGTTTTTCCAGCCATGTGGCTGGCTCTGACAAAGGGAGGGGAATTCGATGGGAATTCTCTACTTACCACTTCCACACCTGAATTTCCAGCTACCTCCTACACTGTAGTGTCCACAAAATTTCTGCTGAAACTTCCTTGTTTTTTCATTACCAAATGAGTGCGGCTCGCAGCCTAGGGCGTGTGCTGAGAGTGTGCCACCGTACAGCCCTTCCCTCTTCCAGCCCTTGGTACTGGCACTGAAGTGGAAAACCCCACTTCTTCTTCCCCATCAATATCTAATCTGTATAGTCCTATGCATGTTCCTCCCACACCTTCCCCCAATCTAAATGCACTAATCATCAATTACCTTTGAAAAAACCACCCATTTCCATGTATTCCTTCCCAGCAATACACAAGGCAATGGAAGAGTCCAGATACTGAGCTGTTAGGCAGGCGGGATGGTCCTGTGATAGGGCTATTTCTGTCACACTTGAGTTTGATGACAAACTTTGAATGGTTTTAATTTCACCATCACAGTTTAGGCTGATTCACCTAAGTGAATCACAGCCAAAAATGTTCAGTCATTGCTGTGATGCTGTTCACTGCTAGAGACACCTGGCACCTACCTTGAGGTCAATGATTTTCAGATGTTTCTTTAACTGTCCCTGAAAGATGGCTCTGTGTGTGTGTTTGGGCACCCAAAATAATTAATCATGTTTGAAAATCCTGGGTCACAATGATACGGCAGAAGTTCCTCGCTAACAAGATCATCAGATTAGTGAGAATTTCACTGTGTTTTACAGAAAGGACTTTGGAGCGCAAAGGGATGCTTAAAGCTTAATGACTGTTGAATTTCGGTAAGGTGAAAGGGGAATAAAAAGGGAAAAATGATGATGGGTGATAGTGTAGTGAAGTATACAAGCCTAACATCTTGTTTAGTCTTCAGAACTCTTCTAGCAGAGCAATGCTGTTGATGGATGTACTTTCATCTAATGTTAGCTGGCAGCAGTCCTACCTAGAAATAATTCGAATGGCTAAGGAGCCTCTGGTCAGTATTGCTTATTTCATCTGGTGACCTAGGGCAAAGTACACAGCAAATTGACTTTGGCTGTGACAAACTGAGTCTGTTTAAAGGGACTTTGCTACACTTTTAAGAGAAAGTTTAGAAGAAACCTGTCTGGAGAGAGGCAAGGTAAAAAGAGAAGCAAGAAAGCAAGGAAGCGTGATGAGATAGCTCTTTTTGAGCAGAGAAAGCTGGTCTTTTTCTACTCTATAATTTAGCAGGGTGTTTTTTGAAAGTTAGCTCGCTCTCACTGCTGTTTTTGAAAGCTCTGCTCAAAACAGATTGTACTTTACCACAGATTAATTGAATCAATTTACAGCCTCTTTTCTCTAATGAGTGACATACATTAAATTACAATTTGCCTAATCTTGACCAGAATTTGAGAAGTTTCTGATGTTCTTAGATACTGTTAAATACTAGGTTTCACTAGCTATCATGTAACATTAGGTATCAAACACTACACCTTTTAACATCTGTCATGCCCTATTTGCTATCTAGTCACAGCCATAATTTTGCTGTTCTTCAGCAGGCACAAAGTCATAATTAAAAACTACAGGGCTGTTTAAAGGGCTTAGTAAAATTGTACTCACAGGGGATGTCCTCAGGGCCCACAGCTGAAATGTAGCTACCAGTCAGAAATTCAGCATACTAATGGGGATAGGACTCCAGCTCTCCATGTCCATGCCACTTGAACTCTGAGCCTTGATTTATTCACTCTATGGCTTCCCACTCATTCTAACCAAGAAAGCACTGCTTCACATATGCATTAGCCAGGTAATTAACATACCTCCAAATACTGTAATGATTAAATAAATGATTAATGATTAATTGAATACATAAGCTTAATACAAAATGTCATCAAAATCACAAAAGCTTATGTAGTCATGTTGAGAAGAAACTGCTGAAGATTTTATGTGTGTATTACATACATTTGAAAACCGTGAAATCTAGGGACACCCCATTTTCTCGACAGAAAGTATGTGAATATCAGCCCATTTCTCCCAGCGTATGGGATCAGGTGTGTGACTGTATTGCACTTGGGAATACCGGCATATCCTCTCAATCATTATTACTTATAATGCACTGTGAGTATGCCTACCACTTTGCAAACACGTGAAAGACAAGGCTGCTGCTGCAGGGAGCTTGTATCTTGACTCATATACAACACAAAGGCTAATAGTTCAAATGCATATGAGAGCAAAGAACAAGTGAGGTCTTCAGGGCAAAGTTCGTAACAGAAGGCTTCAGGAAAGAGTTGGGCTTTAAGGCCGCTCTGTATAGGCTCTGGTTTTCCTTCATAAAATAAATAATGAAGGCCCCATTTTATTTTAATTACTTTAGATATTTCAAGAACTTCCTGCGGCTTTTGAAGACCTTATTTATTTGCACATTGTATGTTCTTGCACCCTAATTTGAACTCATGGAGGTTTGTCTCGCCAAAATAACCTCTCACGTATAACACTTATTACCTGCAGTAGCCACTGCTAACAAACAAAAACAATGTGTAAAAATGTTTTCACGCCCCATCTGTATTTGCCTTTGTATACTCAGTGTGTCTGCTGTTGTCCTCTTGATTTTAGTAATGACGTTAGCTTTGGTGAGTGAAGGAACTCATAGACTCTTTCTGGGTAGGTTAATATTTGTGGATACATTTGAAAAAAAAATCTTTTTTCTCCTTTTTTGAAGGAGAAAAATCTTCAAAGCCTTTTTGTTATCCCAAAATGAAACTGAACAGGGTACAAACCCACGGCTGTTTTTCAGACAGCCAACGTTTCACAGGACAGATCTCGAGGGTGCCAGGCTGTTTGGCGTAAGATTCGTGAGGACCTGAAGCAAAGGCTCCGTTACCGTGTCCCTCATCGCCTTCATTTTCTGGATTTTTCTGGACGACCTGTCAGAGTTGGACAGCGTAAAGATGGCGGATGGAGAAAGACCGAGGGCCTGACTGCGGGGTGAGCTGCTGAGGGCGAGTTCCCGATGCTCTTCGCCTGCCTTTCTCCTTCCCTGCGGAAAACCAACTCCGGCCGCCCTAGGGAGAGCGGCGGGACGGGACTGGGACGGGACGGGCTGACGCCTCGTTCCCCTGGCGCCGTCAGGCTGGAAGTCGCGGCGACTGAAATACCACGACAGAAACACGCCAGCGCGCCCGCGAAACGACGCTTTCCGTCGGCAGGCCACCCGCCGAGCCCCCTCTCGCCACACCTCGTGGCGGCCGCCCTCCCGCCAGCCTCCCGCAGCCCAACCGACGCCACCGCCCGCCCCCCCGCGCTGCTCTCCCCGCTCGGCAGGTACGCGCGGAGGCGCCCGCTGCCGCCGAGGCCACCGCAAAGGCCTGCGGGGCTGCGCCTCTCCGGCGGCGGGGGGACGCCGGCGGCTCGGCCGGGCGCCCAGCGGGGCCCCCGCCGGGGACGGCGGGCCTGGGGGAGGCCGGCCGGGACTACGTTTCCCAGGGTGCCGCGGGGCCGGGCGCCCGGCCCCGCCCGCCTGTCAGCGGGAGCGCTGCAGGTTGATCGCCGCGGCTGCAGATGAGCGGAGCCCGCGCGCGGGCGGGGGGGCGGCCGGGGCAGCGCCGCCGGGGCCGGGTCGGCGGCCGGCGCACTATGCGAGGCCGGGAGGATGGCGGTGGAAGGTAAGGGCTCCGCGTCCCCTGCCCGCCGCCCCCGGGGTCCCTCCCCTGTCTCCTCCCCCGGGCACTCACCTGCGCCGCGGCGGGGCCGGCCCGGCTCGGCTCGGCTCGGCCCGGCTCGGCGGGAGGGGGGGGGCAGTGCCCGCCGGCGGGGCCTGAGGCGACGGCGACGGCGACGGCGGCGGCGGGGCCGCTCTGCCGCCCGCTGCACCGGCCTCGCCCTGCGGGGCGCCCGGCCGCCTCCCGCGCCCCTGGGCTCGGCCGGCCCTCAGGCGCCGCGCCTGCCCCCGGGCCAGGTGGCGTGGGGTCGGGCCGCGGCGGCCCGCGGGAGGGCCGCTCGCCCGTGGGGGCCGGCGGCGGCGGGGGAGGCGGCGGGGGCTGCCCGCGCAGCCTGCGGCAGCCGGAGGCTTCAGTCCGGCAACTTCCCGGCGGGCCCGGAGGTGCCGCCTCTCCCGGCAGGGGCGGCAGACCTGCGCCGCCTCCCTCCGAGGTGGCCCCGGCGGCCCCGCTCAGCCCGCCGGGCGTCTTCCCCGCCCCGCCGCCGCTCTCCCGCCGGAGCCGAGGCGCCGCCGTCCCTCGGAGCCGCCCCAAACGCCCAAGTGCCTGAGGCCGTGGTGCCCACGAAGCTCCAGCAGCCCCCCGCCGTCCTCCGGCGTGGGCGCAGAGCTGTCGGCGCCGGGGCGCGCTCGGCCTCTCCTTCCCCCTTAGGAGATGCCCAAGCCCGTGGGCCGAGGTGCCCGGCTCCCGGGGAGGCGGGAGCCGTGAGGTGTTCGCCAAGTGCCCGGCCCCTGGTTAAGTTCCCGGTAATTGAGGTGGTGCCTACCGAGAGCTGGAAAGGTGGATGCTTTGTTGGGGTCTTCCAATAGATGCTGGGCTCCTGCGGCAGCCTGACGTTGTCTGCATGTTCCCTTTCCGTGGGGCTTTTGGGAAGCTGGAGGAGAGATGTGACGAGGTGTATGGGAAAAGGCAAATCCACCTTCCTGCTGTCCGCTTCCAAAATTCACTCTGTTTTCTAGCGCTTTAGAGCAAAGCGTTGAGAATCCCTGGGGTTTGTGTCCCATCTTGCTTCCTTCTGTGCCCTTGGGAAAGTTTCAGAAGTCCACAGTGTGAAAACCAGCCATCTGACCCCTCTCCTATGCTTCATTTGGGGTATGTTGGGTTTTTTTGGGGGTGCTTATCTTGAGACCGCCTTGAGCTTTGTTTCTCAGATAGGCTGAGATCTGCAGTTCCATCAGAGATCACTTGCTTTACTGCTGAAAATCATGCTGAAAGCTGTCTTTTGCTGAGTACCAAAGTGGGCAGCACAGATGATAGTCCAGCAAAAACTTGGGCTCACTGAAGGCAGTGGGCAGCTTAACATTCCTGAAAAACAACTTCCTAGGCAAATCCAAATAAAGGTAAACAAAATCACTGTCTCAGAGGTGTCTGTGTACATCTAAAGTTGTCCATCCTAAGCTCTGTCTACCTGAGTCAGACAGATGTGTTGTGTGCAGGCTGTTCTACTGAGTGGCAGTTTTGAAGACTGTAATGATATAAAGAAGGAAGGTAGTGGTCCTGAATAAAAGCATTGCTGCTTCAGTGGCAAAAACTTAGCAATGTGAACTGGGCATGTGTGCCTGGTAGTGGGTAAGTAAGTAAATGAAATGGACTGCCATGCACCAGATGGTTCATATGCCAGCAGCAACCCCTATTTCAGTGTGCTCTCTAATGTCATCCTCCTTTATTTACTTGAAGTCCTTCTCAGTCGGTTTGCTAGATCTTTTCAGGTCTGTAATAATTCCTGTCATATCTGCAGTGCTTTCCATCTGAGAATCTGTAAAAGCTCTGTAAATATTAATGAAGGAAAGCTCTGCTAAAGCTTTGGGAAGCAGTGCCTTTCCCTTCTCCTGAGATGGGATTTTTTTCTTTAACTCCTTCTTCCCATTTCCTTTGCCCAGGATGCATCCCTGCGATGGTCTCTCAGAACAGGCTTTCTTGTATGTTCTGCTTTCCTCCAATTTTGGGTTTTTCTCCCTCAACTTTCTTGCGTTTGCATAATTATATTATCCTCACACTAGCACAGCAAGATGACTACTTCTTCAGCACAAGTAGCCATGCAGCTGTGACTACTTTGTGTAGACGTAGTGAATGCACATTTAAGGCCTTTTCTTATCCATCATTTTCTGTTGGAACTATGTTTCTTTGTGTGACTGTACTTAAAAGCATACTTTTATCTTAATGCATCTTCTGCAGTATTGGAGCCCTGGGTGTGACCCGTATTCTTTTCATGAACTGCAACTTTTGGAGGGTAACATGTGGCATTACAGCTTCTGTTTGGGAAGCTGAGAGGTTATTTGTCCCTCATGGCTCTGATCACTACAGTGTGCCCATCATACTCTAGTCAAAAATAAAGTTGGTACTGAATCTTCTAAATTGATAGTTTTGTAGAAGAATGCCAATTTGCTGAACTCAAAATGTCTTGGACTTAGGAAACGCAGACTACTTTTTTTTTTTTCCTAGTTGTTTGATTTGTTTGTTTTCATTGGAAAAACATTTTCCGGGTTTGCTGCTTGGGATCTCGACAGCATAACCTGCTGTATGTCAGCTCTGGAAGCTTGGAAATAAGGACAGCCCTGAAAACCCAGGTTAAGCTGAGGTTGTCTGGCCTTCCAGTCTCTGTGATAGTAGGCTGGGAGCTTGGCTAGGATGGGCTTCCTGGGTCTTCAGACCTTTTTAGAGTGTAGCAAGGCTTCTAGATGGCTGGGCTAACTGGCTTCTTGTGCGAACTTGCAAGTGGCTGGCTCTGGCATGCAACTAGCAGGGAGTGGAGAGGTCCCTGGGGCACAAGGGAACCACGGATCCTGGAGCATGGGAGTTCCTGGCCAGAGCCAACATCCGCTGCCCCACCAGTTCCACTACGGCTATTGTTCTCTGGAAACTGCCCATTTGTTAGTCTCGGCCATGAACCCAGAGACTCTTTGTTTCTCTTTTCAGAAATGCTCTGTGTGGCTAAAGTGAAAATATTTTGTAACTTCTAGTTCGTGGAGAATCTTTGAAAAATTCTGATTTCATTTTATCTAACAAACTGTTGAAGTCTTCCTCAAATTTGATTATTTTAGTGCTGTCTTAGCATGGAGTACTGGACTTCAGTTATGGCAACAGATGTCCAATGGTTTACTTAAGGAAGATATCCCAAATTTTTTACTGGGATAGCTGGTGGCGATGGATTTGCAAGTATGAAATAGGAATTTGGAGGATACTACAGTTCCTTGCCAGTTATATGTAATACATACCTGAGCGTCCCAAAAGAGATTATGTGGACTGGGATGTCCTTTGGGCTGTGCAGTACCAGTGCTTCCTGATTGATGAAAGGAGTGGTGTGTGTATGGGGAAAGTGGGTTTGTACTCCTTGATATGAGCCCATCTAGATGGGAGCACTGCCAAGGTAAGTCTATTTTTAGACCTAACAGTTTTGACAATGTTCCTTTAAGTGTTTTTTTTTTTTTTTTTTTTTTTCCCTTTAGTAAGAATGAAAGAACTAGGTCAGAGCCAGTAGAAAAAGGCTTTTGATCTCTGCAACAGTGATCTCAAAATTCTTTCTTCTTTTTGCTCCTGTGCAGCAGAGGTAAAGGGGAAAAGAGAAATGGTGATTTCTTCCCCCCAGTGTTTATTGCACAGGAAAGTGAGAGACTGACAGCACCCACCAGATAATGTATGCATGCAGGTAATCTCACAGAGTTCTGTTGGATCCCCTGCAGCTCTGACCTGCAGTGTCTTTGAGATTCCTGAGGAAAAAAGTGCTAATTATATCATGGAGTTCTTTCATAGTAAGTGTTTAATGAAGTTTGGTCTAACGCCATTCCTGCTGTGTATAGGCTTTGGAAAGTGCATACATATGTTTGTTGCTGGTCTCCTCCTGAAAGTTTACATAAAATTCTACAGTGCTATGGCTCTTCTGTAGTGGGCTCATGCTATTGAGACCCTGGATCTACCTACGGGAGAATATTTTTTTTATTATGAGGTGGAGCCTTGCTGACAAAATGGCAATGCCTCCGGCCTTACCCCTTGGTAATCCTCAAGGGGATGAGAGACTTGAAGGAGGTTAGGGCATTCTGGGGTGCAGCATCAGGGTTAACTGCCGCAAGACTGAAGTTATTTGCAGCTTGTAGCCAACTTCTCTCAAAGCGATCCTCTGGATTTCAGTAATGTGATATACCTGGGTGGAAAGCCTTCAGTGCCTAGCCAACTCCAACGGATATTGAATGCTGCCCTGTGTTTCCTTAGAGACCTGAGATATGGTGAGCTCATAGATGTGCTATGCCAGGAGTTCAGGACCATCCCAGGGACAGCTTTGAAGCAGGTTTCAATGTAGGTACCTATCATGCTGTTTCAGGGTGTGCCCAAAAGTACAACTCTTTTGACAGGTATTCAGTTATTCAACTTTGTCTTATTCCTACACCCACTCCAGGCGCAGACTAGATGTCTCTACATTAAGTTTCCAGGGAATGTGATCTAACAGATGGGTTTTCAGCACACTTAATTGCCTGTGGAGCAAAGAGGTAACAAACCCTGTAATTCAAAAATAGCATGTGCTTCCATCAATGCTCGTGTTTTCTTCAATAGTTTCCAACCACTTCTTAGCTTGAGGGACTCAGACACGTGTCTCAGAAGGAGGGCTGAGACACTTATCTACCTCTCCAGTTGAAACTGTCGCATCGGGTCATAGCAGAGGAGATGGGTAAGACCAATAGTGGAGGTGCACACAGGGCAGAGAGGAGTAAGACCTGAACTCCAGCCTTTGGTCTTGGTACCTGTTCTGTATGTTATTTAGTGACCATTTGTTGCAAAAATGCATCAGCAATTATGGGATTCCAGACTGGAACATGGGTCTTCTCCAGTCCACATTCGTGTGGCAGCCTTCTTGTTGAGCTGTAACATCTATACCCTTCTTTCTTGCTCAGAAACAGCATAACTACAGAAGATGGGGCTTCCCTTCTTGACACACCACCACTACCCTCCCAGCCCCCCCAGTGTGCATATAGCTTGGTGGCAGTGTGTGCTCCTCTGCCTTGAACCAAAGCTTAGATCTTTCCTGTCTAGGTTGCTACATTTGAAAAAGTCACAGTTCATTGCATCTGTCCTTAACAAGATTAGATAGTCAGTGATCCCTCTCCAAAGGAGTAATGTAGCTATCTAAGGCCAGGAGTGTGTTTTAGACTGCAAGTTCTCATTTTGAATAGGTACACTATGCTCCTCAGGCATGTTATAGGGAGACTGTGAGCTGAAGTTCAGAAGGTGCATTCCAGTGTGGGAACTGGAGACCCCAAAATGAAGCTGTGGCAACAAAGAATGTCACTGCACTCAGGTCTGTTTGAGTATATCAGATTGGGTGGGGATGGATGTGATTGCGGGTTACGTGGTCATTTTCCCTCTCTGCTTTTAGAAATGAACCCATGTGAGGCAGGAATCAAGATACAGTACACACTTGGTATATCACTGCAATTGCCTTAGATGAAATTTGGATGTAGGGTAAGAGTGGACCTGGAAACTCAGAAGCACTTTCAGTCAACCAGTTTAGATACAATTCCATGAGTGTTTGGCCTTACCCTTTAAAATACTTGGAAGACTTAGAAGCTCAGGGAGGACATTGGATTAATATAAATTAGCTGTTTCAGTGGAACTGAATCCCATCATAAGGATAAAACTTGTCAGGTGGTGGTGATGTACGGGCAAAGGGAAGGAATGGTGCTTTGAAAGTTCAAGTGCTTTCTCCACCAAGAAGAGAAGGCAAGTGAGCAAATTACAAGAGTTAGACATTAGATGCATTTCCTAACATACTACTGGCAAGTACTGACAAAGTCTGTAGTGATGTTGTAAGATCCCATGTTCAATGATTAAATGGAAATTATAAAACAGAATTCTTCCTGAGAGGTTTTTGGTCTCCCCCCCCCCCCCGAGATGTCCAAGCATGGTGGGTAACATCCAAGGAGGTTGTATAGCTTTATTCTTCTCATTTACAGCTAAGGCTGGAGGGGCAGGGCAAGCTGTTTGGAGCCAGTCTCTTGTGCTTCCCAGTATTGCTGTGTCCTGAGGGTTATGGCAGGAGATCAGCAGTGAGAAGGTCAGAGTAAGGCACTGTAGCCAGGTGGTGTCAGAGTTGCAGATTGATGCAGGTTGTCCAGCTGATAACCCCGGAGAGGTTTCTGTCCAAAACATCATCTGTGCAGGCTTGCTAGTGAGTGCAGACCTAAGTATCTGGATAGCACTGTAAGTTTTTGTTTAGCCCATTGGACTCTGAAAGTGCTACAGCTAGTTTGCAGAGGTAGCAGAGCTGTTGGAGGGCTACTGTTCAGTGCAATGAATATTGAGTTTCTGGGTTTGTTAGGGATACTGTGTCTGGTTCTGGTGCCAACTTTCTCTGCTGTCCTGGCTGAGAAAGCTTTACCTTCTTGTGCCCTGTCCCATCTCTCTGTTGTCTCTCTTTTTATCCAAACTGTATGATCTCTGAGGCAAGGACTCTCACTGAGATTCTCAGAGGTTAGGACTGAGCAATCCTATTGTGGGTTATTTCTCATGAAAGCTGTTGCCTTTGAATGGATACAGATATTTACCCTTGCAGATTAACAGTTGAACAACTCAGCCCTCAATTATTTGCTCAAAGCATGCAGAGAATGTGGAGGGAGTAGTTCTGGAAGGTGCCAAAGGCAAAGGTGGAGAAAAGGGCTGGAAAATAGAGTAATTTTGAAGTCTTCTGAAACTGTGCAGTTGGTGGTGGTCACTATAGCAAATAGGATTTCAGGAACTATGAGGAAGAGCTCAGAACAAGGCAAGAAGGATCATTGTTTCTGTATCATTGCGTATTGCTCTTGTATTTTGAATGCTCCCTGCATTTTTGTTTGCCATGACCCAGAAAAGGGACTGGACTGGAAAGAATACAGAAAAGGGCAGTCAGCTGGTCAGAGACGCAGTATGTTCTCTGAGGGCAGGTTACAAAGATTCTGATTCTTTAGCTTGGAAAAGAGATGACCGTGGAGAGAATCCTTAGACATCGATGAATGATTTGGAGAAGGTGAAAAAGGAACTAGGTCACAAGGCAGAATAATGAAGCTGTAGGGCTTTGTGCTTAAAATAAAAAAAGGAAATAGTTTTTCATATAACGCAGTTCCCCAGGTGCAGCTTTCAACCTTGGGTCATTCCTAACCTGTCAAGGAAGGATCAATTAATGTACGCCCTGCTTTCACACCGTTTCCTTAAGCAGTGGCATAAAAGCCTAGACTTTTAGTCTGACCCAGCCTGATCACTTTTGTGACAACGTCTAGCTCATCTTGTGTGCATCCAGAACAATTCCACTCACTACAAGAGCTTGATTTGCATCAAGTAACTGAGAGGAGAATTTGGCCAGGACAACCCAGGAACACAGGGAGGAAGATGGGGAATTGGGTACTGAGCTATAAAAACGTTAACAGACAGGGTCGTGATATGTAAGATATGTAGCGCTCTTTTTTTTCCCAATATATAAGAACTGATATTGTTCTGTATGAGGAACTGTCTGCTATATCAGGTCAATGGGACTGGGGGGGAAGGAGGGGCCCCACATTAGGCTGCAGCTGTAGAAATGCCATCCTGGAAAACACCAGTTCCCCACAGCAGGTAGGGTTGGAAACTGCTGTACTGACCTGCATACATTAGATGAAATATGGGCTTAGAGAGACCTTCAGGAGAGCCTGAAGCAGATTAGATCTACAGATCTCAGCCTTAGTGGCTTCTGCCTTGTGTAGGTTGTATGTTCCCTCACCTTTGCATAGGATCGTCTTTCTCTCTCCAGAAGCGTCCTGTGGCAGGAGGACTACGAAGAGAATGATGAGGAAGTTGCTGTCAGTAGCTGCATGTTCTCTGTGCAGCATGAGCTAAACTTGGCATTAAAGAGCAGGTTTGTTACTTGGAACAGCAAGAATTCACCCTAATATGTGCTGCTCCTGGACGAAGCGAGAAGGTGGGCAGGGAGACTGAGCTTGGGCTGAAGTGAAGTCTGCATTCAATTACAGGATCGAATACGGTTGCAGGGAGTATGTGACTGAACAGGAAAAGGACATGAGGAAGACATTTGGTGTGGATTGTAGCCTGTCTTCAGTGCAGTCCTATCTGTCTCTATATAACGTGGAACCTGGCTAGCTCATGCTCTTCAGCTGAACATTCAGATAATCCCTTCTCTCCATTCCCCCAGTCATTTTCTCTCCTCTGCCCTGTTATTGGGGCTCGCTCTTCCCCCTGCCCCAAGAGGATTTTAGTTGAGCTGCTTCTCTGCAAATAACCTAGTAAAAGCAAGAAAAAGACTTTTAATAATGCTGTTTCAGAAACATAAAGAAGAATAGTAATGAGTGTAAATAGATGCTTTTTCCTGGATTTTCCTTTAGCAAAATAATTGCATACTCTGAGCTAACGGTTTGTTGCTACACAAATCAGCTGGGGTACTAGAGTGAGTAGGATACAGTGGTATGAGTAAGCAGTAGGAGGTGAAAAATTTTACTGGGGGAAGGAAAGAAAGCATTTCCAGGCTCTTCAGTTAAATGTGCAAGGGAAGGGGGATAGCCTTAAACAATGATAAAGGAGGTAACTTTTAGGCAGTTGAGAGAAAGCCAGGACTGAAAACAGAAGTCAACTGCCAGATTGCAAACTAGTTATGCTAGTGTGAATGAATAAATATATTTTCCTTTGCATTTTGATGACACTGGGCCTCACTCATGGGACAAGAAATAAAGCCTGGATCCACAGCTGAATTGCAGCCATTTCTGTGCCATGTCTTCAGCAGACACCAGCTTTCATGAGTAGGGCAAAGGCAAGAGATCTGTGATGCATGTCTGGGACAGCGCACCTCTGATGCTGTAGTAAAGACTTAACCTGTGTGTGTCTGAGCCGTTCTTTGTATGCTGGATAGGCTCACTAGTGTTTAGAAAAGGTTTCTGATGTAATGCTGGCTGATTATAGAACTGAATAGTAGGACTATTAGGACTTGAGATGAGGCATTCTTAGGAATATAATTTGTGGTGGAGCATGACTAGCTAATCTCCTGTTGTGGTTTAACCCGGCAGGCAGCTAAACACCACACAGCTGCTCACTCACTCCCCCCTCAGTGGGATGGGGGAAGAGAGTTGGCGGGGGGGGGGGGGGGGGAGTAAAATTTGTGGGTTTAGATAAAGACAGTTTAATAGGACAGAAAAGAAAGGGAAAAAAATAATAATAACGATAAAAGAATTAGAATATACAAAACAAGTGATGCACAGTGCAGTTGCTCATCACCTGCTGACTGATGCCCAGCCAGCTCCCGAGCAGTGGCCCCTGGCCAGCTTTCCCTCTAGTTTATATACTGAGCCTGATGTCATATGGTATGGAATATCCCTTTGGCCATTTTGGGTCAGCTGTCCCGGCTGTGTCCCCTCCCAGCTTCTTATGGCCCCCCCCAGCCTGCTTGGTGGGGTAGTGTGAGAAGCTGAAAAGTCCTTGACTTTGACAGTAAACAGTCTAAACTTACTTGACAGTAAACACTGCTTAGCAACAACTAAAACATCAGTGTGTTATCAATATTATTTTCATCCTAAATCGAAACCACAGCACTATATCAGTTATCATGAAATCCCGTTGCTATACAAAGGCAGAACTTGTATTGCTGAGGCTCCAAGGTCTATCTTGCATAGTGGTAGTATGCAGTCTGTCTCCTGAAGAGCAGGTGTAACAGTTCTTGTCTTCTATGTGTACAGCATTTGCTAAAGTGTATGAGATAAGATATGGCAAGCGGATATTGCCATACATAAAATAAGTAGTTTCCACTAGGAAGATTGCCAAAAATGCGGAAGTACATTTCTTAGCTGAGTAAACTTAATTACATAGGTATCCTGGTGGGATGAGGGTCTTAAAAGGCAAACTTAACCCATACAAGAAGAGAATTTCTTATTCTGGGCTTAGTGTTTCTGTTCTGTAGACAACTAAGGAATCTTTTCTTCTCTCTATACGCTTGAGATTTGCATGGCCCTCAACCAAGTTATGAGTTTAGTTTGATTCCAGATGAAACTGCTAAGTTACTAATTCTGGTTTCTTGCTGTATTTCTGATGCTGTACAAGACACCCTACCATCAGCTACCTCTTACAGCTGACGTGTGTGTAAGAGATGTATGTGGAGTGTAGTAGATTGTCTCACCTTTTTTCTCTTTCTGTGTTTGGCTTTAGTTTTGGGCACTTTTTCATTGTTTCTGGAGAGAACAAAAGGCTTGTAGTAGTAAATGGCTTGCTACCATGGGATGACTATGCAGTTACCCAGCTAGAGATGTTCGGGGATTGTTGCATCAAGAATGCAGTTACTTTAAATTTTGTTTTGGTGATGATAATTCTAAAGGGGTAAAAAAGGCACAAGCCCCGTAATTTACAGTTACAAACTAAAATGAACACTCCTCCTCAGAACACTTTGTCCCCTTCTGCCTCTACCCTCTTTCTATGCCTGTCTCCCCTTTGCTTTGCCCTCCCTGCCCATCTTGACTGGGTTCAATGTCCACTTCCTTGCTGCAGAGCTGTCTCTTCTCTTGCCCTTCAAGATACCTCCCAGCTGGAGGGTATGTCCCACTGCTTGAACAAACTCTTGATTGTAAAATTCATATGTTGTAAGAAGTTTATTGTTTGTTAAATTGATTAATCCAGTAGATGATTAATAGTCATGATAAAGAGAGGCTAGAAAGACAAGCAACTCTGTGGAGGGACCAGAAGGTACAGCAGTGTGCGGCTGCGTCTGTCAAGCCTTGCTGTCTACGTCTGAGCTTTGAACTCAAACCTATGGGTATGGCTCATCAGTAGCAGCAGTTTACAAAGCACCCCACAGCTCGGTGCTGGCCTGGCTTTTGGCACAGCCTATTTGTAATTGCTTAATGCTGACTTTTGATGCTGACCAACAGAAGCAGATAGCCAGACACCAATATTACTTCAGCTAAGTACTTTGGGACATCAGCCTTAGAGGAGGTGTCTGATAAATTCATGTTATCTGTACCAAAATAGAAAAGGTCCTGACTGATTTGGTGGGCTGCTTTGCTCTGTGTGAATGCTGCTGATTTGGTAACCATTAGATAGGCAGATTTGAGAAACAGCGGGCAAAATCTTGAAGCTACTTCCTCAGCGGGTTGCCAGCAGTATTTACTAGGTGGCAACATAAGCAACAGGTTGTATTCATGTGAAACTTTGCAGTTTCAGCTGGTCCAAAGTGATGAGTTGGGGGAACTGTGCTGATTTACATTAGCTGGAGATAGGACTGTATAGAGAAGTAATTCCTATAGGCAAAAGCCACACAGTTTCTCAAAACTAGAAACTGATTGGTGAGGCAGATGGACTATCCATAGGAGTTACAGAAACTGATTACTGTGGAAAAACTTTCTGCCAGATAAAGTAGTCAAAATAATCCTAAATTTTATGGTACAAATTAAGGTCACCTTATTAGCTGTTTTTAATCTGTTTTTTAGTATTGTAGAAGTGGTACTAACTGCTCAGGTCAGACACAATCTTTGAAATAATCCCATGTTTTCTAGGAGTACTCAGGGTATTCAATCTGGAATGAGATCTCAGTGTTCTCAGTGTGAATGTCTCCTCTCTGATCAACCCAGTTAA
The DNA here is from genome assembly GCF_947461875.1 of Haliaeetus albicilla. NCBI lineage: Eukaryota > Metazoa > Chordata > Aves > Accipitriformes > Accipitridae > Haliaeetus > Haliaeetus albicilla. The sequence continues at coordinate 62,587,762 of NC_091485.1, read as the reverse complement.
AGATTGTGAATGACGGCAACCAAAAAGCCCCAGGGATGTTGTTTGACTGCTTGGTATGAAAATGCAGCATCTGGAAGTGTGTAGAAGTCTGACTGAAAGCGCTGACTGCAAAATTCGATGTGGCTGGAGATTTGATTTGCTTTTGACAAAGAACTGGGCAGAGATGGAAGGAGCAGGTCCAGTGAGAGCTGCTGTCCAATGGGAATACCTGTTAAATCTTCATGACCTTCATGAAGACTCGAGGTGACTGAAAAGATATCTGGATTCTTTTTATAAGGTCCCTGCTGTGTCCAGCCTGAGTTTGTTAATGTTACAGCTGTACAGACTCACTTCTGTCTGTCTTTTTCAACAATGTGGCATTTTATGGTGGGAGTAGCAGGTGGATCGTATGGACTTACCTCTTAGCATTGTGCAGCTAAGTCTGTGGCATGAACACTTAAAATGGAGTTTGCATGTTTGCCAGCATTTGACACATCAAAGTTTTCTAAGGATTGTTAGAGGTTGGATGGGTATCTCCCGTGCCTGCTTTTTGTCTCCGAATAGCGAAAGCTAGCATATGACTGTGATGCACACGGAACAGGGCACATGAATAAGAAGATGCTATTTTTACTCGATCGCTTTTTAGAATAGAGCAATTGTTATTGCATGTAACTCAAGTACTTGCCAAATATGCTTTAATGTAGCCTTAATTGATCTGCTTAAAATTTTAAGCAGCCAGCAGTATTCCCACTGAAACAAGTAGTTATGAAATGTTTGACATGGTAGGCAGTAGAGTGCACGGGGTAGCGATTGATCATAGGTTTGATCTGCTAAGCCTTGAGCCTACAGATGGAGAGACAAAGACTTTCCATCTGCCCATGCAAAACTTTGGATATATCAAGGCTGTGTTTTGAAGAGTGCCTTCAGGCTTTCCTCAAGACAGGATTCCCAGAGTACCCTCTAGTAAAAGGCAAGGCTTGTCCCCAGATGCCAGTAACCTGCTATGGCTCTGGGTGACTTTTGTGTACCATCAAGCATGCTCAGACAAGCTGTCTCTTGGCTGCTTGCCACCCGGGAGGCAGGCATGTATGGGAGGAAGGTAGCGAGGGGAGCAGAGCATTCACGTTGCCCTGCAAGCTCTCCTTTCAAACTGCATACGCATACCATAAGGGATCTGCGTGGGCACAGACCTCAGCTCACATGGATCAGCTTCTGCAGGGCAACAAATTCTCGTGCTCTGTATACATGGAAAGGACTTGGGTTTGTGTTCTAGCATGTGGAAAAAATACGCTGTATATTGCATTAATTTTGTTCCTTCCCTAGTTTTTTAGGACAGATGTGGTCATTTTTCCATTTTGGGTGCTTCACTTACTATTTTCTCGCAGAGTTTTTGACTGTTATAACTTGGCAGATCTTGGCAGTCTTTTCTTTAAAGTTCTGGAAAAGTGGATATTTTCCTGTAGATTCAGCTCTACCATTGAGCTAGGAGTGCAAGAGCACTTAAGTACCATTGAGCTAGGAGTACAAGAGCACTTAAGTACCTTTGTTTTAAATAATAGTTTGTTTTGTAAATGTAATCTGTGGATCTATGTTATTGTGTCTGCCAGCACTATTCATCATGTGCTTGTTGCTGTGCAGTAGGAGCTGTACAAAACATCCACGCTCCCTCCCCAAAAGAAAACAAGTTCCCACCACCGAAAGCTTTCAATCCAAGTTGAGTGACAATTGTTAGGGAGCATGAAGAGAGACATGGCATTTATCAACTATTAGGTGGAGTTTTCAGCAGGGAAAGGGGAATGTAAGCAGTCTGAAACTGGATGAAGATTTATATTATTGAGACATATGGATGATATATGAATATTGAGATTGTATGGAAGAATATTGGAAGAGGTTCTGTTTCAAAATCTAATGATACTGCTGATATCTAGTGGTATTAGGCTGATGATATCGGGTGATTTGGAGGTAGGGTTTGGTGTCTTGATGGACTTTCAAAGTCTGGAAATGATGAGGTGGATTTAATTTGGTAGAGCGAAGAGGTGCTGAGACAGTAGGGATATTGTCAAAGCTGCAGTGTGGGAAAATGGTCTGAATGCAGAGTGTGGGGTGAGCTAGTGTTAGCTAATACCAGGGTAATAAGAAGTAAGAGCCTGGACAAGTATTTTAGCAAGAAACTACTTTGTAGGTAGAACCTTTTTCAGATGAATGCCATTAAGCCCTGAAAGAGACTTAAGAGTCAGCTAAGAGTGTCAGAGCAGTTGGGTTGTGGTAAAGTTGGTGATTTGTGATTCTTTTGTAAGAGCTGCTTAGACTTGGTTCTACAGGATGTTAACCCTGGGCGCCGTCAGCCCGCCAGCCCCTTTAGTTTTGCACAGTTGATCCTGAGTTTAGAGCTGGCCTTATCTAGCTAAAATTATGTAAGATGCTGATTTAAGAAGATAATATGTTGTTATTGACCAAATGTTGACCTCCTTCCCTGCTTTTAACAAATCTTGAAAGGGAGTAATTGTGGTTTGTATTGACATTTAAAAGGAGGCAAGAGCTCTACCTCTGTCCGCCACAGAGATGGATATATGTATTTCTGTCTGGTAACAATAAATAATAGACCCATGAAAGCCAATATTCTTTTCTTCTTACCCGCTGTGTAGCTGAGAGTTGGAGGCAGCACTAGAGGAAAACAATAGAGCTGGCTACCTGAAGATGGCTCATGACAAAGACAGATTAGTTTTGTCAATTGACTGAGGTACTTATCCTCACCTCTGCTTTTTCCTCCTGCCCTTCAGTCTCCCTTCTCCGCTTGCTGAGGCTCTTGTTCTAGGTGTGTCTTCCTTAAGGAACAGATTCAGTCCAGGTGTATGGTAAGCCAAGATCGTGATGGGGGTGACTGAGAGAGATGAACTCCTACCCCTAGCAAATAAAAAAGTTGTGTGTGCCCCCCCCTTTCCCCGCCCCCCCCCCCCCCCCCCCCCCCCCAACTATCAGCAGCTTTGGAAAAGTCTTCCCTGAGGCAGCCTGTGTTTCTTTTAAGCAGTCACCTCTTTTCAATAAAAAGGTAATGGGCATGTATGTAATCGTTAGCAGCCTCTCCATTTTTTTCTCTTTTGTATCCTGAAGGAGCCCAATATAAAGCATTGCTGAAACAGCACTAACATTGATTACTCTTGAAAGAATGATGGGCTAAGAGTCAAGCAGCATCTTGCCATGTGATTTATTTCTCTTTTAAGCCATCCAGGTGATGCTTATGCTACCATGTTACCAGAAATCTGGATCATTTGCTCCCTGTAATGCATGGTAAATCAATGCTGTAACCCAGAAGGCTTTCCTTGTCCATCCCTTACCACCCTCCTCCCTCCTAATACAATCTGTATTGTTTGGGGGCACTGGGAAGGGAGGAGTTGCAATCCACAGGAAGCTTGCTGCTGGCAATGTTCTTCCAGGCAGTGTTAAGTCCCACTGTGCATTGTGATTTCTCTCATAACGAGCACTAGAAGGGGGCTGACAGCCAAAACCTGCCTGTTTCTGGATGCTGCTGAAGTGTGTTGGCATTTCAAAGGTGTATGCACCTATGTCTTCCTATTCACCTAGGCAAGATCCTTGAAGAAGACAGTTGGAGGGATTTTTATAGACTGCATTCCATACCAAGTGTCTTTCACCGCTAATTTCCAGCTCTTGCTGGAGCAGGGTGTGCTGGGAGTACTTTTACAGGTTGGTTAGGATATCTCCATTTTTTTTGTGAAGAAGGGAATTAGTTTGGCTACTAACAGAACAGTTTCCATTCTCACTGGGCTTTGAAAAAGTCTGTCTTGGTGGATCACATCCATCTTTTCTGTGGTCTGGAGGATAAGCGAAGTAGTCATTAGTAATTGTTTCTTTCAGGTAGGTAAATATGATCTAGAGGAGATAGATAATGATAGGTAGATATGATCTAGGAGAGAGAAATTTTTGGTGTCTTAAAGACACACTCATGTAAATATAAACTACAAAATCATATCTGTTTGAAACCTCCCATGGGAGGTTAAAAGCCCCAAAGACTCCCTTCTAGCTATGACAAAAGGAAAATCCAGGAAGGGGTAGGTATGGAGTGCACGTAGAAATAAAGAGCTCGAAAGCTAGGAAATGCCTGTGCTGACATTATTAACGTTTAAGTATTTATGTTTTGGATTGACTCAGTGGTGTAGCTGGGAAAACCAGTAGGAGGAAAGGAGTGACTTGAAGACAGTTCTCTTTTTTCCTGCCTCACCAGTGAGAGGCAGTGCCAGAACAATGGGATTTGGTTTTGCATTGCCTTCAACCAACCTACAGAATTGACTTGAACCAGGGAAGAAAGAGACTTGCAAGAAGAGCTGCAGCTAGACTTAGGGGAAAGCTCCTTAGAGTTGGTTTGGGAAATGAGGCTCTGTAGCAGCTCTCTAGGTATCACGAAGAAATTGCACATGCCTGTGCTACTAAAGTGAGACAGAAAGATGACAGATAAGAACAGCCTCAACAGACTGCTGCAGACCCCTTTTCCTTATGTGCTTTTTTCCCTATTAAAATAAAAAATGCTCTTGTTTTTGAGAAATTGGTGCTTGAAGGGGAAACCCAGGAGTTCCCCAAAATCTTCTCAGACGGTTTTCAGTGCTTTTAGAGCAAAACCACAACAGTATGCAAGGCCTAAGCAGAGAGAGGATCCCTTTTGAGAAAGAAAGGATTTTTAGCTGGAAGTCCTTCTACTGTGGTGGCCAGTGGAAACCCTGCCTCACCTCCAGAAGCTCTGCATTGTTCACCTCTTCTGTTTCCTTCCCCAGAAGGAGGTCCATGCAGGGCTTAGCTCTGGACATGATGTAGTCTAGTGATTCCTCCTCCTCTTCCTCTCATGCCATCTGCTAAAGAATTGACTATTTGGAGAGGGATGTCTGTCTCTCTTACATACTTGTAAAAGAAGTCTAGGACTAATCCCCTACAGCTACTCACAGTGAGACTGAAATTTCACTTCCCATTTTTAGTTTCACTTACTAGTTTTCTGTGGGCCAGTGACATATTTTTCTATTCTTCTACACAAAATGGCTGCAACTTGTGCTAACACGTGTTGCAATTCTTTACTGCTTTCCATCACTCAGTGTTGTTAATGAATTATCCTTCATAATGTTCCTTTGACTTGAAGATAGGAGATGTTTCCATCCCTAGCTTACAGAAGTAGATATTGTAGTGCTTGGATAGATGTCTTATATTTTACAAATATTTGGACGTTTTAAAAAAAATCTCAAGGAGAAAAGGCCAACTTTTTGGCCTCTGCTTTAATTCTGTACCAAGGAATTGCTGTAATTGAGGCTCAAAGTTTTCAACTAAGACTCTGGGATTTAAGGTGGTTGGATTTTCAAAAGGTGCTGTAGAAGAACCCTTTGCCTTCTCTGGCAGCTTGAGCCCATTTCCTCTGAGAGGCTTTCAAGGGTTGATCCGTAGCTGGTAGAAACTGGCAGTTCTGATTCCTTTGCCCGTTCCCCGTCCTTTGCTTCTAAGCCAAGCAAGAGTAAAATGGCAGCTTTTATTTTGGCTTTACCTTGTGTTTTGGATTTCTATTCAGGTCTGTCAAACATTGCACCACAGTATCTGAGCAAAGTTCTTTTGCGTACAGGGGAAGTTGGGACTGTTAATTACAAGTAGCACTAAAAGTAGTGCAGTTACCCAGGAACATGAATGCAAAAATTGGATAGTCACATGAAAAGGAAGTTGCCTCAGGATCCTCACACATTTGAAAATTGCTACACGTGCCAAGAAGGTTGTTAAGGCTACTCTCTATGTGAGTGCTGGAAATGTGTGAAAGTGATTAAACTACTGCCATAGGTCTAAATGTGCATTTCTGTGGCATGGTTTGCATTTGTTTTATTTTTTTCTCTGGCTGCTTTCCTTATTCCACTGTCATTAGTCCATACCTCGTTATATGCTCCTAGAGAGTACGTCCCTTTTGCTTGTTAGGATGGTGTAGGTGGTATTTTGCAGTGGTACAAAGTGCTGGAGGAGAGATAATCAGCTTGGTAAGTCATTACTCTGTGCAGAGACTGACTTGCTGTGCGCTGCTTACTTATCCCACGTTGTTTAGGACCTAGAATGTTGTAGTAATTGAAAATGTAATAGAAAAACTTTAACTTGCTTGCCTAGAAAAGAAAAAAAGGTATGGCTGCATGATGAAAACATGGGATATATTGTCCTACCCTAAGTAAGAGCTGTAAGTTGAGGGTCTTGGATGCTGTAGTGAATCCAGTAGAGCACAGTTCAGTACAGTAGCCTACACTAAATAGCCTTATACAGTGCTGCATTGCCTCTCATTTTCTTTCTCAAATATCTCACCCTGAATCCATGTCAAGATACAGACAGTTCTTTTGCCGTGATGTGACATAGCTCTGGTTACCACGTGGCACTTCTTAGTACTTTCTGATAAATGTTTGTAATATTGGGTTCTTCTTTCCTAAGCAGTGTTTTTTCTTTCTCATATTTTTTTCCCAGCTATCCATTGCAATCTGAATCCAAATGGTATTGATCACCCTGTCCCCACAGAAGGTATTAATCTGCAACTTGAAGGTGAAGGAGTTGAATCACCCTCTGTTAAGAGCACTAGTACTCCAAAAGGGCCTGAGTCAAAAGAGACACCCAAGAGACAAGTGGAACCAGAAATATCTAAGGTAGGTAGGACTGGGTTCTTATTTATTTTGGTGAGTCTTAAAAATCCAGGCTTCTTGAAGTCCTGGCTACTGCTTAAAAAGCACTTATCATCCTGTTAAAGACATACAAAGGTGCAAAAGTAACAGTCTAAGGAAGTGGGTGTTAGAGAAGCAAGGTACTGTCGTGGATTTTTAGCCCACACACAACTTAGACATCACACTACTTTATTTTTCTCTAGATGAAGATAATTAAAATAATGGAATCTCTCTTTTTCAGGCACTGTGGAGACTTTTTTTCCAAATGACTTGGGTAACAACCAGAATGGGAGTAGATACATTTTCCTTGAGTCTTTTTTTGTTTGCTTGTTTATTTTTTCCTGGAACAGGTAAACAAAGAGAAAGGTTCTATGCCTACAGGAATATATGGATTTTTATACAGGGTGACTGAGTTTAATAAACTGTTAACTAATTTTAGGTAAAATACCAGGTCAGTTCTTCCGTGTCTGGTATGTCATTGAATAAATATACTTCTGAGGTGAATTCCTAAAGACAAATGAAGTGTCTGTTCTCATTCATAAGCTGTTGTTTCTTGTTTGCGTGCAGCAGACGTGATTACCAAGTGCACATGAATGTGTGTGCTCCATACACTTTGGGTATAGGACAATAATTTCTCATATTAGATAGGTTTTTACTAGAATGAAAAATAAGAGAATGTTTAAAAAAAATGGGAGAGATTCTTTAAAAGCGTTATCAGTCTTTTTGATCTTTAAAGGCCTAAATCCAGGGTTTTGGGGGTGAGTTCTGCAGATTGGAAAATTGAGTTTTTACTGAATCTGACACTTTGGGAGTTAATAGAGCAAATAAAATGAGTGTCCCAGTTTTTTTTTTTTTTTTTAAAGGTCCATAAAACGCAGTAACAATTAATTCAATGACTGAAAGAAGAGTATTTCCTACTGTCATCAGTACAATAAATCTAACAAATAATATGCCTACAGTTGTGATGTATTTCACTTTTAGAATAAAATAGCATTAAACGTTTTGAGCAGTAGCCTTGACAATAAAGGCTTGGTATGAATTCTCCGTTCTGATTTTTACCTAAAATAACTAGTTTTAAATGAGTACAATTTAAACTTATTTCATTCTGTCTTAAGTAATTGAATTAGATCCAGTACAAGTTGGCAGTGATCAAAATCACTGCTACCTGCACTCTGTTTTGTGGCCAATTATTAAGCACGTTGCTGATTTCTCTTGAACCCTTGGAGAACAGGTTTGTACTTGTTGCTCTGAATCATCCATTTGGTAACAAGACCACCACATTTTGGATGGCCTTTGAGACAAAGCTCAGCTAATAATGCATTTACCCAGCTTTTTTCAGACAAAGGCAAGCTAACTCTGCCTGTGTTTCAACATGACCAGATGAAAATCTGCCCTGTATTGAAAGCTAAGGAGGTATGCTAAGCTCAGAGGACATCTTACAAGCTTGGATGTGAAGAAGCTAAATGACGCAATGGGGCTTCCAGTTGAGAATGGGCTCATGTGTAGTTGACATGGAACACAGGCAGATCAACCTTGTATTTGCTTGCAAAATACTCATCCTAGTGGAAAATCAGGATGAAATATATCAGTGATTTAATGTAATGGAGCCTCTTTCCACTGTCTGAGCTGTACTTGTTGGATTGATGAATAGAAAACCGTTTCCAAAGGCTGTCCCTGCTGGAGTTAGCTGGGGAGGAGGGGAAGCGTAGTGCTCTCAAAGTAGTGAAATCAACTGTTGGTTTCCTACATCTGACTGCAGGAGCTTTATTTAGAAGCTTGGGCATGCTTCAGATTTAAAAACAAACAAAACCACCAAACAAAACTAAACATTTTGGTTGATGGAATAAGCTTGGCGTAATAGCATCAAGCTAATGAAGTGGACTGTTTTTCTGAATGTATTGCTACCTTGTTAGTAACTTTGTTTTTTATGTGTTGTATTAACTCAGTGATGTTTTTCATCTGGATTCATATGTTATAGCCTGAGGTGGCCTGTCTTTTCTGGCTTGCACTGCCTTAAATTTAAAAGTCGTGTTGCTTTATCCTTTGAAATGTGAATATAGAGTTGGGTTTGTAACTTGTGTGGCTTTAAGAGTTGAATTAAGCTGTCATTATGAAACTTCACCCATGCAATCATATCTGTACAGTGGAAAGATGAGCGGGAATAGAGGAAAATATTGTAAATAAAACATTGTGGGCAGATCCATTTGTTTTACATTTCCTCATTGCTCAGTTGTTTTTAAAAAGGTTTCTTTGCAATCCTATGTATTCAAATAATATTAACACATACCTCTAGTGAGACTTACATTGCACAAAGCAATGCAATGTATTGAATGCATTTTAAGATGCCTTATAGATCATCTTCTCTGCTTGCAGCTTTCTAATTTGTTTTCATTGGAACCAATTCTAGCACTTTAAACCCCTGGCTGCTTTAAGGTTTTGCTGTCCAAAGAAACAAACAAAATCTCTAATGATGTGTGTCCTCCTTTTTCCATCCTCAGCTATGGACTTGCAGAACAGTAGTAACTTATGGGCTACAGATAGGAGCTGCATAAAAAGGAACTTTAAATCTGTAATCCAAATAGGGAAGTACAGGTGCTTGTTTCTATATTTGGGATGCAGCAGAAAGTGTAGCATGAGTGAAGGATCACTCATTTCGAAGTTCCTCATTAGTATGGAATCTAATTTTTATAGGCTGACTGAGGTAGAATTCTAACGGAAAATGGAACAATGATCTTAGTCTCCCTCAGCTGGTACCTTAAGGAACCACCTTGTTACAAATGTGAGCAAGTCCAGAAAAGGCCAATATTATTCATATCTAATCTGATATGCATAATCCAGTGAGACTCTGATAATGTACAGGATATAATACAAATTAAGAAAATTATATAAAGTGTAAAAATACTTACCTTTTTTGTTTTATATATTTATTTTAAAGTGTGTATTTATGTATATCAATACACACACTTTCTTGGTCAGTAATTGATTTTTCAGTATTCATGGGATATAAAAAAATTCAGGCAGTTGAGTGGACACTTTTACAGAGCAAAAAACTTAACTGGAGAGAGCAAGGGTAGTTTTTAATAGAATTTTTTTTATATATATTATTTCTTTAACCAACACCTCATCTAACCTCTGTTGTGTGTGTTTTCTGGAATTCTTATATTTTCTAATTAAAATGCTACTTCTGGCTCTTATGTCTGGTCTGTTTGGTTTTAATATCATAGTTATCTCTAGATAAACACAATCAGTGAGGACATTTGGAATTACAGACTAGAGTTCTGTTAAAAAAAATTAAAAGTTTTACTATACTTTTGAGGTCCTGTACTTCCCTGAGTATAGGCTTTAGCAGAAAGTGACTTTCTTAACAAGATTCAGAAAATCATCTCTTACGGAAATATTAACTTTTATCAAGGCTTCCCACATGTTGCAGTCATAAAGCCCTGTTCATTGTGAGTGTGAGACCCAAATTTGGTCTGTCACTTATTAGAAGAAGATTATTTATTCAGGGAATTTTGATTCCGAAGTAAGGTGTGCATATCTGGTGACACACTTTGTCCCATTATGTGGTAGCAGCAGTAGCAAATAATAAAGGCTTTTTAATGGCAACCACTAGTTAGACCTTTTATCTTGTGTTAGCAATGGCAGGTTTTTTATCTGACTTGGAGACAAATTAACAGTCCTTTAAAATGTTCATGAAAACTATGAAAAGAAACTGGTAATGTAAGTGAGAAGCTTTTTTATCTTGCCTTCTGTTGATAAGTGCTATACAGAGACCAGTAGACTATACTTTTTATTGGAGTGTAGCTCATTAATTCTTTTGGTTTCTTTTGCTGTCTTAAAGAACCCACTTTTTTTTCAAAATGACATTGAACAACACTGAAGGACTGACTGAACTCAGTCACAAGAGGATGAGAATTTATCTCAGCTTACTGGGCCCAGTTGAGGACTAACTGGGGTTGGAAGCAGCTGCTCTGGCTTCCAGGGGAGTTCTGCTCTGCTGGGGAAGTATTTGGGGTGTGTGTGTGTCAAGTGCGTGATGAAATGACCAAGCACAAAAGAGTGAGGCTTCTGAATAATAGGGGTGTCATAGAATTCTTTTTAGAAATGTAAAAGTGTTTTGTCAGTTATTTTAAAAAAAAAAAAAAAAAAAAGTCCTGCTACTGTTCTCTAACGAGAGACTAGAAAAAGTAATTTTCTAGAAGAATTCTTCAGATTTTTTAATCAGTGGCTTCTGCTTCACAGTGTTTATCCTTTTTGGTCAAGCTTATAAAATGGATTGGATGAGAAAGACAGTATTTGCCAAGCAGTGGTCCTGGCACTGAGTATGATGGAACATAAGCATTCATCAGCATAGCTGCTTGGTATGCTAAGACCATTTTATGCCCTCCCCTCCCTGCTTTTTTTTTTTTTTTTTTTTGCAATTGGTTGAGAAACACCAATGGCCACTGAACTGGGGCAATGAGGTTTTAGCATTTGCTTTGTCTTCCAATTATCCCCCGCTTGTGAAACTTCTGGTGGCCGCAGGATATGTGAACAAGAACCCAGACTGGACTGGCTGAGGTTAACAAATGTTTTGCCTGTTGAAGTGAAGGTTCAGCAGAACCCCAGCTGGGCTGTTCCACTCCTCCAGGTTTTGCTTTAAAATTGTGTGGCAGAGTGGGAGGGTGTTTGAATTGCAGACCTCCACGTGTATCCCAGTGGAGGTGCAGCCCCTGGATGTACTGAACTGAACTGTTACTTTACGGACAGAAAGTTTGCTTTCCTTAGTTGATTTTTGTGGAGTCGTTGTTAACAAATTGCCAATGTCCGCATCAGATCACTACAATGAAAGCCGGTAGATACAGTGTGAGTGTGATTTTTTTTTTTTTTTTTTTTTTAAATCTTTTTTTTCTCTCCCCACTCTTTGACCGCAGTAGTGACAAAACATCACTCACTGCATTGGGTCTTTTTTATAACTACCAAAAATAGGTATGGAATCTGAGTGTACAGTATTTCTGAAGTGGATTTAAAAATATTTGGTAAATGTTAATATCAGATAGCTGAAATAATTACACTTCAGGGCAATGTGCCTTTCTAATATCTCATTCTGTGATTATTAGTAATGCACAATAATTAGTATGCTTGCTTCTGTCTTTGTTTTCAGTAGACTTCTTTTATGTGTTGCGTAGTTAGAAATATGTATGTTTTCTTCCTTTCAGGTGTCTAAATTGGGGGCTGAAATGTTTGATGTGTATGTATCTTTTCCTCTCTCAGCCTGTCATTCATGATTGTGACCTCTGGCTGAAGTCTGAAGTTTCAGAACCATGTGGTGAACAAATGTTCTAGACTGAGTGGTGAAACAGGAGTGCTGGGTGACCCTGTACATTTCAAGCAGCTGCAGCTGACGTTTTGTTTATCACTCTGGGGTTTTGCCAGTGTGAATGAAGTGCTGGAGTAACCCTACCTGGAGTGCAGAATATAGCTGCTTGGTTCCGAATTTACATTGTCATGAGCCAGGAAAACAAGAAACATCTTCCGCTGTTGGGGTCTTGGAAGCCAGCTTATCATAGGAGGACAAATGCCTGATTCAGAATCCAAGTGTATTCTTGCTGTAGCATGTTTTTCCCCATTGCTATATCATCCATTCTTGTTATATATAGTGTAATATGAAGGCCCGCATTTTTGCAGCGAGGTTTCTACATTTGGCATAAAAGATGTGGCTTCTCCTGTTCATCCTGTTTGCCATGACTGCATGCCTGGGCATTCCAAAATATCATCTGCCCTGACTGACAGCGGCCACATGTTAGCGGGAGATCTTGCCTGAGTTAGTTTGTTGTGCTCTGCCCAGGACAGTGAGGGGAAAAGAAAGGCACCTGCAAAGGACCATTGTTAATTTCCTTCTCCTTCATCCTCCATCACAAGGTGGGATTATTTTCCTACTGCTTCTCTTCTTTCTCCCCATAAGAAGTCAAAATAATTAGCTCAGACTAATATTTAGTTCTTTAGATGGGTATAAGTAGAACAGATAGAGTTTACTCGCAAAGATCACTATTGATTGACCTTCCAAACAATTTAAAGGTATCCTGTATGAAATTCATCTGTACAAGCATGCTCTATCTATGACTTCAGTCCATCAGGTGATAATAGCAAGAGAAATTTCTGTTTGTCAGGCTTTTTACAGTTGGATTTTCACCAAAACGTCAACTGCGAAAATGTTCGCAGTGGTTCCATGCACACAGTGCATGCGTGTGAAGGACAGCAAGGTGTTGGCCTGTGGGAAACGGTGCAGTCTGTGACCCTGCGGTGTGTTAGGGGCTGCACAAATGCACAGCAAAGTGGCGGTTTCTGCTGCAGGGAGCAAATGCAGTCCTCGTATAGGGCAGGCGAGAGCAGATGGTTACAAAGAGGCAGCTGAGGGAGCATAAGGAGGGAAATGTAGTCTGATCTGGCTCCTGTTGTCCTGTGAAAGCTATCAATGTGAAATTTGTGTTCTTTCCCATTACGCTAGCGTGAAAAGGAGCAGCAATTGCAGTATGTATTAGCAAGCATAAGCAGTAAAAAGCCATGGTAGTACTCTAGAAATAAGTGGGATGTCTAATGCTATAGATGCACGTAGACACAGACGCGTTATTTAAAAGGAGAACTTCTATTCAGGGAAAAAGAAATACAGATAAAAAGATGAAGTGGCTTTTAGAGGAAAAAGCAATTCCATACAGTGTGTGGATGCATAATGTACTTACGGTGCCAGTTCTGCTGCTTGCCTCGTGAAGCTGCTCCACAAAGCTATCCAAACCCTCTGCTTTCACTTTGAAGCTACTTTAAGGGCTTCGTAGAGATTGCTTCAAAAATAAAGCAGTATTTTAATGACACAGCTGCCTTGATAGGGAAGGAAAAGTATAGAATCGCCCAGTAAAGAAAATAATAGCATTGTGATTAGAGGGATTACAAAATGTATTATAGAACCAATTTAGCATTTAAAATGGGAAAGCAGTTTAATGCTCCACTGCTGGCACTGCATGTTCTGCAAATAGTGCATCTCATCTGAGTTATAACAATAATTTCATTAATCTGTCACATGTGTTTGCTGGACACTTCTGACAAAACTGATTTGCGGTTGCTGTAGTCCACCTTTCTCTCTACAAGTGGGAACTTGTTTCTTTTCCATTTTGAAAAATATCATAATTGCTGAGCACTGGGAGTGTGTCACAATCACAAAAGGGTTGTGGAACTGTAATAGCCTTGATAATGTCTGAAGGGTGTTTCTTGTGTTATCAACCTGTCAAGCTTTCCCCTCAGTGCAGAGGTGCGCTAAGGAGGGAAGGGATTTCATTAGGAGAGTCTGGAAAAAGGTGGCCTGGGGCAGAGTGCAGTCTGTCTTCCCCTTAGTTACCATGGGTGGAACTGAGCTTGCTGATGAGGGCAACTTAAATTAAGCGTCTATGTGTAAGCTAGATGTCTAAACTCCTATTACATTTGGTGGAGATCTAGTCAGCATGCTCAGAGGAGTGTGGAGAGGGATCAGACTCCATCAGAAGTGAGCACTGCTCAGCTGAATCTGTCTATCATTTGGGGACTGCATTGACGCTTGAGTTTAGGTATTCGGATCTCAAACTCAGTTCTGTCCTCTGCTTTACTAGCTAACCAGCCTCTGCGTTTGACATTGAAATCATTATTAATGTCTGATGGAGGTGAAACCTTGTGTTAAGAGACTGTATTTCAGAAGCTGCATTTACCTCGAAAATCATACTTTGAACACTTAGGCTAGACTAATGCCATGTGTGTTCAAGATGATCTGGCAAGCAAATACTGCTTAATCTGAAAAAAAGTCTGTCTTTTGGATTAAAAGGATATGATTGGAGTGTGTGTGTGTGTGTTTCATTTTTCCCCTTTAATTGGTCTTGGATTTCAGATGCCTGTTGCTCTTCACTAGAAGTGAAGATCTTGCTCTGTGGCTCAGTTTTTCCAGCTGTGGAAGAATGATGATAATTAGGACCAGTTAAAACTGTTCTTTCAGTAGAAAACTGAGATTTTGAATAAATTTCCTACCAAAATTTTGTCTTTTGCATGTGTATGTGTGTAAAATTGATTGTCCAAAAGCTCTGCAATGTGTCCCTGAAAACTGGAGAATACTGTCTTGGTCAGGCTGCCTGAGAATAACAAATGCAGCAGCACGTTTGCCCCCTGTTCCCGTTCCTCTCTGTGGGACAGATTCTCCAGCTGTTTTCCGTGGTGGGTAGTGGTGAAGGCTTCCACTGGTGCTTTGTCTGTGTCATGCCTCTGGTTTTGATTCCAAGTGTTTGGTGGATGTGGACTAGAGTGTGGTGTTTGGTTGTGAGGGATATCTTGTCTCATTTGGGGTCTTTAGGCGCAGCAAAAATGCCAACAAGAATGACCTCTGAAATCAAGGAGGCTTTTCAGTATGCTTTCATTTTGCACTTTGCAAATACTAGTTCTTTTTAGCTATTTCTGGATGTGGACTTCAGTCAGAAGTGTTTGTTTTATCTCTTTTCCACAGTCAGCTGCAGATTACTGTGTAGCTGATGTGCCACTGCAGGGAGCAGGGGAACAACTCTCAAATGTTAAAGAAGGCATTTTCTGTGATGCTGTGTATTATCAGTGGGGCAAGCAGAAGGTAAGGAGAATGTTGTGTTTAATGGGAGATAATTCTTCCCTTACCATCCTTAATTTGTTTGACCAACTGATTTTTAAGTAGCGTGGGCTTTCCTTGGCTGTGATGCCATTAAGTGAAACTTAATAGTGATTCAGCCTGGGGTGGCTTTAAGTTCCTACTTCTAGTATTTCTGTGCTTCTAGTTATGTTGATGGGGTACTTTTATATTGTCATTAACCACTCTGGGCATTTGCAGGGTTAGTTCAAAACTAAAAATGATATCCAAGTATGACAGACTCTTAAACTAAAAAGAGTGTTGTAAGTTTGCAATGGGAGAGCAGAGGGTGGGAGAAAGCAGTACAACAGTATGTTTCTTTGAATTTGGGAGGTGTCAATATTAATGTGGAACTGAGGCCTTCGGCACTTGGAAGAGACAAATGCTGTTGGCGATAGTGGCATCAAACATCGCAAGTAATTTCCCTTTAAGAGATTAGGGAATGTGAATCCAATTCCTTCAACGAATCCACAGTTTAAGAAGAGAAAAGAGATTACCTTCTGTTCTTAGGCTATTTACTTATTTTAGCTTTTGAACTGTGTCTCATTCTGTTCATGCAAACTTGTGATGTTTTCCTATTCTCCTAAGTATACCAGCTGTCAGCCCTGGTCTGCCAGCCCTGTGAGACCCTACAGACAGACACATAGCCGTCTTCTGCCCACCAGTTCAGTCTTCGCTTCACCTGCCAAACTGATCTTGTTAACCCTAGAGCCTGTATCTTTTCATCTACCCCTCCCCCCTACAGAGAGCAAAGAGTTCACTAGAGTCAAAGAGTTAGCTCCAACCAGTTAAGACTGATGTAGTATTTAATCTTGCTTCTCAAACTGTTGCCTGAAATGGGAGATGCTGATCCTGGTCCCCATGGTGCAGTGCTACTAAAGCCCACCTGATTCAGATTGAATAATCAGCAGAATCTGCTTAGGGTGTCCCACCAGCCTGACTGTGAGTGTGCAGCGGGAGAAGCTCAACATAGGTTTCAGGGGACAGCCGTGCCCATCTTATGTCCCACAGCAGCTCACAGATGCGACCCTTCTCCTTGCAACCTCAAGAGCTGCAACAGTAGAAGCAGCTAGAGTGTGCAGCCTGGGCTGTTGGGGAGAGGGAGCAAGGCCACCGTTTTGGGTTGTAGGAAGCTGATAAATTGGCCATTTCTTACAAAATAAACATTTTATTTCCTGCCTACCTAGAGGTCACCACACAACTGCTAGCAGTCATTAACATGGTCTGGAGCATCAATTCTTCCATCTCCCTTACCTCCTAGTTCCTCACCCAGAGATCGTAGTTGTTACTGGTAGGGGCTGTTCTCAGAAGATGTACTCGGTAGAATGAATGTTTCTAATTTTACCAATATTTAAGAGTGAATATTGTGATGATGCATCAAACTGCACTTCTAGGGTTAAATGCGTCCTTGACATGCATATCTAAAAATAGAAAACCTTCAACTCTGAACAAGGTAGAGTTACTGCGTATCTTCAGGCCTTTTTTCTATCCTTAACATAGAGAATCTCATAAGTGGGTATTATGTTCTGCCTATTTTCCTTTTGTCTCTAATGTCTGTAAGTGCATCCATCAACTAGTGATGACTTTGCTGACCTAGACACCCTCTACTTTTTTGCCTTTTTTTTTCTTGCTTTAAACAAAAGCATGACAATAGAGTCTGTATCTAATGGTTTCAGAACTGCTATTAATTCATCTTTCATTCAAGGCTGATTGCTTTCAATCTTAGCAGTACACTTTAGATTGCAAAAGATTTTGTTGAATGTGTTTTCATTATGAAAAGGTAGATGTGACTGAACTTCAGCATGCCTATGCTGATAATGCAGTCTTTTATCAAAATAAAGCTTGTGTATAGGTTTGAAGATGTATTTTTAAATAATCAATATTCTTGTTGATTAAATAGAAAAACTTTTTCTGGAGATAAAGACTATCACAATTGTATGTTGTCCTTCAGATATAAGACTGTCTCGAACTTAATTCAGTTTTGGTGACTCAGAATTTTTGCTTTTTTTCAGGTTTGTCCTAAAGAACAAATAGCTTAATTGTCAACATTTCAGCATTAGGTGGTGATTTGTGAAGTTGATGAGGAAAACTGAGAGTGTTATTCCATGTACTGAGCTTTCCTGAAGCCTTTATTGTTGACTGTAGAAGAAGAATCTGAAGTGCTTGTTAAGGTTCATGCTTATTAAAATGTCACTACTGTTTTCTTTTTCTGTAGGGAAGGCTACTTTATGGCTTGCAAACTATAGTTAATTGTCCACTGTAACTGGTAGCAGATTATTTCGGAAAAGGTTTTTTTTGCCTGAATAATTATCAGCTTTGTTTTCCATAGCTGCTGTTTCATGTTCCCTTACTGTCTGTTGAAATAATTTAGTATTGGAAGGGTTTTATTTTTAAACAGTATTTTTGAAGGGGAGGAAAAAAAATAAAGAACAGTGCCAAATGAAACGTTCAGATCAGGTAAGTGTTCGGCATGTTGATTAAACTCTCAAATTCAAATGAAGTTCAATTAGTGGTACGTGTCCATTAGTACATATTGCCCCTTCTGCTGTTTGCTGGGAGGAAAAAAGTGTAACACCTTCCCCCCTCGCTGCCCCGTTGACTTTTTCTCCCCTGCCCCGGTTTCCAGGTTCCAAAGGACACAAAAATGCTGATAAAAGCCCAAAAGAACAACAATAGGAAAGGAAGTTTGTCTTTGCTTTTGAATTCCAAAAAGAATACTGTAGAGTGTAGTCAGGTTGCATGAACATGCCTGACGTTTGGGGGGGGGAGGAACCACACAAGAGTGCATCCTATTGTTGTGCTCTAAAATATTTTATGTAAATTGCAAGTGATTCTAAAAACACAAAATAAACTGAACAGATAACTGAACCTGAAAATTAAATTAGCTCCTCTATACATGGCACAATGATGGCGAATAAAACTATGTCATTGTTGATGAAATTCTTATTTAACACTTTTCTGCACGTTCATCATCTTCTTCTTTCCATACCCCTCTCCCATGGTTAGATTTTTGTTCTGGGTTTGTGGGTTGCCCCACCCCCACCCCTCCCTTTTTGTTTTGTTTTGTTTTGACAAACCTGTTTCCCTTCAGGATCTTACGAAGACTTCTACCAGGTTGGAGAGGGGGCAGGATGGAGTGGAAGTGCACGTGTGTCCTGGCTGAGCAGAGCTGATGGTAGAGCACCCCATTTAGTGGTGTATTTCCTGCAGCACGTTTCAGTCTGCAATCCCTACTTTCTCTCATTTTATTGAGTTGACTGCTTAGTTCTTTGACTTCAGTGAGTTGATGATCAATTTATCATCCACCTGAATTATCTCACTCTGGCTTTTATTAGTGATAGAGTACTCTGTACTAGTTGGTCAAGAGCAACCAGTGAGAACTGTCCCCTTTGGCAGTGTTTCCTTGTTAATTTGGCTTATTTTAATCACTTTGCCATGCTGGCAGTAGTTGGGGAGAGTATTGCTTTGCTGCTTTTGCTGCTGAGAGAAAAGTCTGTGGAAGTGCAGTCTAAATAGAGCTAGGGGGAGACTGAAACAGATTAGGAGGAGGAACAGGAGATACCAATTTAAAAGAGTAGTAACCTTAATAACCAGATGTGTTTTGATTTTACACCACTTCACCAGCTTTACCAAATGCTTCAGTTTGTCCTAATGCGTAAGAGATGAGAACTGGGTGATTTTACAGTGAAATAGGAGATGCAAACATTTTTTGTTCAGAGAAATGTAGCAGCCCTCTGCGTCCAGTGCTATAATTATATGAACAATAGAATGGGGAGCAGTGAAATTATCCATCTCATAGCCTGGGATATATGATTGAGCTCAAAGGATCAAAAGAAAAAGCTGAGGAAAGCATAGGCTGCAGGGATAGTACGTGGATGGTGGAGATCAGGCAAAGTAGTAGAATATCTGCAGCAAAAGGGAATTTGACTGCAGAGGATGATATATAGTGCTAAGGAAGAATAATTTCTAGGATTAGTCTGAATATCCCACTGTATTTATAAATCTTAGAATTGAGGAAAAAGTAAAACCAGAAAATTGTTGCTGCTGCATGCAAATACACTAGAAGAACAAAACTACTGTGCTGACACAAGCAAGTAGGGCTATAAAACAAGGTAGAACTTGAAACTTTCCTACCCATTAGAAAGTTCCTCTCATAATTTTATTAATGGGTATTAATCTGCCACATGTATAAACAGATTGACTACAACCTCTCCTTTAGCAAAGCTTGTATCGGTTGTTTCTCTTTTAATCCTGTTCTAAATAGATTGACAAGGATTATTGTATAAAAACAGTAAATTGAGTTTCATTGACCTTTGGAATCTGCATGAAATATAAAAATATAAGTGATGAGCTTTAGATGTGTTATTGATGTTTTAATCAGTGAAGCAACACAAAACAAAAACCATACGTGAATATTTCTTTTCTACTTTCACTTCCGCGATTAATTATCACAAGTGGTTCTTATGTTTGTTAGTGAAGGCCTTTAGGACCAGTGAATTTTCACCAATTTGTTAGAAAAGTTATTCTAATTTATTATTTTTATGCTCTCCAAACACATATATATAAATCTAGCTTTTACTGTGTTGCAACACAAATCTCACACAGTAAGTAAGTGTGATAATGCTAGCAATACTTTAAAACAATGTGCCATAATAGTTCAGTGCATTTCTACTGTGTACTAGTGACGGGTTTAGAAGTGATCAAGATGTTAAATAGCATTCCTAAGGGTTATTTCTGATTATACTAGCCAAGAGAATAGCATCAGAACCATTTGTGGATAATGATAATATTTTCTTGTCTGTCAGGCAACAGCCTTTTCTTATATGCATCTGCTAATAATTTTGTGTAGTAAAATAATAAAAGGTTATATATAGTACTGTGTTCAGAGAAATGACAGCAGGATGAAAGTGAGGAAGAAACCTCCACCTCCATGTAATCTCTTCCATAAGAACATAGAAAGATATTTCATCTCATAAAGTAAACCTTGAGGCTTTCAGTAAATCATGAGGTGATTGCTTCTCATCTAGGGGCAGTTTGAAAGTGTTCCACTTAAGTGGAAAATTCTTGTTGACTGCGAAGTTTTGGAAACATGTCCTCATAAACAGCTGGTAGTAAAATGTTAATTTATAATTGTAAAATGGTGGTATAGCAACTATTGACAAGGGGTGAGCAGTTCCACGTGGAAGAGGAGGATGGGGGGGCCTGACTGCTAGAACTGTGCTGCTGCGTCTTGGAGCGAGTGGGCTGTCTCGTGAACTGCGAGCAGGAAAACAGCCTAAATGGCATAGAAGAGACAGGGCAGGTGAGAAAGAAAATGTGGAAAGTGCTACACATCTCCAAGAGAAAGCTGAATTCCTTAAAAGCTAGATTATCTGGAAGCCCCATGCAGTGCCTTGCAAAACTGTCTGGGTCTGTCAAAATGCTGCCTGTCAGTAGATGGTGCTCTTTGTATCAGCTGTTTACTCATGCTGCCTGTGTTTGGCTGTGTTTTCATGTAAAAGGTCTGGTAACATTCTGTAACAGTTCATTTCTCTGAATTCTGATGTCTGGGAGATTATAAATGGAGGCTTTTGAGGGATTGCCAAAAAAGAAAAGTGTTGACTAGGTTCCTTTGACACATCCTCCATCTTTGAATTTTTTTTTCAACTTCTTTTGCTTGTGAATGTGTATTGTTTTGAATTTGGACAAATTCAGAAGCTTCCAGCATAAAAACCTTGAATAAACATTGTGGATTGGAGTATGTAGAGTGGACTAATTCAGTTTGGCAACTGGCCTGTAAGACACTGCAATAATGTGGTCTAAAATAAAACTGCAAAGCAAGTTTGGCAAGTCATTTGCAGTTCTAAAGTTTTCTTTCGCGTATCAACTTTGCAGTTTTACCTGCTGTTTCTGGATAGATAGGAATTAGTTTATTTTTAACTGTAATTCTTCTTAGAAAGGACTTAAATTTATCAATGCAATTGCGAGTTTTACCTGGAGTCACTTATTCATCCTAATAGTTGGATTAATATAAAAAGCTGCATAAAAATGATTTGTTATTAATATGATTGAAGTATTATTGGACCTGCCTGCATTTTTTTATTATTCAGAAAATGTGCCAGCTCCGGAGGAAAAAAGTTAAATGTATTAATTGTGTAAAAAATATCACTTGCCAAAGGCTGCTGTTGAGATGAAAGCCCAGATCTGGGCAGCAGACCAGCATGGCAGTCCTGATGTGGAATTTGAGATGCTTAAAGTTATGAGTGTCTTTATGCAGTGGTCTGTGTATAGAACATCAGCTACTTAAACAAGAGTTAAATTTTGGCTTGTGAGATGAATTTGTCCCTGGAGTGAATCTTGAAAACTGCCTGCTGTTCACTGCCTGACACTACTGGTCTTTCTGCAAACAGAAACTGAAGGATTAGTGTGAATTTTTCATGTAATCTTAAACTGCAAGCAAATGATCCAAGAAAGAGAAGGGAACTGAGTTCCTTTCAGAAATGTAATTAAAATATTTCTAGTTCTTATTCAGGGCCAGTTTGTCTTCCCAGCACCTTGATTTAGATATCCCTTCATAGATCTCTCTCCAGAAAGTATATATATTATATGTACTCAACTCATTACAGCAGATTAATATTGTTCCTCATAATGTTTAATTTACCTTCTCTCAGCCTGTCTTTCATATTCATCTCCTTACGACTCAAGCTCTTTATGTTGAGGTCAGGTGGGCATAATATTTTTGTTGAAAATCTCAACTCCACATTTCTAGGGACATCTTAACAGCTGCCTTCCCCAGGAAGATGTTGCTGGGACATTTTGGGCTGGATTTACAAATGGTGCCTGGAACCGAAGATGCAAATCCTCACTTGACTGGCATTCCTCCCCTGCTTAGCTTCCCTGTGGTGCCTGCTGGGATGTTCCTGGGAAAGTCCCATTTTCCCATCAATGGCCTCTTCTAGGAGATATGTTCAGAGCGTGGCAACAATATTAACCTCTGCCTTCCTGCCCCTGCCTTGAATCTGTTGAATCTTGTCTGCCGAGTCCCATCAATGTGGGCTTTATAGCTCCAAATCTTCAGGTTTTTGAGCAGAGACAGTGCTGCTGCCACATCCTTCTGTTTCCTTTTAAAATAAGGACAAGCTTCTGACCTTTCTTTTGCTTTCAAGTTTATTTGCTGCACTACAGGAAGAGATGCTTGCTGTGAGTGAGAAGAGATGTCTCCCTTTGGCCTGGGCTGGCCTTGATGTAAATAGGGGACTTGTACTCTGTGGCTTTTTCTGTATCTTCTTGTTGGGTAACTTAGGCTGCTTCCTAGCCAGGAGGGGCCTGGCCATCATGAATCTCAGTTTGAGGCTTTTTGCTTTCTCTAATAAAGGGGATGAAAGGGCATTGTAGTGCTTACGCTCTTTTTATTAATGTAGGACTTCACAGGGATGATAAGACAATACAGGAATTCCCTTATTAGGGAGAGAAGACTAGTTTCTCAAAAGCAATTAGCAAGAATTTGCATTGACAGAAGTGCCCTGCTTGTTTCGAAAAATAAGTAGTGTATCTGCCTTCTAGATATTTGAGAAATCTGTTATGACCTTCTACACAGGCATTGCAATGCTATTGAATGAATCAGATGGCTGGGCTAATCTGCCTCTTCTGTCGGCATTTGCCTTTGCTGGAAGTGGAAGCAATGTCTTATTGGGACGCAAGAGGTTGACCTGTCAGCTGAGGCTTAGAGACCTTTTCTTATTCATACTCATGTACACATCTGGCCTATAAAGTTGTTCTCCTCAAAATGTATTTTGCTCAAGAGAATATAGTTAAGAGTCAACTGGCAAAGATATCTAGAAAACTTTGATTGCTGTTGGGGTATAAAATGCCTTGGCTGCTGCACTTGCCTTCTGCATATGAATGAGCCTATCCATAAAGACTGAAAGTTGGCATAGAAAGGTTATACTACTTCTTACAGTACAAGCCTCTTAATTGGTACATCTGCTGGAAACAAAGGTGCCAAAAATGTGATTCACTCAGAAGGAGTAAACCTTGTAAGAAAGCAACCTGTCATTATTTAACAGGGATTAAGATCCTCTCAGGATGTTAGATGTTCTCCTTGTACAAATGTACTGTTGTTGAGCTAATGGAGGAACTAACCTCACTACCTGCTAACACTGAAGTAACGGTTTCTTTTATAGCTCTTCTCATATAGAAATGCTTCACTGTGTCTTTAAAAAAAAATGGACTGTACCCTTCACCTCTGACATACAGCAGCTATTAAAAACCACAGCTACTTCTCAAACCCTAGGTTGTGACATGTTGAGTATCTTCTCGACAGAATACTGTAGTTACCAGAGTACTGCTCTGTACAACCTCTTTTTTTTCCCCATTAAATAAAGACCTATTTGTATTATAGTAGTATTCCTAGTAAAGAAAATTAATTTTTATGAGATTTAGAAAATTCTATCATTAAGCCACATGTCGTAATTTTTAATTGACACATTTTAGTTCACATCCATGTTAGTATGGATAACGTGAATATGAAACGGGTACATTTAAAACAGTCATGGTCCTGTCTAGTTCTTCTCATTTCAAGGCAGCCTGTTTTGTGACTCTTATTGCTAACCACTGATAATTGAGCTGTTTTTGAAAGAATCCAATTATGTGACTGAAGAATTGCAGATAAGGCATCACCAAATATATGTGCTTATGAGTCAGAAATATTCTCATGATCCACAAAACAAATGTAGGCTGACCAACATTCTTTACCCCTTATTATTGAATTTGCAAGTATAAAATCAAAACTTTGTGCTGTCCTTCAGATCTTGAAATTTTTAGCTCTTGTCTTTTGCTGTTTGTTGTTCTGTAGTTAAAGAGCAACAAAATTTCAGTGTATTATTAATATTGATATTTTTGTGCAAATTAAACATTTTTCCAGTCTAGTTTGGCCAGTGGATTTTGTTGCTGCTACAGGCTGTATTTTAGCTAAATTCTTCTATATGACCATCTTTAAATAACTATGCGAGAAATTCCAAGAAAATAAGTGGACCTACTTATATGCATGGTTTGTATTTATTTTAATGGCATTCCTGATAAGCAGTCTCAGTTTAGTTCAACTGTAGATGTAACTGACTAAGATGCAACTTGCAGAGGTGCCAGGATTGGTTTAAAAAAAAGAAAAAGTGGGAATGGAGACTCCTTTGTAATTGTTGGTTTTGTAGTATAGGTAGGTTTTGGGTGATGTTATTTTTAAATTTTTATTTTATTCTAGAGCTGGATAAAATATTTTTGACAAATACCGAACTTCTTCAAAAGTGGAATTTCAGTTGCTCTGACAGTATTTCTGAGTTCAGGACAAACTGTTGGAAAAGGGGAAGCTACACGTCATCACTGTCTTATTAGATATTCCTGTTTTCTTTCCTATGTGTACCTGAACGGATTTGAACTTACAGCTTTCACTGAGATGGGGCACTTTCCTGTGCCTACTACTAGTCTGAACGGAGTATTCCGTGATGAAGGCTCATGCCATAAGGCGTCTTCGCAGTGGGTGTAGTATTTAGTCCTTAAGACAGGATAAAAGATGAGCTAACCTGCAAGTTACGTGTGCTATGTCGAGGGTGAATGTCTTGAATTTTTATTCTTGCTGTAGGGGATGGTTAAGTGCAATGAAGAACATGTGCTTGTAATAAAATTTAGTTAATTACTTGTTATAAGTTGCTGTTAATACAGGGCTGTTGAATTGAAATTAATTCTGTTTCTTCCTTGACTCAATAGTGGTAACAAGCAGGCTAGAGAAGTTCAAGGAGGAACCTCTTACCTTCATAGCTGCGCAAGGCATGCTAGTGGGGCATCTGCTGTGCGAACAGAAACTGTTTGCTCTCCAGATCTATGCAGGATACAGAGTAGGTTTCTGTTTGTAAAAGCAGGACGATTTGTATTTACTTGTGAAGACTGTAATCTGTGATATAAGGTAGTGATGGTTAGAGCCCGGACTTGGACAAGTTTGAGTTGTCTCAGGTAGAGAAGGGGAATCAAAGCCACATCAGTGAAGAAGTATCAAACAATTGATGTATTTTGTGAAGTAGGAACCCTCACCCTGACAGAGCAAGTCTCCCTCTCTGCGTTTTCTCTGCAAATATCCAAAAGCAAATATTTAATTTTTAGACTGGAAGGAATCTTTTGCACTGAGTGAAATGGATCTTCAGTTTGGCAAGATTAAAAATGTAGTGTTTTTAGATGACGTGAATTTTAAAACATTACACTCTTTGATTTGGATTTGGCTGTCAAAACCTAAAATTGATTGTGTTTCTGGTCCTACTTGTGATTTTATTTTAAGCATTGTTGGCCTGTCTGTCCTGGTTGCAGCTTTCAGGATTTTTGATAGCAATTAAAATGATGTCAGGCAACCTTCTTGACAATGCTGAGGAGTGCTCTGTCTTCTCCTTTCTCGTCCTGACAATTCAGTTCTTCACAGTTTGCTGATAGTGCCACTGCCATTTATATCAACACTGGCATCTGCCAGTCATGATTCTTGCTTTAAGAGTGTGATATCTCATTGAACGAGAGTACTCTAATGGGAAACGTGTCACCTTGTTTATCCTTGCTTGTTGTTTTGATGCTGTCTTTATCCCAATCAGGATAATGCTCAGTGATACTTTTTTTGACAGCTTTATCCTTTCCTGTTGATGGTTATACTTGTGACAGCCTTAAGAGGGAGTTAACTCCTTCTAATAACTTCTTACTTTCCAGATCAATCTCATTATTTTTCATAACTTGTTTCCTTTTCCCCCCTTTGCAGTCTGTTTGTAGTACACCTAAGCTTGTGGCACCGGTACGGAAGGTACTGGATTGGGTCAATCCCGGTGTTGCTTGAAAGCCAGATAAAACCTCCCTCTTTGTTCATTGGTCTTTGAACAAGTGGTGGTTCTATGCTGACTTGGGACCCGGGACTAGAAGTTTCTGCTTGTGCAGAGCTGGCTTTAAGCATTGCCAGAACAGTCTCTTGGTAGGGACAGCAATTTACAGCAGTCTGCTGGAGGCAACAAAAAGAAGCCAGTGGCTGACGTGGCCCCTGGGATTGTGAAAAGGTGAAGACACTCTGTAAGTGAGAGAGGGGGGAGGCTATGGACCACTGCTGCTAATATAGGAGGGAGGCCCTTGTAGAAGTGGTGTTTGTTCTCTCCTTTTCCCCCAGAAAGTGGGGGATAGGAATAGCAAATAGCAAATCTACTTTACAGGACCTTTTCTACTTCTCCCGCACCTTCCATGGCTTCCCTGCCAGTCTCCAGTCTTTCCCCTACCTGGTCCTTCCTGGAAAGGGCTGAGCTGTCTCTGTTCACCTTGTGCTCAGAGCCCTGAAGCTGGTGCTGCTCAGGTGTCCTCATCTCCCTCTTTATCTCTCTTCTCTCTCGCCCATGATGTCAGAGGACCGTCCCCATCTGTTCAGTGGCTGGATCGAGGGGGCAGTGATCTCTCTGCGGGTCTGGTTTGTGTCT
This sequence comes from Haliaeetus albicilla, assembly GCF_947461875.1. Lineage (NCBI taxonomy): Eukaryota > Metazoa > Chordata > Aves > Accipitriformes > Accipitridae > Haliaeetus > Haliaeetus albicilla. The sequence goes on along the minus strand of NC_091485.1, from coordinate 62,561,009 downwards.
CTCCTTGGACTTCAGGTGTGTTTGAACTAGCTCGGAGTCAGTGAGGATGTGGTTCTCGTGCAGCCTCAGGTACCTTGTCTGGACTTCATTTGTGCTCCTGCAAGACACAGTGAGCTGGCTGCACTGAGTTGCTTCTCTTAAAAAAAGACTTGTGTTCTGAGAATGTGGATTTGGGTGAACCAGATGGTATTATGGCTCTACTCTGATCCTTCTGCAGACCAGTGGTGGGAAATAACTCCCTGTTGTGTGTACTTGTAACTGATCTTGTCTTTTGTGGGATCCCATATATGAACTGTGATGTCAGGCAACATGGTGTGGCCATGTACCAGCAGACTGGACTAGGGAAGGAGGGACTACGTGTAGGACAACATGCATGGGAGTGATGGGGGAAGGGTTGAGATGTGGGCTGGGTGCCACCTCCAGCAGCACGCTTTGAGCATCAGGCTGTGTTCATAGATGTGAGCGCCCTGGGAGCAGAACAGCCTCCTGGTCCTGCTCATGGCATCATTATATGACTCTCTGCCATGCTCAGGGGGTCGTAGATTAGGCCAACCAGTTGCATTTTGGATCTTGCCATGTGGAGCAAGTCAGTTTGGGGCTGCAAATGTGACATACAAGCTTGCAGCTTGGGGAATGCAAGGTGCTAGCTGACCATGCTTCTGCAACAATTTGGGAGTCTTGGTGGGTCTCCCACATCTCTATAGTTTTCATTCAAAGTGGACATTGTGTGTTGATCAGTCATAGGTGTATGACTTGCACAATAGCTGCTGTAGTGTCTCTGTTTTAATCCTTCTGGGGTGGCACTAAGGTTTATGTCTTAGCTAAACCAAAATTGGTGCAAAGTTGGCCTTTAAAGCGTGCTTTAAACTAAATCACAATGATTTTTTAAAAAATATATTTTATTTGCCATACTGATTTTGTTTTTCACGGTGACTTAAGTAATAAATTAGAATGTGACTATTTGAATTTCTGATCCAATTAAAGTTTTAAACATTCAATCTTTTATCAACATAAAAGGGAAAGTGTCTTACAGTATTTTCTGTGTTTTTTTTTTTTTAAATAGACACATTTCCTTTAGTTTGTCATTTTCGTCTCTTTTTAGTATTAAAATTCTCAGTAACACAAATGGGAACCCAACACAATGGAGGTTTCAGTGGTTTTATGGGGTGTCTGCTTATTACTGTAATTTTCTTCAGTCTTTGCTGCAAAAATCTGTAAGTATGAATATCTGACTATCTGAGAAAGTGTATTTCTAAACCAAAATGTGTCCTTTCCAGATTCTTCAATATTTAAGATACCATGTAAAAACACATTCATAAGCCTGGCTCATTTCTTCTGTTCTTTCCAGAACTGAAACCAGCTTTTATGTTAGTCATTGATTCTGGATTCTATATAGGCAGTTGAATGTTGGAGAAGTAATTTGGAATATATGAGAAAGATACTTATTTTCTCAGTTTTAGAAATATAACCCAAGCGTGTTTAAAAAAAAAAATCATGCTGAAATTCTTACTGGGCATTGCTGCTCCTGCTGCTTCTTGTCATAAATGATAAAGATGATGCTGTTAGTCTTGCATCTGGAGCAGCCTGAAAGATTTGACAATAACTTAGCTTTTGGAGCTGTGTAGTTTAAGTTCTCTGCTATATGTATCTGTATCAGATACACATAAAATTTTATTTTTCTAATTTTCAAATCTATCATTGGCCCTTTATAGTTTGCTTGCAGAAGACATTATGTTTTGATTTAACAAATACTTCCTTCTCAACTTCATGCATGAAGTGATCCCGTTTCTTTCCTCCCAGTCTCTCCCTCTGATCACAGACATGTCAATGGTTTTCTGATGCATTTTACTGTTTCCTGCCCCAGCTGACTCTGCATTATACTAGGGGTGACAGTCACCCATCTCACTCTCTCTGTCACTACTAGGTGGCAGTAACCTTACTACTTCTTTCCTTTGCTCTTCCCATACCTGTCCTCACAGCTATCAGCCCTTTTTTCTCTTGAACTGCCTAACTGGGTTAACATAATGGTTCAACATTGAGCAGTTGTACTCTATGTCTACTCCCTGTGAAGATTTCTTTGTGTCTGAAACACAGCTGGTAGAGCTCCACACTGCTCGTACAATAAATGATGGTTCTTCTCGTTGCAGCCTAGCCTTGCTTATGTCCTTTGACCAACACAGCTGTAACAAAATTGGTCCTCCTTTGTCTTTTTCTAGTTAAACTGTAAACTCCAGAGCAGAGTCTCTGGTGATGTGTGTTGGAGCAGAACCTGCCTTAACGCTTTGAGCAGCGCCTCTGTTTCATACAGGCATTTTTTTAGGCAGAAACTGTAGGGTCTGACTTTGGATAAATTTGAATGTAGATATGCATTGACTTTGCTTATGTGTCAGGATCAGTATGTTGGCAAATTGGATGTTACAAATGGTATCAGGCAGCCTTCTAACAGCAGACCTGCAGCCCTGTTTGACTGAGGACCCTGACCTCTACGATCCCTGGATTTTGTAATCTAAGCAGATTTGTAAATGCAACAAATGTTTGGGTTGAAGAAGCTCTTTTAAATAGTATGGCTCATAGTATGTAAAGTGGTTTTAATAGCGAGATTGTATCCTCTGTCACTCAAAAATACAGAAACCTTTCTTTCTTTTCTGGAGTAAAATACGATAAATACAGACAAAGAAATTTCTGGTGAATAAATTGACCTTCAAAATTGGCAGGCTTGCTAAACTGCATGTGGAAGGCTGAAGAGATCACTTGTACGTCATTGCTTAGCAAGGGCAGGGCTTGGCTGCTAATGCTAATCTGAACACTGAAATACACTCTAGTAGTGCACAGGCTGTAAATTTAATTTGTTTATTTATTCTTGATTTTGTAATTTTAAGTACTGTCTTCTCTGCACCATGGAACAAAGACAGCATGAAATCGTGTCACATATTAAATATGCTAATTTTTCTTCTTGGGAGTCATTTTTATAATTTGAGATACACATAGCAAAAACTGGGGTTAGGCAACTTAGAAGAAAGTTTGACAAAATCCTGAAGAAACAGGTTTTCCTTCAAATATACAAGAAAAGATCAGAATACTGAAGACTTTTATTCTCATTAGATCTGTATCTGGCATGAGTTGGCATAGCGTTTGGCAGGATTAAAACTGTTAAAGTGTTGCCAGCAAAGGGTGATCTTATGTCAGGAAAATGAAAAGGAAGGCTGGATCAAATATTTATTTATTTATTTTTAAATATATGTTATTTAATTTTAGTCAGTTTGGGCCTATTGTTTGACTGAGACGATAAACAGAAATAAAGTAAAACAATATGTTTTCCACCTGTGTAGGTAGTTTATATATAGTTAGTGACAGGGGACTCATTTGGTAGGTATGTTTATGGTAAGGGTAATTTTCTTTGGTTTACTGGGAATTTTTTTAGTATAAGATCTAGTTTTAGAGCAGGGAAGAAACTAACAAATGAATTTTGTGGGAGGGATGCATATTTTTTAATAGGCTTTCATTTAGAGCATCTGGTTGGAAAATATTTTGGGTATGATGTTTCAAAAATGAAAGCGACAACAATATACTTTTTATAACCATTGCTTTAAAAACCCTGTATTCTTCTAACTCATCAAGTCCTTATGAATTAGAAAGTGAAACATAACGCTTGATGGTGTCAATGTAAAAATGTCCTTTTTGGACTGCAGTTATAAGTTTAAGTCAAACATGTTTCTACTTTAATTCTGAACATTGGACAGTAAAAAAATCAGCATGCATGTTTGCTGTGCAGTGATCTGTATATTGCACAGCATAATAGCTACATTTGAAACCATCTTTCAGTTCTACAGGCATGGAGAGAAATGTTAAATTTGTACTGTAGTTGCTCATAAACTTTTTCTTCAGATATTTAACATGATGGTGCTTAAACTTTTTGAGAGGGGAATAGTTGCTGAACTGAAAAGAGCAACCTCTTAGTTAAAACAAACATTGGCACTACTTGTGTACTTTCAGCTAGGAATAAATAGCTTGTAAATCTATAGCTAGCTATAGATATTTGTATACAAATATTTGTAACTTAAGTATTTTTATTATGTACAAGAAAAGCCATTAACAATTTATTTTTCAAGGGCTGACAGACTTTCCTCTAGTCTTGAAAAATTCCAGTGCTCAAGAAATACCTTTAAATTCAAGCAATAACTAATATAAAGATACACGTTGAGATCTTGACCCCATTGTTCGGGGATTTCTATGGAATCTGAGAGACTGCTTGTGTTATATGGCTATTTTTACTTGTTTTTTTTTCTTTGATGTATTTGTGAAGGACATGCATTTATATATGCATGTAATAAAAATTGGCTAACTGATACCATAATATTGGGCTCTTCATTGACATTCAGTTTCTTCTTTGACTCAAACAGCATAACATAGAGGCTAGAGAAGTTCGAAGAGGAGGCTTTGATCTTCTTAGTTGCATGAGGAACAGTTACAGGGCGCTTGTTCTCCCTACAGACATCGCCCCTTCTCAAGACCTATGCAGTGTCCAGAGTGGGTTTCTGTATGTGCAGAAGACTGATATGCTTCTCAGAAAGGATAGTGGTAGAGCAAACGCTGTCCTGGTTATAGTGCACTGTCAACACCTCTGGAAGTTTCTTTTTTTGTGGATGCCAAGTCTGTCAGTCAGGCTTCTGCAAAAGATGAGAATCGATTATTTGGGGTGGTTATTGTGTTATTGTGATACCTCTAAATGTGGACGGTGCCTATTCGTGTGTTTGAAGCAGGATTCATGTTTCTGGTGAGTGTACTTTTGTTCAAAACAAAAAAGGCTGAGCTAAGGGATGTGCTTTGTATTATATACTCAACTATAATTTTCCTGCTGTTTATTTAACTTCTACACAGGCAATGGAAAAGAGATAGCAAAAATTGGACTTGAGGAATTCAAGACATGTTTGTCCATTGGAATTCTAGCTCTGCCATATTCCCTGGCCCTAACTTAATATCTTTGCATGGTGTACTTTATGGACTTAATAGGACATGCAAAGCACTAGCTTAAAACTGCTTTGGTCCTTTGGGGTTCTAGTAATGAAGAATTTCAAAGCAACTTTGAAAAGGTCTGTCTGACAAAGTACAGCTGCGTAAATGTTGGGATAAACCCTGACTGTCAGTATTGAGGGAATCTGTCATGAGTCCTAATGGAGAAGAACGTTTGAGATGACATTCCACTACACCTCAAATTTGTGCAGAAAAACTTCTCTTGAACCTTCTGCACCATCAAGGAGCTGGAGGACAGGTATTCTGCATGCACAGAATGGGAACAAAGATACTTTGATTTTATTCCGTAGACATGGTTCTTTTGACAAAATCATGAAGTAAATGACTACATTGGTGTTCACACCCACTTACATCAGCAATGTCCAATGTAAAATATTTATTGTTGGTAATAACAGCCCATCTGTTCAAGATTTTCTTAGTCTCCTGGGCAGACCGTGTTGCAAATAAGATGAAGTCACTTTGAATATATTTTCTTTTTTTTGTTGTTTTGCCTACTTTGACAAGAGGTTTAAATCCCTGCAGTTCAGGTCATCTAGAACTCAGCATTTTTATATAGTTAAAAATGTGTATGTGCAAAGGTGAATTGTTTGATTAAATGAAAGGTGACTTTCTACATATGATAATGCAATTGGCTTAATTTATGAATGATTTGTGTATAAACTGTTAACTGCTCAGATAATCTATGATAAAACTGAATTTTTAGGAAAGTATTGAACAGTGGTCTTTTTTTTCCATTTATTTCTAAAGAAGCAACTGTTTTAAGCAGGAGTTCTACTTATTTCACATAATGGTGATTATAGGAGGGTTAAAGGCAAAAAAGCAGAAAAACTAAAACTACTTGTAAACATCACTCGGACTAAGAAGGATGTCAGCTGAAATGCTCAGTATGAACCGATACACCAGCTCTACCTCCATTGGTGTATAGTCTCCTTTTTCCAGTTGAACCAGTCTTTAAGCTTGTTTGCACTGAAGGGCAAATTGTAGTTGAGGAACATGCCCAGCCTGAGGATACTCCTGGTCTTCCATGGTTACATCCAAACTGGGACACAAACATACATACATCCCTCTTGTGAATTTGAAGGCTTCAGAGGCTGCAACTATTGCCCTTTGGGTACAGAGTTGGTCACTCTTTAAACTGTTATTCAAGTAAGACATCATGCGATATGTTTCCTTGATGCAAGGAACTTGTATGCAATGCATAATAAAGAAACTTTCACTGTGTGTGATTCTCGTGTGACATATTTGAAGAGCTGGGTCTTGTGTAACGTACTGGTGATTATTGGATATCTGCCAGTCAGAGCAGCTCCTATCTTGCATTTATTGCTTTAATATCATGTACGGACATCACAGATTAATATTTCTGAAACTTGTGTGAGGACTAAACATCATTTCTGTTCTTTGTTCTGTGTTTATAGTCTGGGACTGTGAAGCTGACCAAGCCTGTGGCATTATGGACCCAGCAGGATGTCTGCAAATGGCTGAAGAAACATTGCCCTAATCAGTATCAAATCTACAGTGAGTCATTCAAACAGCATGACATAACTGGTAAAGTATGCACTATCAGAAATATTTTACTTAAAATGTGGCAAATTGTTTTACTTTGCTGTTAATAGATTGTGACTGTGCACTGAGGGCTTTTTGTTGATTGTTTGACTAGAGAGTTGCAAGGTTTAGAGCAGGGGGAGTATACCAGTTTTCATAGGATGTGGTAAGTGATTTCCCCATCTCTCCAAAAGATAAATTTCAGATTATTCAGGGTTAATATCATGAGGAAAGAAGTCAGTCTGTATGTGGGTAAGAGCCACACCCTGTTCATTCCAAATAAATAAAAAACCCCTCAAAAACTATAAGAAATGTCCTATGAGGAAAAATGTGTCTTGTCTTACAATGATGCTTTTTAGTATATTCTTCTATTTTCCTATTTAGTATATTCTTCTATTTTATTTTTCTGTTTACTTTCGAAGTTGATATTGAATTTGTTGATGTGCTTGACTTGTTAACTCCTACTCAGTTTGCTGTAGTGGTATTTTCAAAGCTGACCACTTTGAACTGAAACGAGTTTAGCAGAGTAACTGGATTAATATAAATACAGATGTAACTTGGGACTTAACTAGCATTTTTACTTATATCCCAGGCAGTAATTAATCTGTAAAAAGTTTAATGTGGAACACTAATTTGTTCTCTCAAGTGGTGGTATACAAAACTGGGAATTGGCATTCAGCCATTTAATATCAAGCAGAGATTTGATTTTCATATAAAATCTCAGTCTTAACAATAATGTATTGTTAACTACTGTATGTTTCAATGAGTGTCTGTTCGTATATAGTTGTGGTGTTTCAAATTTTACATTGATTCCTGTTGCTATTCTTTCCTTTCTGGTAATATACGAATGATTGCAAACATGGCAGTCTAAACTACCAATATTTGTATACTACGTAGCCATGAATAGCATACACCCTTTCATGTGAGAAGTGTTTGTATTGGTTTGGTAAGTGTTGAGTTTTAGTACATAACCATTGTGCCCATTTCCTCTAAGTCATCATCTATTGAATTCAATCCATAGGAATGTAGTCTGTGTCTCCACCCATGTGTACAATGCTAACTGCATCCAGAGCGCTACCAGAAAAAATTGAAGCTATTTTAAAATTTTTTTCTAGTACTGTTTTACTATCATATTGACTCTTTTTAGGATTAAGGCACTGTGAGATGGAGTTGAAAGGAAGAAAAAGTTGTTTTCATTTCAACATAAACATAGATGGAAACCTTGTAGTTTCATTGCAGATGTGCAAAACTTCAAACTTTATAGACCTCTTTGAAAAAGAAGAATCAAGATCAATCTTTCTTTACACAAAAGAGGTATACGGAAAATATTAGTATGAGTGTTAGAAAGTAAGTCTGCAGGAAAGAAAATAATGTCAGTTCAGTAACTACCAAAGAAATGAAGAAACACAATCAATGTTTGTACGGATTTTATAAAAATACATTGTGATAATATTATGAGTGAAATCAATAACTCGGGAGGATATTTCCAGTGCTGTTGGTCCCTGTGACTATGATTATTTGAAATCTAATAAGGGGATAGAACAGTGGATTTGTAGCTCAAAAAAAGTAGAGCATGAAAGGAGCATGGAAACTAATATGAAGATTAAGCCAAGGTAGTGTAACTGTTTCCAGAGATGGCTATGGAAAAGTGATGTGATTGTTGAAAATTTCTCAGGAATTAAGTGACTTTACAGGCTGCTTTGATATGGAAAAATATGATGGAAAAGAACTTGAAGAAAGTGACATGGAAAGGATATTTAAACTTTGTTTGAAGATAAAATCTAAGGCATGGTCATAAGCCAGGAAAATCGTCTTGGGCAAACATATCTAGCAGTTATTAACCATAGGTGTTGAAAAGTGTGGCATTTTACTTGGGACTATTAGTTGCTGATTACAGTTTATTGAGTTGGGGGCAAAAATGCAAACCAAAATGTCCTTTTCTTTGTGGAGATTTTGTTTTTACCACTCCTGACAGAAAGCAGCTGCAAATGTGCAAGAAAAAAAATGCTTAATCTGGTGATTTACATAGTAAGAAAAAAGAGCTTTATATTAACAGTGATTTTGAGGATGCCATGGGACAGAGTGTACTCTCATCAGATTTGCAAATGACACCAAATTGGGGCTAACAGTGCACAGACTCAAGACTAGGGCTGCCATTTGTAGGGACCTAGGCATAGGGACCAGACACAGGCTGGAGGAATGGGTCAACAGGAACCTTATGAAATTCAACAAGGACAAATGCAAAGTTCTGCAGCTGGGAAGGCCAAGCCAGTTGCACCCAATACAGCCTGTGGTTGACTGGCTGGGAAGTGGCTTTGGTGGAGAGGACCTGTGGTCCTGATAGGCAGGAAGATGAAATGAACCAGTGTTGTGCCTTGGCAGCAAAGAATGCTAACAGAATCGTGGGCAGTATTAACAGGGATAGTGATTATTCCCCTTTACTCTGCTCTTTTTAGCCTCCAGTTCTTGGATCTCCAGTGCTGGAAATTGCACTCCTGTGCAAGTTCAGGTGATGGCTACCAAGATGCTCAGGACGGGATCACCTGCCCTGTAGGAAGCGGACTGAGGGAGCTGGGCTTGTTCAGCCTGGAGAAGAGGCAGCTTGCTGAAGTGGGGTGAGGGGACTAGCAGCAGCCCCTGGTATGTAGAAGGATGTTATAAAAAAGATGGAGCCACAGACTTCAGAGTGATTTATGAGAGACACCAGACTTGAGTTGAAACAAGAGTCTGAGGCTGAACATAAGGAGAAACTTTTTCCCCATGAAGGTGGTTGGGCATTGGAGCAGGTTGCTCAGATGGGGTGTGCAGTCTCTGTCCTGGGAAGGTTTCAGGTGCCAACTAGATAAAACCTTGAGGAACCTGACCTTATTTTGTAGCTGATGTTGCTTTGAGCAGGAGGTATGGCTAGAAATCTGCTGGGATCTCTTCCAATCTGAATTCTTCTGCGGTCCTATGATTTGCTGAGAATTTACTGAGTACCTCACAACCAGTGAAATGCATTTTGCAGCCAGTTAGGGAGAATTAAATATGGAAGGGTCTAATAAGAAATTGGGAGACTTTTTTTATACACAAAATCCTTGAGTTCAGTGACCAGAGCATTTGGTTAAGTTGACTTATTCAGCAACAGGTCAGTGGTCATTTTCATTGTGTTGGACCCAAAGCTAGAACCAAAAGAATTTGAAGGACTAATACTGAGTGAGATCTAAGGGCACCTGATAGGAATTAGCAGCAGTAGGAAAAATAAGACAATAAAAAGGGGGGAACAAAGGTGACAGTGGCCTGTACAGCCAAGAAAGCAAGGTAATGGTAGGGCCATGTCACTGGAGGCTCTACAACTGGTGTGGGCATTTACCAGTGTGAGGGGACATAAAAAGTTGCTCTGACTGGCCATCTTTTTACACTCATTTATACTAGTACAATCCAGGAGGCAAGCCTGAGAAATGGACCTTGCTTTCAGTGTGCATTTGTGGCTTTGAATTTGCCAGGCAGCAATACTGTTAAATGACTATGGAGTTCTTGAGAGGTGAGTTGTTCTTTGACGGTCTTATCCTGTACCATTGAAACAAATGAAGATTTTTGCAATGTCTCAGCATTAACAGGAGCAAGACTGGGCATAGAATGACTAAGGAATGCCTACTTTGGAGAAAATGTTCCATTGATAAAGTAATAAAGATGATGTCGAGGTAACTGCCTATTGATGTGTGATTTGTTGAAAGGAAGGAAGGAAAGAAACCCTGCTTCACCTCTTGTTTTTATGCCATGTTCCCCAGTGTGCTAATGCATGTCTTCAGAGCATGAGGTTTTAATGCTGTGATCATTAAACAAACCTCATTCTGTCAAAGTAATATCCAAGAGGTACCTTGGTCCAAGTGAAGGAATTTGATAGGAGGTACTTGAAAGGACTCAAGCCTTTTTAGATTAAACTTTTAATGGGAAAGGAACAGGACTTAAGAAAACCTCTTTTTAGTTTTAGAAGGGACCAGAACTTATGAATATTTATTAAATACCAAATGGCACCTCGGAAAATGAAATACTAACTGCTACTGAAAACCTGCTGCAAAAAGCCTTAAAATCTGGCTAATTCTGTAACCGCTAAAGATGCTTGCATTTGAATCAGCTATATTGACATATATTTTTATGAAATTCATGTAAAATCTTGGTTTTAATATCTGAATTGATTTTTTTTTTCACTTCAGTAATATCTTAGCAAATGTTAGGAGTTTATCATATCAGCTGAAATACTCGTTATTTAGCACGTTGGTGAAGGGATGGTCTTGTGGTTTAAGATACTACACTGGAATTTGGAGAAATCTTGGCTCCGTTTCAGGTTACTCTGGTGTTCTTAGGAAGCACACTGAATCCTAAGGTTCTAAGTTACTCTCTCCAGACAGAGAAAGGGCTTCTTTTTCTTATCAAAGTGTTGGCAGATATCTTTCCAATTTCCAGAACAAATATAATTTAATTACGCCCTTTGTTTCATGGAACTCAGTGGAGTTTTGTGCTGCAGCCAACGAAGTGACCTGGGATGAGAGATGTGCAATAGAGCACAGGAAGCCTGGGTCTCATTCCTACCTCTGGGGCAGGAAGGGTGACTGAAAACAGGTGGCTTTATTCACCATGTTGTGACCTCCTGATCATGTTCATCCCGCCCATATATGTTTTGGCATCTGTACAACGGAGATAAAGATACCAGTGTTGTTAAATGTGTTGTAATATGTGTATAAAAGATGTTATTTGAGCCAGCTGAGTCTTCCTGTTAACGGGTCCGTTTTGTTTGGAACAACTGCTCACTTCCTGATCCCTCCCTTGGCAAGTGATCCCAATGTTGTTATCTTTCATCCTTCCATTATTGATGAGTATCACATTGACCCAAAATATCTCTCATGCCAGTGACAGAGCACACCTAATGTGAGGCCCGATGCAAGAAGCAAAGTGAGGTCTTCTGTAAGGTGACCTCAATAGGTGTTCACCCTGATGTTTCCCCATCTGTGTTACCTGACATCTGGCCCTTCAGAGTCTTCTCACAGATCCTACTGTAGTTACACTGCAGAAGACTACACAAACCGGCACCTTTTCTTAGCTTATTTTATTGGACAGTGTTCTATTGTTCCTTATAAACTGGTCACAACCTACCCTCTAGGTTGAGGTAGAGGACTGTTTTTATAATCAGATGTAGGACGGGTACCAAGTGAAGAAGGTCCTGGGTTAGGGCAAGGTGTTGTGGGAAATACTTTAGCCTCCTTTAAATCATTATTAAAGTTTTGCTTATCCCATTTTTCTCTGTTTGGTCCCAAACCTGTAGCAAGTTCAGAGCATTCACAGCACTGTCATATATCTCATGAAAGCATCTGGTTTATTCACAGAAGAAAAGAGGTTTTTGGCAGAAACAAAAAGAACCTTCATCATATCCAAATGGAGGGTATTTCTGACAAAAGTTTAGTTATCTTCCTTGTTTTGCATGTGACAGTGCTCTTCAGCACAATAGATCTCTCTTCCCAAGCAGTGTTTACCTGATAGTGGTGTTGTAGAAGCAACTTCCATCTCCAGCCATCTCCATGAAGCCCTTCCCTTCTCTGTGGTGCAAAGCTTAAGCTGGCCTTGCCACGGTCCTTATTTATGCCACTTTTCCCTGCTCTTTCTGTGAGTTCTTAACAGCAATGTTGGTTGGTGGGCTGTCAGATCAGTCCTGACTACATCCATCTGCAGTTTAAAAAATAAAGTAAAATCACTGTTTCACCCTAGAGAGAGCTTTTATTCTGCTGCCTGGATAAGGTCAGACTTATTTGTAGCATTCTTTGTGGAGCTGTGATGCTCGTGTTGGAAAGTGTGAGGGACTAAAGAGTTCTCCCTGTTTCATACTTGGCTGCTTTCAAATTTTTAACATGTGGAACACATCAAAGAGTGATGGGCATTGGGCTAAGGCTTCTGTTTACATAATATGTGGCAACTGTTCTTTTTGCACAGAAAATAATATCAGAAATATATTAATGCAACCCTGTGTTTATATAGCATAGAAGCAAAAGAAGTTGGATGAGCCAAATAGTTGGAAAGTAGTATCTTTTTTTCATTGTTCAGCCTCTTACTGATAAAGAAAATTTTGCATGAAAGTAAATTTCTCTCACGTCTCAGTAATGGTTCCTGGGTCTGGCTTTTCAGTCAGATTATAGCTCATGCAATATATAGTGAACTCCCACAACAGGAGGCAAAACTATAACGGCTCATGAGAGATCTGGTATGACTAGGAAGGCTCATCTGCACTTGAGAAGGAGACAATGAGGCACCCGAGCACTTTACGGGAGTTGTAACTTAAGTATTAACATAGTTGATTATTTTCTGATAAATTGGCTTTTCTGTGAAAAATAATCTGTGGTGCATTATGGCAGAAAGTAATCTTTTTTTATGAGTTGTTTTTTTTTTTTTAACCTGGAACAGGAGAACATTTTCTAACTAGCTGCCATGACAAAGTCTTCATTGCTAAAACAACTTGCTGCTTGTCCATAGGAGAACTGGGCCCTATATACGTAAGAAGAAATCGAGTCAATTGGTCACAAAGTGGAGCTATCTTCTCTTCCGTGCACAAACCAGTGGAGAGTGTCTAATGCCATTATTTTTTACATAAAATCCTGTGTGGAAGAAATGATATTATCATCTGTTCTGTTTAATAGGAAAGGGAACTTGCTGAAGGGCGATTAAAGCATTTTTGGCCTTGCTTGCCAGTGACATCTTAATGTTACTGCTTCTATATCTATTAAATTCCGAAGGAACAGTTTCCATGCTCCTGCTCTGTTATCAGCTTTGAGATCTGCTGTGCTAGTAGCTGATGAATCTTTTACACCATCTTATTATTATCCTGTCTTACTGGATTTTTCTTGGGTCTGGTTGCTTTTCCTTGGTATGCTCTCTCCACTTGTAGCTACTTGGGAAGATCTCTCGTGGTTTCAATAAACGATTGCTCTACAGCATACTCAGAAGTGAATTGCACTCCAGCTACCTCTTTTTCTTTACTCTGTTGCTATATAAGAATTCAGCAAAAGCCATGGTAGCCAGATTTGCTGTAGTTTTTACTCCTACCTGATGTATAACACAGAATCCAAATAATCTTTGAACTGAAAAGTATAATTCCTGTCCCTTAGCTTCAGATCTGAAACTCCCTGTCAGCTTAGGTAAGTTCTTCTGTACTCTTAGAGTGTTAGTGTTTAGGTGACAGGAGAAAAAGGTGTATTGCTCTTCAGTTGAAGCAGTGTTTACTTGCTCCTCAGTACTTACTCCTCAAGTGCTGTCACATGTTGGGGAATTAATGTTTCATAATCACATGCAATGATAATTGGATTATTCCTTCCCTCTAACACAAGGGTTTTTTGCATTTTTAATTTAATCTTGTTCGATATATTTTAGTCAACTTTTACTAACTAGAGATCATATAATCTTTTACCCTTCTCCTTTAAAAGGTCTTTGTTGTACAGCCTTTGTAAACCTGATCCACTGTATTCTCTACAAAACACTGATTCACATCAGTATCGTGTAAAACTCAACCCCAGAACCTCTCACTGTGGCAGCCAGTTTCAAAATCAATTTCTGTTCCTTACTCAGAGGGGAGCTAAAAATGTGAATTAGGGTAAGATATGGAAAACTGTATCAAATGTCTTAGCAAAGCCTATTTCAGGAATTCTCAAACCATATTGTAAAGCTTTGTGATATTTCCTAGTTTGCTGATAAGGCTGCGCAGTGTGTCTGCAAGAAGAACTGAACACTGATTGTGATCCACTGACAGAGCCAAAAAGCTGAGGAGCTACTGATTTAGCCTTTGGGTGCTTACTCTATCTATCTTGGGTGACTCAGGCATCCAACTTAAGTGGGATTTGTAAGACCAAGGGTAAGAGAATAAACTGCTGAAGTAATCAATGGAGGGGCGAGGGATGCCTCCGAACAGATTAATTTAGTGCGCTTAATATAGCTAAGAAAAGATGTTATGAAAACACCCCTTTTATGTTCACCCTGTTTCCTTTGTCTACCTTCTTTTGTTTTGTGACCCTTCACATGTTCCTGATGAAGCATGCTTTTTATCAACTATTTTTTCTTTAGCTGTGTTCCAAGGCCATTGATTACTTTATTAATAGTTCTAACACTTTGCCAACTATTGAAGCTCTACCCTCTCATTTTATTTCTTAGGAAGTTCTTTTTCTACAGGTTTTTGGAACCATCACCAACTGTTAGTGATTACATTATTACATTTACTATGTTCCTTAATCGATCACTAGGCTGTGTGATCCCATTATCTAGAAGCTAGGCAGGGTGAAGCACTGTTGTCACGTGGAGACCTCCAAGGAACAGCTTGAAGCCATAGGATGTAGCATTGTTAACCCTGATAATACTTCTTTATTTCCTTTTTTATTTCTCCACTTGATTAATACTGATGAACTACTGCAATATGGTGCATAACAGCCTGGAGTCTTTCCACTCAAAGGACGGTGTCCTTAGTTTAGAACTGGTCGTTGAATATTTAGGCCTTCCTATGAATTGTGTTGATTCCAAATATTGTGCCCTGACCAAAGTCTTATTAAGCTGTAATTCTGTGTTGCTTTTTTAAAACTTCTGCTGTATCTGTTGTCTGGAACTTATTTTTTCAGCTCAGTTAAACTGCTGGTTAGTACCGCTGGGTTCTCATTTCCCAGCAAGTCAGGCTCACCTGGAGCACTTCAGAAGTTCTGGTTCCCATTCTGGTAGGAACCAGGACAAAAATGGGAGGTACTGGAGGGTCTCCTTTCAGATTAGTTGTGCTACCATCTAGGAAGGAGTATTTGTCGTCTTTGCTGTGCAGACACAAAGTCAATTTTATGGCTCAGTTGTAGGTAAGGAAAACTTAGATGGGGAAGACTCCGGTGATTAAGTGGAGGAGTTGTTAGAGGACCTTACAATTCTTCACTTTGAAGAAATGAATTAATTTGCTGCTTGGTGGGTGTGTGTTTGTGATATCAGTGAGCAGCTAGAGCTGATTCTTTTTATTTCAGCTTGTTACTTGCCAGCATGTGCTATTCATGATACAGGGATTTAGTCTTATTGTAATCTTATAATTATTTGGCAGTGTTCCCCGGTCTAATAACACAGCTAACCTAATGATGAAACGCAGAAGGAAGCTGTCCTGTAATCTGAACCTGGAGGAAGGCACAACCAAGAGTTTGACTTCGGTTTTGTGACACAAACAAGCGAGAGCATATTTAATCTCTCTCATCCGATCGGTCTGCAATTCACGGTGTTCCTTCTCTCGCCTTCGACTCTCACTGTTGTCTAACCCTCCGCGACTCTTCCCGAGCCAGGCGCCCTCCGTCGATTATGCTGCCATTCCAGCTTCTTCGTGGTGTCTATTTTTTTTAATGTATATATGTAGACAAGACATCCGCTCTCGCACCAAATTTCTGACAAATGGATTAACTCGTATCCTAAGCGTTGCCCTCTGCCGTGGCCCCGTGTCCTCAGCTGCTTTCTGCTTTCTCTCCCCCGGACCCTTCGTCGGGACTCGGGGCATCGCCAGCGGGAACGGGGCTGGCCCCGCGCGGGTGCCTGCACCCCAAACTCCCCCGCTGTTGCCGGGCGAAGGCAAACAGCCCCACGTAGCCTCCAGTACTCCCCGGGTGCCTCCGGGTTGGTGTTTGGAAAGAGTCGGCAGCGCCCTTGGGGAAAGAGCGGTATTTCACCCCTTCCTTGGGCGAAGGCCGGGGAGAGGTTCGGCGCCGCCGGCGGGCTGCAGTACCGCTCGGCTCCGCGGGGGGGAGCTGGCGCACCGGCTAACGCCCCGGCCGCCGGGCTCCGCCGTTCTCGGCTGCCCGGCGCGGAGCGCAGCCTGCGCTCCAGCCTGAAGCCAAATGGTAGGAGTTACTCCAGGAGGTTTTATCCCAACAGACTATCAGCATCTGTGTAGTCAGGGACGGCTACACCTAATCAGGGTGTAAGACAAGCCCGCCCTTACCGCTAGCTTTCAGTCTCTCCTAATTAGCTTGCCAGTTCCTAGTTTTTTCACGTCCTCCTTTGAAAATGCCTCTGTATTTGGAAATATCAGCCCAGCCAGCTGAGCTTTTTACAGCAAGCAAAGAGACTGGAGGAAGCAGCACCCCTCTCCTCCCTACCTCCCCCGTATTATAATAAAAATAAAATCCAAAGCTGCCTTTTTTTTGAACCGCTCAAGTGCTAAAACAGCTGGCCTCTGAAAGTCAAGATTTGCCAAGGGAGTAGGCTTCAGTAAAAAAGAAGTGCTTCCCAGTGCTCCAGTGAAAATTATTGTTTGATTTGATGTAGTTAATTGAACAGGTTGAAAGTCTGACAGGGTCTGGTACAGTGCACTTGACACTGAGCTTTACCCTTGTTATCATAGAATGCACAGCGGAGGGACGTCACAAGTACCTGGCTCTTTTAGCAAAAATATAAGAACCCAGCTCCAGCATTTTCCTCTGAATTCAGTGGAACAAAAAAAACCCCAACAAAACAAAAAAACCCCAAACCAACAAACAAACAAAAAGGCTGGATTGTGTCCAAGCCTTTACTGCATTCAGGAATTGATTTTCAGCCGTTTACCCAACAAGGATCTGCACACCCTGTGAAGTGTTTTATCTGATTCCTCAGATCCTAGTGGTGATCAACACTTAACTGATGTAGGAGAAGGCTTTCTGTCCTGTATACAGCCAGAAGAATTTCTTGCTACTCAAAAAGAGGAATCCACTGTGAGAAACTTGCTTTTAATTGGTTTTGTTATCTGTGAACAGAAACCCTAAACTTATAAACATAAGCCTAAACACACAAAAAAGTAGGGTCTTAATAAGCCATTTTAGTCTGAAACATGGACATGTAGATTAATCCATAAACCTTCTTAATAAGGTGCACTAAAAGCATGACTCTTTAAAAAAGACCCAACAAAATACAGTCTTCCCTCCCCTGGGGTTTCATTAACCTTACTGAGCCCCAAAGTACTTATCAGAGGCAAACTCTGTTATACAGCAATCAACATTTGGTTAACCTTAGATAAAACTTGGGGGATTCCTGTTTTAATGGCTTCTATTAACTACAGCTACTATCTAACATAATCCAATATGTGAATGCATACATTTGAGGGCTGTGTTGCTGCTGAAAATCAGGTGCTCTGTTCTTACTGAACTTCAGTGGCTGGTATTACATACAGTCTGCTGTGGATTTCAGTCTTTCCAGACTATATTGCTGCATATTTACAGCAGAAACAAGGTTAAAGGATGAAAAAAATGCCAAACAAATGCAAATAAAAAAACCCAAAAGAAACCCCAAAACCATGTTAGAACATGAGCTGTCCCACAGAAGTCTTTAGAACCTCAAGAACCTCACCCTGTCCCCCAATAGCTGTGCTTGGAGCATAGCAGCATTCCTGCCCACCAGGTTGGTGAGAGAAGCCTCCAAGTTCTACAGACAAAAATGTCGCTTCTTAATCACTGACTTAAAAACCCAAATGTTCCCCCAAGGGGAATTCGAGGTTTTGTTCTGTTTTGTGAAATGCTGAACAATGATACCCTTGAGGAAATGTGTATCTTTTGTCAGTATGCCATGTATTTGAGACAAGCCGTCAATGTAATCCCAGTCCTGTCAACTGTACTGACAGGGCACCTGCATTGCACAGGGCCTGGTGACATTGTGCTGTGGTTAGAGGGAGGTCTTTTACAGAATTGTTTGATCCCCCAAACAAGTTTATATGTATAAACCCCAGTCACTTTCTCTACGGGTTCTCTTAGGTGGAGTGAATTGCAGAATTAAGATTACTTACCTGTTTGCAGGTCAAAATCACCAAATCCCGGAGTTATTTAGGTTGGAAGGGTCCTTTTGAGATCATCTAGTCCAACCCTCCTGCTCAAGCAGGGTCAGCTAGAACAGATTGTTCAGGACTGTGTCCAGTTGGGTTTTGAATATTGGCACAGATGTTCTATTTAGTCAAGGTTTTCCTTGACTGTCATTTTGAATGTACACTTTTTAATGTTTGTTTTCAATAGGTTATGTAGATTTTATCTTGCGGTATGTGTTCTTGTTCTAAATATAACAGCTCGGATCCTGAAGATGGATTAATAAGGTTATTCAAAAACAGTGCCAAATGCGGAATAATCCCAAATGGCCTTTAAGGAAATGTTTGTTACGTGTTCTAACTTTTTGTTGCTGTTGTTAAGTATAAACACTGTCTGGAGAAATGCCAGGAATGTGACAATCTGTTATGAGCATATCAAATCTATGCAGTACTGCAATCCAGTCTGCTGTCAAGCACTAGTTAAATTGCAATGCTAGAATGCTTGTGTCCATTGGTTTATGGATGTTATACGCATGTAGATAGAGCTTGTCATATATTGGCTTATCAAAACCAAACAAAAGACAGCTTGATTGTGATGAATGTCACCTGTAACCATTATCCTAAGCTAATCTACTTCTGAATTTGCCATTCACAGATATGTACAGTCCTTTTTTACGTCACATTAAGCCACATTCAGACCCATATCTCAGTGACTCATTACAAGTCCGTCTCACGGAGAAAGCTTCTTTCTGTTAAAAAATAATGGTCTGGGATCTTTTTCTTTTTATTACACTCAACATAAGGACCTACAGACCTGTTAGCCTCTTGCCAGTACTGCCAAAATAATGGAACAGTTAATTTGGGTTTCTGTCAACAAAGAATTGCATTGCATAGTCAATACCAGTCATCTTGATGCCCAGCCTGTCAAACTAACTTGGTACTTTTTTCCTTCTTTTTTCTTTTCCATTGGCAAGGGTACAAGTTTAGTAGTTAACAGCTACCAAGTGGAATACAGTATCTTTTTTTGCCCCCAAAGCATGCAGCTTAGGATCACATGACATCTTAATTAAACATGTGCCTTTTAATTCCGTACGCTGCATGCTGGAGTCAGGCTGGTTCATTGACAGATGCCCATACACAGTAGGGAGACACTAATGAAAAGGGCCTTTATTGGTGTCCCCTGGTTTAGCTGGTTGTGCAGATTCATTCAGGCTTTCTGTGTTGGTTGCCTAAGTGTTGCGGTTGATGCGGCAGCAAACAATTAGCAGGACAGGTTAATGGTACAAGTGTGATATAAATAATCTAGCTAAGTGGTTTTGACAAAACTTGTTATATTGTAGCCAAATATAGCGCAGTGTATGAGAAATCCCTTCATCCTGCAGGTATGGCCTCTTCTTCCTTGGAAAGCAGGCTGTCAAAGAAGAAAATGAGTTGGGAGTTATTGTAGGTAGGCATGTTACGTGTACTCTAAACGCAAAGCTAATGGGACTAATGTAATCGCTTGTTACAAAAGTTGTGTTGAATAGCAGGGACTGTTGTAACATACACAGGTCAGGTGGCTTAAGCCTCCTACTAGGATACTGTGTCCAGTTGTGATGTTTTAATTCTAAGAATAGCATAGAAGTAGATGGAAGGTGGAGCCCAGCCTTTGCCCAAGCCTGGAAGATGAGCCTTGTGTTGTCATGTTACAGGAGATGAAGCTGCTGAAAGGAAGGTTGATAGGTGACTTGATAACTGGGTATAGGGACTTAGCAGGACAACAGCGTGCGTTCAAAAGCTGAAATTGGAAGCTTGAGTGATTCAGTAATCAGAAAATGAATCCTGGCTTTGCAGGTCATTCAGCAGTGGAAGTGCTTACTAGGAAAAAGGGTAGACACTAACAGAATCAAGTTTTTAAAAGGTTAGAAAGGTGGGTGGAAAAATACATGGTAAGTATGTGTACATGCAGCACCCAGGCTGCATGGTCACAGTGGTCTTTTAGCAGAAGTATCTGCAGTCTCTAGATTCCAGTATACTCTACAGCCTCTTTGTGTGAATTTGGGTAGGGTGTGATCTGTATCTGTGGTTTTGTTTTTCTGCTTCTTGAGAGTCTAGGCCTTCAGAAGCAAAGGCCTCTGGGAAGCTCAAATGAGCCTTGAACTAGGCACCCCACATAGCGGGAGAAACTAGTTAGCAAAACTAAAAATAAGATAATCTGCCAGTCACTCAGCTGTTCTTCCTGTGCTCTACACGTGTTTTTTTGTACTTGTTCAATCAGTATGTCAGACTAGGTCTAGGGTAAAACTTTGGTATCAGGGCAATTTATCTTTGTATTCCCACTTCAAGCTGGATGTGAGCGGTCCTGCATGCTACTAGAGGTACCCCTGTTGTAAACATCACATTCGGGGTAAGTACTTGTACTTAGGAAACTATGTGGTAAAACCAGTTAGTAATTTATAAGTGTAATGTGTATTTTCCCAACAGCTCTCCTAGGGTTTGACTATATTATATTTTTCTGTGTTTGACCAGAGAGCAGGTTAGGTTAGATTCATGTAAAATAGAAAGTCTAACTCTGAGATTTAAAGTCCTCCTCTATCTTCTTTTAGAATTCCCCTTTTAGAATTTAGAATTGAGTTTTGCAAATGTACCAAATGTGACACATGCAAAGATGACGTCTGTAAACAATCTATTACACATTTCTCCTGAGTCCAGTGGGATGCTGATACATGCTTACATACCTGCCGTTCCTTTAATTCTCTTCTTAGACATCATTTCTGTACAAGATTCCCTACATAGTCTATTAATACCATCTGTTTTCCATGTCTATTTACACATTTTTTCTAGATCAGATAAACGTTTGTTGCTGAAGCTGCATGTGATGCTCTTTTGCTGGGACAGGTACAAGAACCCACAGCCTGGTAGGAGACTCTGACTTCTAGAGCTGTTGCTTGGGAATTGCTATAAAAAGCACTGTAGGGCAGATAACTAATTCTTATGTCATGCTATGCATTTCCTTACATTTGCAACATCAGAAGTGGCTCTTGCACTGTCATAAAAATGATAATGAAAATAACTATTTGAAGGCTATTTATTCCAAAGGCATGACACTTCAAGTATTTTTTCTGATTCAGAAACATGGGGCCATCAACTGATGTAGCCTGGATCAGATCAATAGAAGGATTTTAACCGTGGAGCTATCTTTGGCCTCCACATGCTACATAAGGTGCCATAAGGTTTCCTGATCTAATGCTGTGTTGCTGGGATGGGACTTAGAGCTGCAAAGTGCAGACATCGAATCAATCTAAAGGAAAGCAGGGTTCACACTGTCTGTGTTTGTCCCATTTTTAGGCAAGAGTATATTCTACTTGTGCAAATGCCATTGCTTCTTTTTTTCTGTGCTTATGGCTTCTTTGGATTTAAATAGATTACCTAAGCTTGGGGTTTGAGATTTTGCAAAAGTTCTTGAGGGATTCAGATTGTGAAGTTCAGGTGTTCTCTGGTGTCCGTTCAGAAAAGTAATTCAAGGACTGTAGGCTTCCAGGAGATTTTATCTTGGTGCATGAATTTTCTTTAACAAAAGCAGAACCAGTTACCTACTCAGGTCAAACAAATGCATTGGCCATAGAACTGTACAAGACTGTTTTTTTGACAAAGCTAAACCTTAAACTACTGTGTGAATGGCTCAAGGAGAAACACTGTCATTGGATCATCTGAGTCTAATTTCCTGCACCTTTAATATTGTTTTCATAATTTGTAGATCTGCACTGTTGCAGCATGACACAGCTTTGCCTGAGCGCAGCTCTCAGGCTAGATGAAGAATCACATGGAGTATTCATGAGCAGTTGTCAGACTCGGGGCCATGAACGAGGTAGAGCCTTATGAGGGAATGGTCTGTGATACTGCAATGGGGGAATACATATTTCAATGCATATGCACCTGCAAACTGCAACTTTAACTCACGGTGTTGAACTGCATTGGTTCCCACATTGTTTATCACCAGAGCTGAATTCAGTGGAGCTGTCTTGACTGCTTATGGCGATTACAGATGTATGTGATTGGTTTCTAATCTTCTACAGGGACCAGTCACTGGAGGACAATGAGGGCTTCATTTTGCCAGTGAATTTCACAGCAACTGGCTGACAGTAGAGGAAGTCTTGAGAGCCTTCTGTTTCAGGTACTGATGAATGTCCATTCAAAAGACTGCAAATTCAGGCTCTGTTTTGGTCATATCTAACTGGGACCTTCCATCATTTTCTTGTCCTAGTCTTAGTCTTTTTAAAATTTTTTTCTTCCGTTTTCAGATTTTTGGGCCTTTGGTTGAACAGTCTTCTTTTCCAGTAGTGGAAACCTTTAGAAGTACAGGAGGGACAGTTTTCTTCTCTTATTGTATCTGGCTCCATAAGGGCACTACCTGGCTTGGATGACTCTGTCCCTTAGCCTGGGGTTGGAGGATGCAGTCTCTTGAAGTGACTTTTTGAGTGGGTCTGTTGAGTGGTTGCAGACTGAAATGCTTTAAAGGTTCTACCATAAACAGATGTTCATGAAGATGGCATGTTGGCACAAAGGCTTGCTCTCAAGTTGTGCTTTCCAACTAGAAACTGTGGGGTTTTTTACTTCCTCCCAACAGTTATTTAATTCGTTTAATTGAACTGCAAGGATTTTCCCTGACCTTGTATTGAAAACCGTTGAAATTTTGGCAACAACAATTAAGCCTACCAAAAATCAGTCTTATGCAAAATAAGACATGGAAATTTTCAGCCTCAGTGGTTGTGATTCAGCAACACTTGATGATTATGAAAGGTGTCAAGCGGCTATAATCATAGTCATCAACACCTGTGCTGTATGTGTGTACCAAAACACATATTTCGTCTCCTTTGTCAGGAATATATGCGATGCCTAATTGTTAACGAGTCTGTCTGTTGGCTGCATTGCACATTTCTCTGTGTAAACGGAATGTCTGTTTAGAGGGGCTGCTGCTATTCTGTGAATCAAGTGTATATTTTTATGGAAGCTTTCATTTTCTTCTCTTATTGCTTTATTTTAAAATGATTTTCTTTCAAACTAGAAGTACACTATCATTCTTTATATAAAAAATAATGATCAGTAAGTTTTATTTCTTACAAATGATATGTTGTATATGCAGGGGTTTTGTGTGTAATAATTTTCATGGATTCTCTCTCATACCTCAGTACACATGGTTTTCAAATAATATTCTATATGCATCTTTAAAGCAGTGAAGTAGCTATGGTTATGAGTGTGCTACATCAGGCCGAAGATGTATCTAGCCTGGAATCCTCCCTTTGTCCAAAAGTAGTGTTTAGGGAGGAGTGTGAGTACAGGACAAGCATATTTCCTCCTAACACCTTCCTGCCTTCCAACAGTTTGTTGTTCACAGTCTTCTACAAGGTAGAATAACTTGTGTGTTTGGGCAGCCACTATATGAACACATAGCCAAAGTCTCTGTGGTAATATGTATGAGTAAAGGATAGCGATAAGAGTGGTCATGCAACCTGAAAGCTGACATTTCCTGATTTCTGAGGTGTGAGCAGTGCAGCTTTAATATTGACTTTACATGCGCTCAGCGAACGCATTGTGTTTTGTACTAGAAGAGATGAACATTTTAAGATGTGAGGGAGTAATAAGGGTATTTAAAAAAAACCACAAAGCACACAAAAACCACCAGGCTGATGAAGTAGAAAACCCTGTGCCTCTTGAGCTTGAAGTTTTTACTGATAGTTAATATTTTAGTTAAAAAATGGATTCTTTGGGTTATTTGGTGGCACAAATACTTTTACATCCATAAAATACAACCTAAATGAACACAATATATGCCCGTATGCATCTGTTTCAGTTTTCATACTTGATCCAGACTTGTGGTGTTTGAATCATAGAATAGTTTGGGTTGGAAGGGACCTTTAAAGGTCATCTAGTCCAACCCCCTTGCAGTCAGCAGGGACATCTTCTACTAGATCAGGCTGCTCAGAGCCCTGTCCAGCCTGAGCTTGAATGTTTCCAGGGATGGGGCATCTACCACCTCTCGGGGCAACCTGTTCCAGTGTTTCACCATCCTCATCACATAAAAATTTCTTCCTTATATCTAGTCTGAATCTACCCTCTTGTAGTTTAAAACCATTACCCCTTGTCTTATCGCCACTGGCCCTACTAAAAAGTCTGTCCCCATCTTTCCTATAAGTCCCCTTTAGGTACTGGAAGGCGGCAATAAGGTCCCCCCAGAGCCTTCTCTTCTCCAGGCTGAACAACCCCAGTTTGAGATACTTCTGCCAACATTGATGGAAGTCTGCTTTGAAAAACTTGCAGTATTTACTTACAGATCCCTACTGTTGCAATACAGTTCTGACCTTCAGAGACACCACTTCTGAAGAACTCACAAAGCCTTTTTATTTTGTTGAATTTGATGAATGATGCCTGGCTTTCATTTCCCTGACAGACTGTTTATTTTCACCAGGTGTTCTGTGTGTGCTTCAGGACTGATTCTTTGTTTGTTTGTTTGTTTTTCCCCTTTATTAGAGAGCTAGTTAGTTGTCAGTAAAATAACAATTACAGTATCTGAGCATTTATTACTTGTTCTGGAATGCCAGATGTCAGAATACATCTTTCAGGAAAAGATGGAAACTTCATCTCTTCTTAGTCATAGTAGTCTTGAAAATTTAAGGCAAAGTAAAATATGTTTTTTTACATCCCATCTGAGTGAATCCTTCAGTAGTAAGCAAGTATTTGCATACTCTTTATGTAAGCAAGCTCTAGCTAAACAGCATCTACTAAATCTTGTGCAGTCTATTGCTGACTTGCAAAAATTGCTGGGAACTGTTACACCAATATGATCATCCATCTGGCAGAAAAAAACCGCTGTAAACTGCAGTGCTGTTAACACTTTTGTATGGCAAAAGCTTTGATGTGCTGGATCCATTCTGTACCTCAATGAATTACCCACAGTAAAAAAATAGTATAAACGGTCGTAGTCTGAAATACTCACTTGTACAAACCTGCAATTATAATTGCTAGCGAGAGACTGTGGGAAGCAGTATCTTTTGATAGTATCTCTCAAAAATATATCAAAATGATTAAACAGCTTTCCCAAAGAAGTTGAGGACTTGCTAATTCTAGACTGATATATATGAGTTTTTAAAAAAATATGCAGCTTGCTGTTTTCAATAATTAATGGCTTTCTCTGGGTGCAGAAAAGTGAAGTTGCCAAATTTGACCTTGGACCAGAATCATAGCTGGAATATTGAACTTTTTTTGTTTTATGTAAACCACAGTGACAAGTCATGTAATAGTCCTCAGCAGGAGGTTATTGAAAAGAACCGAAACTGATTGCAACTGCAGTGGCCCAACACAGACAACAAATTAGTTTGACTCAACTTCAAATCGTTTTGCACTAACGTGTCTTGTGTCTGTGAACTTTGTATGTCATCTGTTTGTCAAACCACACTGGAAATGGGTTAACTTAGAAGTAGGTTGGATTTGCCCTCAACAAAGTAGGCGTGGATGCCCTTGTGTCCTCTTGCAATTCTTGCAAGCATACTAAATTTTCTAAGTAGTTCCTTATAACTCATACAGCCAGTAAAGCAGTATCTCTTTGTGGACTGATATGTTCTTTCGTGCTCCAGGGGCATCCAGGCAGGATTTCATCTCTATTTTTAAATACTGGTGTGTGGCTGTTACCATCCTGTGCAATTTTAGTTTGTGGGGAGATCACATACCTGTGTCCTGATTACTCCCCAGTCATGCCTCAGGCAACTGTATTGTGGCCATGTACTGAAAATGGTCAGTGTAATTGACCCCTAGAGAGGGGAGCTTTATCTTTGCCAGCTGTCAGGCAGTAGCTTAACAGAGCTATAAAAGCAGGAGTTGGGGCAGGTTCCAAGTAAGGGGACAACCAGGGCTCTCTCCAGTGCCTGTGTAAAATGGAATAGCTGTGGTTAAACTAAATTGTATTGACTGTTGCCTCTCAACAATATGATGAGAGGTTTTGTTGTGTTTTAACCCCAGGTGGTAACGAAGCACCACGCAGCTGCTCACTCACTCCTCCCCACGCACTGGGATGTGGGAGAGAATCGGGGAAAAAAAAAAATTAAGTAAAACTCATGGGTTGAGATAAGAACAGTTTAGTAGAGCAGAAAGGAAGAAGCTAATAATGATAATAACAACAATAATAAAATGACAATAATAATAAAAGGATTGGAATATACAAAACAAGTGATGCACAATGCAATTGCTCACCACGCCGCCAACCAACACCCATTTAGTTCCCGAGCAACAATTCCCCCCAGGCCCACTCCCCCCAGTTTATATACTAGACATGACATCGCATGGTATGGAATGTTCCTTTGGCCAGTTTGGGTCAGCTGTCCTGGCTGGCTGTGTCCCCTCCCAGCTTCTTGTGCCCCTCCAGCCTTCTCACTGGCTGGGCATCAGAAGCTGAAAAAATCCTTGACTTGGTATAAACATTATTTAGCAACAACTGAAAACATCCATGTGTTATCAACATTCTTCTCATACTGAACCCAAACCATAACACTGTACCAGCTACTAGGAAGAAAATCAACTCTATCCCAGCCGAAACCAGGCCGGGTGTGATGCTGTAACTTAAAAATCTTCTGCGTGTCTTGTTAGATGTCCTGCATTGCTTTCAAAACTTGTAATGGTATGAGTAATATAACTTGTATCCAAACCGATGTGCTGCTAACCCACTGAACCAGGTCATAGACATCTTCAATGAGTTCAAGTTAGAACAAGAGAAATCTGGACCATAGATCTCCACCTCAACCCATCATGTTTTCAATTCCTTTAAGTATTTAAGACTATATAGAAATAGAACTACATTAATGGAAGGAGAAATAATGTATTTACTGCCTTCCTGCTACACTACTGCTGGACTGAATGTAGCAGTTAGAGATGATGCAAATTTTTTATTCCTCAAGAATAAAGAAAGGTCAGGAAAAATTATACTTGTTTGTCTTTCCACTTGTGTCATTTTTTTCCACAATGCAAAAATAATAATAAAGAATAAAAAATAACAATATCACCTGACTAAAAGAGTTTTAAGAAAGGCACCGGAGATAACTTGTGTGCTTTATTTTCATTGTAGTATCAATGTGAGAAGATAGAAACTTAGCTGGTAGAGAAGCAGTTTAGCCTCCTTAAGCAAATCTGTTCTAGGATTGCACAGCCTTATGACTCTACAATAGAAATGCTTTAATGTGAACAACTTTCATCTGGGAATACTATTGAGCTTTTATTATTAAAAATAATAAATAATATCCTGAAATTTCATTGCATTTGTCATTTGATGGCTTTATACTCCTCTCTTTCTGTTTTGAAGCGCTACTGCTGTAACATCCAGGCAGGCCTTATAACAAGTTCAGAACAAGGACTATGTGAAAAAAACTTTGTAATAAACAGCTTATTAAAATTGAAGATGTAAAATATGAATGACAGCATGAATGCCTCAGTCATGAGTAACACATTGTATGAGTTCACACTCAAGTAGGTAAGTGTATATGGGGCAATATTTTACTTTATCACACAAGTAAAATTTCTTATCTAAGAACATGGATTTCGTACAAACTGCTCCTAGAGTTGAAATAAGAGTGTCTCTCTCTCCCCCCACCCCCCTCTCTCTCTTTTAAATCACTTCATTTCACAGAGGCTGTTTCCTGTGACTGAGATTATCTGATACTCTGTATTGAAGTGCAGGTCTCTCTTGCTTTCAGAAAACTCTTGATTGCATTGCAGAAGTCAGTTGTAGCAAGAAACATTTCCATGTTAAGAGCCTGGTTAGCTGGGTGCTGATCTATACTCAGCTTGCTAAAAGCCATTTCCCCCAGTCATTCTGGGACTTCTTCAGGCAGACTTGAATTGATTCTCTTTTCTAGGCAAGTGTTTAGTGAAAGGTTTTGCAAGTTTGGGGAGTGCATTGAATGGCTGGCAATTCCAAAATGCCGCAAGTCAGGACTCATCTCAGGGGATGCTCCTCTGCCTGTAGATGCAAATGTTCCTGTTGTCAGCATGCCTGTGGGCGTAAGTCAGGACCTTTCTAAAATCCTGGCATTATGGTTCTTTCAACCTCTTCCATCACCTCTCCAGGTAAACCTTTTACAGTGGTCAGTACGGTGCTTTAAAGCCTAATGAAAATATCTAAGGTGAATCTCAAAACTTAGAGTGGGAAGTGGCAATAAGAATGTTTCTTATTAACAGTTTTGTACCATTCAGGAACCGTAACAGTACAAACCATTAGTAACCGTCTTCGTATTGACCACCTTTGAGGCAGCAGAGTAGTTTTCTTGATACCCGTGCATGCTTTTGTTACAGCAGTCCCATAGCAGTTCTGCTACTACTCGGCCACTCTGCAACAGCAGAGGCTCCTGGCTTGCAACAAGCAGGTGCTTTCCCATGCTGCAGAAGTTAGTTCGCAGAAAGTGTTCAGTCTGCAGGGTTGTAGGAAGGTGATTTACTTTTGTCATGTGGTGTTATCATGTTTATCCCAGGTCTGGAATGATATCTTATCCCATTAATTCTTGTACTTGGGTAAAGATCAAAACCTGGTAACTATCTTTAGAAGTATCAGACTTTTGTCAGTCTTCCTTTCTTTCTCAGATGCTCTTATTGCCCTTGCTTTAAAGCTGTTCCTGGGGAGTCTGGGCTAGCAGTCTAAGTGTACTTGAAGGTGGGAGGAGACCAATATTCTTTAGCATTTTTTCTGTGTGACCTGACAGTGCTTCAGAAGCAGTGCTGTCTTAGAGGTCAGGATTGCAGAACACAATAAGGGTGTGCCCAAGAAATGCAAGTGAACTGAGACAGATATACCCTACAACTATAATTAATGGTCCCTGTGAATCAGGCAGAATATATGTGTAAAAATCCTTGACAGCTCTTCTGACTTGTGCAATGTGATATGCAGCATGTTGCCCATCAGAAGTAATCCAAAATTGGACTTGAGATTACTGCTTTTTGGGCTCTTTTTCACACGTTGTCTCTTACAGGACTTCACAGAAACAGCATTCCTTGAAGGAACGTGTTGTTGCTTTCCTCAAACACAGTATCCCACTCATTTACACCTCTTTTCTTTCTCCTCATTTCCAGTGTATGGAAATGTTGGAACACCTTTCTCATGTGGCACAAATAAGAGCTGAGGCAGATCTGAAAACAGCAGAATCCTTCAAATGCCTAGAAGTGAAAATTAAATCTAAATAAAATTGCCATAGTCATTAAAAACTTAACGAAACATATCTTTCACATTGCTTTTCCTCATTTCCACTGTTGAGAGAACCAAGTTATTTAATAGTTAAGAACAGGTAAGGAGCAGCGGAGGAAATCCTTTCCAACTGCTCTGAATTGTGCCAATGGACACATAGAATTCACAAGGGAGGAAATAATTTTGTCTCACCTCTGAATCTCTGATTTCTGAGAAACTAGCTTTACGCTTTTACTTTTCAGGAAGAGATAATGAATCCTGGAAGTCCTCTTATTTTTTAAGATTGAACAGACCCTTATGCAGCAGAGGTACTATGTTAGTAGAGCTGGTTGGGTTTTGCCAACAGAACTTTTGGCTCTGTAATGTTGCCGTGTTGATGTCAGTGGTGTTGCCTCAAACATCTTTTGGCATTGAGGCTAATTAGTAAGGAGTGGCTTTTGCCCATGCTGCTAAGTGCTTTTACTCTTCAGGACAGGATGGCCGTGTTTGCACCATCTATGGGGAACAACCCCCAGTCTCTGCTCGTTCCTGAACCATACCTGGATATTTCTGGGGAAGTGTTAAGCGGCCCAGGCCAGAATCATCCCAGGAACCATTGGGGTGATTTCATAGTAGAAACGACTGAGTTCCAGTGCCTGGACAACAGTGGCACTGGTTAATTTACTGGAATGAACCGCGGTGGAGAATGCACATTCCTGGAACCAGCCGCAGCCTTGTTTTCAGAGCGTGTGACATCAGGTGAGCTTCAAAGGGCTGAAAAAACCATGGTTTATGTGCTTACTAGCCCCCATCCTTCTGCCTTTCTAACCTTGCTAGTTATAGCATTTCCTTTAGAGAAATCGAATGTCTGGATGCTCCTACTGAGGGATACTGCAGGTGGTTGTATTGGCTTTGTGTGGCAAGGTTTTGATAGTGGGGGGAGTGTTACAGGGGTGGCTTCTGTAAGAAGCTGCTGGAAGCTTCCCCTGTGTTCGAGAGAGCCCATACCAGCTGGCTCTAAGACGGACCCGCCGCCAGCCAACGCCGAGCCCATCAACAGTAGTGGTAATGCCTCTGTGATAACATTTTTAAGAAGGAAAAAAAGTTGTGGGACAGACAGAAACAGCAGCCAGAGAGAGGAGTGAGAACATGTAAGAGAAACAACCCTGCGTCAGCAAGGTCAGTGAAGAAGGAGGGGGAGGAGGTGCTCCAGGCGCTGGAGCAGAGATTCCCTGCAGCCCGTGGGGAAGACCATGGTGAGGCAGGCTGTCCCCCTGCAGCCCAGGGAGGTCCACAGTGGAGCAGATATCCACCTGCAGCCCGTGGAGGACCCCACGCCAGAGCAGGTGGGTGCCCAAAGGAGGCTGTGACCCTGTGGGAAGCCCGCGCTGGAGCAGGCTCCTGGCAGGACCTGCGGATCTGTGGAGACAGGAGCCCACGGGGCAGGTTTTCTGGCAGGACTTGTGACCCCGTGGGAGACCCACGCTGAAGCAGTATGCTCCTGAAGGACTGCAGCCCATGGAAAGGACCCACACCGGAGCAGTTCGTGAAGAACTGCAGCCTGTGGGAAGGACCCACGTTGGAGAAGTTCATGGAGGACTGTCTCCTGTGGGAGGGACCCCACGCTGGAACAGGGGAAGAGTGTGAGGAGTCCTGCCCCTGAGGAGGATGAAGCGGCAGAAATAACATGTGATGAACTGACCGTAAACCCCATTCCCTGTCCCCCTGCGCTGCTGCGGGGGGGTAGATAGAGAATCCAGGAGTGAAGTTGTGCCCGGGAAGAAGGGAGGGTTGGAGGGAAGGTGTTCTGAGATTTGGTCTTATTTCTCATTACCCCACTCTGGTTGATTTGTAATAAATTGAGTTAATTTCCCCCAAGTTGAGTCTGTTTTGCCCGTGATGGTAATTGGTGAGTGATCGCTCCCTGTCCTTATCTCGACCCACGAGCCCTTTGTTATATTTTCTCTCCCCTGTCCAGCTGAGGAGGGGGGAGTGACAGAACGGCTTTGGTGGGCACCTGGCATCCAGCCAGGGTCAACCCCCCACAGGGGTGTACACTAGTATATGAACAATTTTGAGGGAGGTTCCAAGTAGCTAGGTATTTTTTCACCTGTCTCCTTGGTTTGCACATTTCAATCAAATATATTGATACACAAATTATGGAAGACTTTTGTATTCAGTAGCTGCTAATTGTGGCCTTGCTAACTCTATTGAAGTTCAGGCAGCCAGATTTGCTACTCTGTACCTTCATGGAATAGAATCAGAGAGTCATTGAGGTTGGAAGGCAGCTCTGGAGGTCATCTCATCCAAACGCGTGCTCAAAGCAGTGCCAGCTAGAGCAGGCTGTCCGGGGCTGTGTCCCGTCAGCTTGGAGTATCTCCAAGAATGGAAACGCCGCAACTTTTGTAAACGTATGTTCTGGCGTTCAAGCACACGCATAATAAAAAAGTTCTTTAGGTTTAAATGGAACTTCCTGTGTTTCGGTTTGTGGCAGTTGTCTCTTTACTCCTCCCAACAGGTATTTGCACACGTTGAAAAGCTCTCCCCTGAGACTTCTCTTCTCCTGGCTGAGCAGTCTCAGCTCTCTCAGCCTTTCCTTATCTGACAGATGCTCCAATCCATTAGTCATCTTCATGGCTCTTTGCTGGACTTGCTCCAGTATGTCCATGTCTCTCTTGTACTGAGCATCCCAGAACTGGACACAGTACTCCAGATGTGGCCTCACCAGGGTCAAGTATAGGGGAAGGATCACCTCCCTTGACCTGTTGGAAACGCTCTGTCCTACTGCAGCCCAGGAGGCTGTTGGCCACCTTTGCTGCAAGAGCACATTGCTGGCTTATGTTCAACTTGGTATCCACCAGGACCCCAGGTCCTTTTCTTGCTAGCGGAATAACAAAAATGTTTCCTACACCACTATGAATGGACCTTATGTGATCTCCTCCTTATCATTTAAGCAGCACCTGGCTGCTGAGAGCAGATAAAAGGTCTTGAGGACATGACTGGGAGTGCCCGTGGCTCACTGAATGTTGCAGAAAGAATCTTGGCCTGCACATCTTCAAAGGTCATCGGAAAATTGCTTGGGAGCAGGCTAGAAATAACTTGATTTAGATCAGCTTCTTATGCAACTGTGCCAAAGGATTTGTAGTTGATACTGCAATCTATAGACAGCTGTGATCCTACTTACCATCCAGCTGATTTACTTCTGGGGTATTGACAGGATTTCACACTGTCAGTGCTCACATGGTGCAGAACATATTCCTTAACCAGGGAAGCTTTGCAGTCTGAGGAAACTGCAGAAAATAAGTTGTTCCAGTAGGAAGAAAACACAAAAACAGTGGTGAGGAAAACCAAGCACAATGTGTATCACAAAGAGGACTCAAAGGACAACATTATATTATAAGTGAATTGAGCAAAGAGTATTAACAGAGCAGGATATTTGTTTTAGAATTTTAACTATACACTGGAAGATGAAGTAAATAATTTCTTAGTATCTGTTGTTGCTTTTTGGGTTTCTGTTGCTGCTATTCAGATCTTGCTATGTGAATATTGTTACTTGCTGGAGTTTCACAAGACACGCATCTACAACTCAGGGGAGAGTGTTAAGCCTAAATGTTTATTTATTATGTAGAAACAAGAAATTGTATTTCATGCATAACCAAAACTACATTGGAAACTAACCCTAAAATGATTTGGCTTATGTATTGAAGACTGAGTGCAAGCTAATGAATGGAGATGAAGGTAAACAATTTAGTACTTGACTAAGGATTGAATTTGTGGCTCAGTGTTAGTACTCAGAAAACATTCTCTAGACTCTTGTGGTTTAGGGAAGGTTTGCCACGCTGAAAATGAGGTATTTATTTTCTTTGTTCTGTATATGTATAAACCAGTGGAAAAATTATTTTGTGTATTTGTGTCTGAGCTTTGCCATGATTGGATGCATCTTCATTGAACCTGTCAGGATAGTCACTCATTGCACCGGAAAAGTATCTGGCCCTAGACTTAAACAGTGTGTCACTGATACCTAATGCATATTCTGTAACTAAAAGCACTGTGCTTTTTTTTTTTAAACATCTGCTCTTTTGGTCTGCTTAAAGAGCTAGTCTTCAGTATTACCATAGGAAATTTCTGTGATGATAGTTTCCAGTCTTCTTCCTCTGTATAAATTATTATATGCAAATTGTTGATAAGACTTATAGTACATTCACTAGCCACAGTTGTTGCTTTTTCTTTAATCTGATTTTATTGGTTGATTAGTGTCTATTCAACTCAGTGCCTTTTTAACAAAAAGACTTAAAGGTGGATCACGTGATGTGTTCAAATGTGTCCTCTCCATGTACTCTTCCTTAAAAACAAGGTGTAACTGAAGATTCATACATAATACAGTGTTTTAACGTTTGCTGTTCTGAAGTGATGCAGACTCTCTGAAAGAGAAAAAATTTATAGTGGTAAGAAAATCCACTGAAGCTATCAGAAAGACAATATAATATAAAGCAAAAAACCCCCTATTTCCTGAGGTTTGGGAGTTTACTAGTACTTGTTTGGTTTACATGCATTTCTTTTTCTTCCTCTTACTCTTTCCCACACTTTCTTCCAAGGCCTTTTGGAATGCTGGATCTCATGCAGAGGTAAACAGCCGCCCAGTACTGCTGCCTCCCTCTTGTGCAGACCCCAATAATCTGAGCTCCTCTGAACTGTCTCTTCCAAAAACTTCATTTGAAGGCCACAAGGACCTGAGAATCACCTGTTTCACTGCTAGGTGGCTCCGATTGTGAATTAGCCTCATTATTTAACTCATTTCTCATTTTAATTACTTCAGGTTTACCGTGCAGCACTTGTTTCTTGTTTTGCCCCTTCCTGCTAGATCAAATCACATTGGGAATGGGAGAATTTTTCTGCCATTTTAAGATGTTGGTGAGGTTCCTCTCACAAGCAGCTCTAACTATTGCTGTAGTCACTGGAAGCCATCCACTGACCTTAGGCTCAGCTGTAGCTCAAATTAGCCTACTTATTGTTGTTAATTAGTCCCTAAACTACAAGCTTTTGGAGACTGAGAGAGTATTTTGGGAAGGTGTTGTTATATTCTTGATTTGCTCCCAAGCTCCCTTCTAGGCATCTGCTGCTGAGCAGCCAGAGAGTGAGCGACACGCACATATCCCGTTACAGCTAATGCAGGACCTAGGTGCAATAATCTGGATTGCAACTGAACTCCTGGATTATCATCCAGAACAGTTCCTTGTGTGGTTGCTGAAAAAGCCTGGAGGTGCCTGAACATCCTATTTCCCTTTTTATTTTAGCCATGAATTTACCTCAATACCTGGAGTTGCTTCCTTATGCGTGCCCCAAATTGTCCCAATCTGAGCAGAAGAGCAGAAGGGAAAGTAAGTCTGGCTTCCCCCTCAGCCTGAGGGATTTCAAATCCTGTCTCCAAGCTAACCACCTGCCTGGGCAGTTGGTGCTTTCCCTGGGATGCACAGAACGGAGGGCCGTGTAATGCCACTGCCGCTGCTGGGACACTCTGGAGTGGGTTCTCTGTGTCTGGTCTTGGAAGCAGGCTGGGAGTTGGCAGAGGTTTGTGCCCTTGCATCTCATGTACAGGTTCCTGAGTGCATTGCAGCAAGATCAGTGCAGCCTTTCCTTGGGAGTCTTGGGGCCCCTGGCTTGGAGGAGGAGGTGGGCTTCAGCACATTCCCCTGGGAGTTTGGAGATGAGGCATCTCCCTCTTTTTGGGAGAGCTCCCTTGCTGCTAGCTGTAGTAGTTATTTTTATAAAAAAGGTCACA
This sequence comes from Haliaeetus albicilla, assembly GCF_947461875.1. Taxonomy (NCBI): domain Eukaryota; kingdom Metazoa; phylum Chordata; class Aves; order Accipitriformes; family Accipitridae; genus Haliaeetus; species Haliaeetus albicilla. The sequence goes on along the minus strand of NC_091485.1, from coordinate 62,525,693 downwards.
CAACATCTTCCTGCCTTCATGCACCTTGCAGAGAAAAAATGAGCTTTTATTTTTCCTTGGGAGAGTGAGACCCAAAGCCAGGGCAGGGGTCTGGGCTACATGTTCCATTTGGACCACAGTGCAAGGCTGCAGCCTCTGGTAAGGCTCCTGTATGTTAGTGTTATACTATTATTATTATTATTATTATTATTATTATTGGTCCTGCTGCTATATGCATGGTGGAATGTCTTGCTGAGTCAAATGCATGAGGTACAGGAGGTGGAATTTCAAAAAATAAGGTCTGGATTCTGTTACAGGGACGAGTTGCTTACAAATTAGGTACAATAGGTCATTGCTTAGTTATCTTTTATTTCTGATCCAAAATGACTGTGGACTCACAGTCTTCTACAGGTCAAGTGTAAGTATTAAGTAGGAGGAACGGGCCAGCAGAATAAAATCCTTATGTCCTGATTCTCCTCACAGCTACAGTAATAAAGGCTGGAATAAATGCAAAGGAGCTCTGCAAAGTTTCTTGTACTACTGAACCAGCAATGTAGCAACAGATTAGTGTCTGTATCGGTAAGACTGTGCATGTAATTGAGTAGAGGTAACTCTTCCAATAGGAAAATTATCTTCCCCTAAGTTATAAAATGGGCAGCATAAACTGTAAGGAAAGGGCCCATCAGAGGTGGTGTGTGCAGCTTGACAGGTGCCAGTGTTGTGGTTTAACCCCAGCCAGCAACTAAGCACCACGCAGCCGCTTGCTCACTCCCCCCCACTCATTGGGATGTGGGAGAGAATTGGGAAAAAAAAAAATTAAGTAAAACTCATGGGTTGAGATAAGAACAGTTTAGTAGAGCAGAAAGGAAGAAGCTAATAATGATAATAACAACAATAATAAAATGACAATAATACTAATAAAAGGATCGGAATATACAAAACAAGTGATGCACAATGCAATTGCTCACCACCTGCCGAACGATGCCCAGTTAGTTCCTGAGCAGTGAACCCTCCCAGCCCCACTCCCCCCATTTAATATACTAGACATGACATCACACGGTATGGAATACCCCTTTGACCAGTTTGGGTCAGGTGCCCTGGCTGTGTCCCCTCCCAACTTCTTATGCCCCTCCAGCTTTCTTGCTGGCTGGGCATGAGAAGCTGAAAATCCTTGACTTAGTCTAAACATTACTTAGCAACAAACTGAAAAGATCCATGTGTTATCAACATTCTTCTCCTACTGAACCCAAACCATAACACTGTACCAGCTACTAGGAAGAAAATTAACTCTATCCCAGCCAAAACCAGGACAGCCAGGCTTCTAGTTAAAGCCTCTAAAGAGAAATGGTAATGCAAAAAGTGCATCAGGAGAAGTGTGGCTGATTCTTCCTTCAGGTTAGGAGAGTTGAAGCAGTCTACGGTGCTTAACCTATGAGCATTGTGCTTTTAATTTTCCATTTCTATTAACATGAATTATTAACATCATGAATATTAACACAAAACCTTTCTCAATTTCATTTTTTATTAAAAAATGAAGAGTAAAGCTGGTACAGGCATGGAAGAAGGCACCACTGAAAGCTGCTTGGAGATAACAATGTGGAGCAGGAGTGAGCTAGGGGTACAGATTGGGAAATGCTGTATGTACCTCAGCACTGGCATATGAAAGCTTATTTTAATATTTAATAAAATATTAATTTTGCTCTTTCTTTTTTTAACAAAGCACTGATTGGAAAATCTTACCAGAAAATGTAAGTTCTCAAATTCTGGTCCACTGGAACCTATGATGGCCCACAGAGCTTTCATAATGCGGTACAGTAAGCTGTCTGGTCACATTGTGTAGGTCCTCCTTGCTTCCCACAAGTTTGGCATTAAGAGAAACTCAGAAAATGAATTAAACATGTTCCATATACTACTACTTTGTGTAGGTTTTTGCCTGAATGCTGTATGGTGGTTAATTAAGAAGAAGGGACGGCTTTCCCCAGCATTGCAGAATGAGTGAGCTGGCCCCCAAGATTGCCTTCCGAGGCATTATGAAAACATAAAAGATATTGCATATAAATGGATTGTCTTTCCTCCTCCTTCCATGTATTGCATACTGAAGAATTGTGTCCTTCATGTGTATTTTGCGGTGTAGCACCTTTGGGTTATTGATTGGATTGATTAGTAGCAAATTAGAGCAAGCAGCAATATTTACTGACAATTTCTGTCCCTTGGATGGGGGAGGCAGGCTCCCAGAGCCTGGTCTTCAGCCACGTGAGTGTTTCATACTAGTGCAGTTCAAAGAGCTCAGTGGGTACATTTGTCTATGATGGGAGCAGGTGTTCTTCCTCACTTAATTAAATGGCAGAATTTTTGAATTCACATGTGTACTTCACGGGGCTTGCCCCCTTTGCCGGATGCACACACCAGTTCTCTTTCTAGGCAGAACTGCAGAACCCCTTTTGCTTTAGAAATGTCAGAAGGTAAGACAAGTCTTCTGTGTGATTTCAAGGATTTCCTAATTCCAGTTGGGTTGGGCACTTCAGGAATGAGTGTTGGTTTTTTTGTGTGCATGTGTGTGTGGTTCTTTTTCTTGTGGTAATAAATGATCCTTTTTTTCTGGAAAAAAACTGATTTTTGTAAGGTCCACTATTAGAATTTACAGGAAGGGCTCTTGTTTGAGTTTGCTGTAAAGAGTTCAGTTGATTCTAATGCTTTCCAAATTGTCTTTCCCTTTCGTAATATGTTCTGTGTAGAAGCTGTGCATTATAATATATGAATGTGTGTTTACTCCTGAATAAATTAACAGGAGTTTTGCCAGCAGGCATGACCTAATGTGTTTTTTTTTTTTTAATTAATAAAGAAATGGGATATGTAATGCATAATGGGTTGCACATTGAGCGACATTAGATTAACTAGGAATTGAAGAACTGCATGTCCTGCTGATGGTGGGCAAAATCACTCACTCCATCACAAACAAAAAAGACCTTGAGGCTGTTTATTTGAATAGGCGAACCATAAATCTAGTACACAGATACCAGCAAACAATAGTCCTGGATTTTGTTTCTTAAAAAATACAATGTGTAATATCATAGAAGTCCATATCCATATGTCTTTATGTCTTTATATATAGCTGTAGATAATATATAATTTTGTATGGCCAGGAAGTAGGTTGACAAATGTATATACAACAAGCAATGTGGATTTATAAACTGCCTGCTAAAGGTTTACATTTATCCTTAATTTACTTCGTGGGTCCTATCAGGTCCTTCCTGAGAGCACTAAAAATGGTTGTCTCACATTTTACGGTACATTTGAAAAGTGGTGTAATATGATTTGTGCCTGAATTTATATTTCAGAGGGGAATTCAAGTTATTACTATTTCCTCCTATTAAAATCATCAGGTCCTGAATACATTCAGCTGAAAAACAGGACTGTCTAACAGTCTTTTACTCAAGACTTGTAAGGAATCAATATAGTTCCCATCAGTACAGTAAATTACTTACTGAACCACTTCCAGTAATCATGATGCACAATTTCTCTTTAACCCCTTCCCTTCTCTGGATAGAACCAATATTGTCTTAGAATAAAGTTATTTTGGAATATATCTGTAAATAATTAGACACTGGAGTAATTAATTCAAAATTTGATAACTAAGGCTGTTACTTATCTGTAACGGTTCTGTTTAATATCTTTATCAATGATCTGGACAAGGGGATCAAGTGCACCCTCAGCGAGTTTGCAGACGACACCAAGTTGGGAGGCAGGGTCGATCTGCTTGAGGGTAGGAAGGCTCTACAGAGAGATCTGGACAGGCTGGATCGATGGGCTGAGGCCAATTGTACGAAGTTCAACAAGGCCAAGTGCCGGGTCCTGCACTTGGGTCACAGCAACCCCATGCAGCGCTACAGGCTTGGGGAAGAGTGGCTGGAAAGCTGCCCGGCAGAGAGAGACCTGGGGGTGCTGGTGGACAGCCAGCTGGATATGAGCCAGCAGTGTGCCCAGGTGGCCAAGAAGGCCAACGGCATCCTGGCCTGCATCAGAAATGGTGTGGCCAACGGGACTAGGGCAGTGATTGCCCCCCTGTACTGGGCACTGGTGAGGCCGCACCTCGAGTCCTGTGTTCAGTTTTGGGCCCCTCACTACAGGAAAGACATGGAGGTGCTGGAGCGTGTCCAGAGAAGGGCAACCAAGTTGGTGAGGGGCCTGGAGCACAAGTCTGATGAGGAGTGGCTGAGGGAACTGGGGCTGTTTAGTCTGGAGAAAAGGAGGCTGAGGGGAGACCTTATCGCTCTCTACAACTACCTGAAAGGAGGTTGTAGTGAGGTGGGTGTCGGTCTCTTCGATCAAGTAACTAGTGATAGGACGAGAGGAAACAGCCTCAAGTTGTTCCAAGGGAGGTTTAGATTGGATATAAGGAAAAAATTCTTTACTGAAAGGGTTGTCAGGTATTGGAACAGGCTGCCCAGGGAAGTGGTAGAGTCACCATCCCTGGAGGTATTTAGAAGACATGTAGATGTGGCACTTAGTGACATGGTTTAGTGGTGGACTTGGCAGTGTTAGGTTTATGGTTGGACTCAATGATCTTAAAGGTCTTTTCCAACCTAAACAGTTCTATGATTCTATGATATAAGGATGTGTGGTGCTCCCACACAATTAAAGTATACAATTAAATACTTCCTTGAAAATGTGTGGATGAGTCAAGGAGCAGGAATTGCTTGCTTTATTTGTGGGAGGAGTTGGGACTCAGGAGACTCTCACTTGTGGAGTCAGATATTTGTCTTTAGCATGACTTTTCAAGATACCTGGATGTTGATGAGCTGCTTTGCTGGAAGAAAGTATCTACCAGGGAGAGAGTAAGGGTACTTTTAAAATGCAGTCCCTAAATGAATATTCAAGATCCATGCTCTGTTAACTTTCTTTAAGTATTTTTACATGACTTCACCATTACTGCAGGTTTGTTGTTTTCTTTCAATAGCATGAATCGAACATCATTGTTACTGAGCAGATGGACATGCTTGAGCCTGTGCAGCAGGATGTAGGAGCCCCAAAAGTAGTGGTGGCTGGGGAGAAGCAGCTGGGGGTAGTTAGCTGGGAGAGGTCCTTGGGAAGAGCCAGGGAAAAACTGAGTGCCAGAAAGACATCTCCTAACTTGGTGCATTTTCTGAGACCATTGTCCAGCAGGAGATATATAGCTCAGAGGACTGTGTCAGAATTAAAATAACAGGATATGACAGCATTGTTTGATGGAATACAGAGGGAATTGGGAAAGGCAGTGCTAAGGTGAGATGAAATTATGCCAGTTGAAGTAATCTGAGTTAAATAACTTCACAGATACATTATTGACCACTTAATAAGTTTGTCAGAAACAGACAAATTTAGAAACAAAGTCATGTCTTGGTTGCTGCTAATTTTGTATTTGAAAATGCAGATAAGTTAAAGATTGTGTTGAGTTACTTTTCTTTCATACACTGTTCATACTTGTGGTTCAGAAGTGCGGAGGAAGGGCAGAAAGGTGCAAGAGAACTGCAACCTGAGAGGGGTTTTGTGGAAATAAACTGGTTTTATTGTAGATTTATTGGCAGCAGTAACAGTAGTCATCAATTCCTCTTGTCAGAACTATAAACAGACATGATGTGAAGACAAAGGATGCAGATAATATTCAGAAAGTGCCTTTGTTTACATAGCTGCTTCTGTGAGTTTGATCAGATAGTAATTGACCAGTATGATAGTGTTTTCTTTGAGAAACTTTACTGTAGAGCTGGTCTTATCCCGATCCAGCAAATAATGAATGAGAAAGAGCCAGAAAGTCATCTTATTCTTCTTTGATGGTGCTAACAAATAAAGGCATGTCCACAGCTGGTTTGATAACATCAGCAAATGCCTTCCTGTGCTTTCCTGCACTTCCATTGGAGCCATACTGGAGACATGGGCCTCTCCCATTCCTGTGACTGACCAGAAAGTAATTCATACAGCTCCATGGAGATTTGCTGCATTTGTTAACAGGATGAGAAAGCACAAGAATACTGGCTCTGATGTTGGAGAACTTCCTCAGTTGGAGATCTCTGATATTCATCAAGGTTAAATAGTCTTCTTTGCTCCTTCTGGTCCGTATCATTAGAAACTATTGTTCCCTCTGTTTTATTTCCATATCAGTATCCCTTGTGTCTCCTATCTGTCTAAGCTGGTCCCCAGTTAAGAGTTGTTCATCATGTCAGAAGTACCAGGCAGCTACCAATAGCAATTTTCGGAGCTAATTCTCCTTCACCTAGGCTGGCACCTGCCATTATGCCAGTAGGTAGATCAAATAGCAATTTTCGGAGCTAATTCTCCTTCACCTAGGCTGGCACCTGCCATTATGCCAGTAGGTAGATCAAAAAGCGTTTGCTGCTATGGTAAGTCTGATGAAAAATGAATCCATTTTTACTTTTGAAGCAAGTGAGTCTTCCCTGATTAGTGAGATATTAGATACCTGAAGTGGGGCGAAGAGGGTGGTAGTGCAAGCTGCGGTTTACCTAGAGTCTGCACCAGTCTCAGGGCTAAAATAATTAGTAAGACGAGCCAGATCTAACTGCTTTTGCAAGAAAAGCTATAGATTTGCCACAAGGCATTGATGACGAAGTGGCTGATGTGTCTGGTTGACTAGTGATGACACTGGCACGAGAAGGAGAGATGTGCTTTTAGATTCTCATGTGGAAAGCAGAAAATCTAGAACTGTAGAAGATCTGATGGGTTATCAAGAACAGTGTCATGAAGTCATATCAAGTTTGCTCTTAAAATTTGATTGATTTCTGGTTTGTGCTTCTTCTTTTACAAGATGTTTCTGAACCCAGCGTCCTCAAATGTATTCATATCCATTTGTTCTCTCTTCAACTTAGTTCTTTACTTTAATAGTTCTTCTCTTTGCCTGATGTTCATCTCCCTCCACTGCCATCATGAGGCCCTTTTCGTTCTGTAGGTGGCTATTCTTTTTCTCGCCTCCTCTCATAATTTCACCATTCTTCACTATGAAGTCATAGCCTCTCTCTCTGCTTATTCTTGTTTGAATTCTTCTTTCCCGAGTATATGATGAAAATTTTATGCTTGTGTCTCACCAGCACTTGAACAACGATATTAATGTCTGTGTCTCTGTCATGGAAATTTCTTATTTGGTAAGTCCTAGGAGGCTTGCTTTTTAACCACCAAAATGAAGAGAACCTAACAATCAGCCTGTATAAGCAAGAGCAAAGCTGTGACCAGACCATTTCAAGTAGGAAAACCCAGTGAACTAGAATTATGAATATGTTTCTGCAACTAAAGAGGTAAATACAAAAGCAATATGTTTGAAATTGTTCTACACCAAAACTAGAGAAGCACATTGTTATCAATTAAGTAAGAATATCCTGTTGTGTCAACAACAGTTTAAAATGGTGTTTGCAGCATTTTAGTATAAACTTGAAGAAGTTTTCATCTTGCATAATTTAGGGGCCTGATGAATCCCATGTTCCTGTTTTTCTAGGTTTGTCAGCTGGATCCATCCAGAAATATGATCAAAAGGCATATGACTGAAGTTTAGAAATCATGGAGGCAATAGATAAGCTGAATGTTGAACTGTTAACGAAATACTGCAATGCAAGAACTAGAGAACACTTGAAGCACTTAGTAAGAAATCAATATAAAACAGACAAAATGGGCAGTGAGATTCTGGAATTTGCTACCCCAGGAGGCTGCAGAGGCAGACAGTATCAGGAAGACTAAAAAGACAAATTTATGGGTATCAGGACAATAAGTAGGTGCTAAAAATGCATTCTAATAACCCTAGTATAACAGTTCCAGATGCTGGCACAATACAAAGGGAATGATTTCAGAAAGTAGCCCTCCGAAAAATATCTCTTACTGCCACTCTGAACACAGGGTGAGGTGAGCTGTTGGTCTGGCATTAGACCTTTTTTTAATGTCCTTGTGTTCTCCGCCCTGTTCTTTCTTTCCTAGATTCTGTGTCCCATGGTAAGTAAACTGAGTATCTTCTCTTGGTATTCAGGTGTACCTATCACATTGTACTCAGGAGACAAGATCACCTTTGTTGGCCATATTTCACACACATCATTTTTTCCCACTAGTGGTTTATCATTGTCATCAACTTTAAATTAGTCATAATTTTCTTCAGGGTTTTGTGTGAGACCAGCCTTTTACTGACTATCTGCTTTCATTTCCTTGTATTTCTTCAGTTCTTTCTACATGTTTATTAAGTCCTTTCTTACCTATTCATTCACCTCCATTACAAGTGTACTTTCAAGGCTTCTCACTGGTGTCCCTCTAGATGTCTGTGAACTGGCAGTTGGTGCAGCTTCACAGACTTGGGGAGAAGAGCAGTAGGCTATACCGGTCCAGGGAGGTACGAGCATTTCTGATTAGGTACAGCAGACTGTGCCACGTTCCTTGCTCTCGGGCCAGTGCCAACCTCACTGGACCAATGCTTATACTCATATTAATGTTCTGTGGCGTGCAATGTTTCTCCCTCCATTCAAATTTTCATCTAATCCCGGCTTGATCAAATGAGATCTGCAGCAGCTAAGTCATATTAGAAAAAATTAGGCCATCAATCCATTATTAAGCTGGAAAGTATTTCATATTCTGTGTCTGCCCTCAGGGTGTCTCAGAACATTCCACGGCTGATCTGTCCTGAGTATGAGAGGGCTGGGGTTTAGGTGCTAAAAGATGCGTACAGATACTGAGGGAGTTGTGTTTTTTTTTAAAGCATTTGGTTTCCAGCCTTGCAGTTAGCTGGAGCCAAGGTGTAGGTGTTTGAGACTGCGATCTTTATGGTTCTGTTGGTCAAGGTGCTTTTGAAAAAATTATCCTGGTCTCTTCTATGCATGTAGCCACTACATCTAAGAGGTAGCACCAGTTCTGTAGCATTGGGAAATTTTCCTGAGATGTAGGTAAAGTTCCTTTACTTGTGTCCTAGCAAAGGTCAGTGTACACTCTTAGAAAATGTTCCATTTGTTACATGTTCTGCTCTTGATAATATATTCTATCCAGCACTCTCTGAAAATTAAAAATCTATCCCCAATTTTTACTGTATAGCTCTCTCTCTGTTTTAACCATGATTCTTGCCAAAATGACCATCTTTTGTATATGCTTATTAATTTCCTTCATTAATCTTCTCTTTTTCAAAGAAGATAGATCTTTATCTTTCATAGAATCACAGAACAGCTGATGTTGGTAGGCACCTCTGGTGATCATCTAGTCCAGCCCCTTACTCAAAGCAGGGGCAACTACAGCAAATTGCTCAGGACCTTGTTAGTCAGGTTTTGAATGCTTCCAAAGACAGAGACTCCACAACCTCTCCAGACAGCTGGTTTCAATGTTCAATAAACCTTACAGAGGTCTTAGCACCAAATGATAACTCTTTCAGATATGTACAGCACAGGAAGCAAGACAGTGAAGCATCCAAAATCATTGTCAAGACCTTGGCCTTAGTAACTAAGTGGCTTTGGAGACTGATTTAGGCATTAGTGATATCTTTTCAAAGGCATGACTTAGTACCAGAATAAAAAATTACTCCAGTTCTGACTTGGATGTTGTTATTCTGAGTGTTGAGGGGGAAGAAAGTATGGGGAAGACTGAATTTTCTTAGTTCAGGTCACTTACTGCATTCTTGAAATGCCACATTTGGATGTTTGCCTTCCCGCCTCATCACTGCCTCAACATGTCACGTTGGATTTGGTGCAAGAAAGAGTTAATTAAAGGCAACTTGTGCAAGCTGCTGCAGATAGTATGCGTCAAAGCATTTTTTCCAATGGCATTGTGCTTTGAGCCTAAGCTGCAGAGGAACTTGCATGCCAGGAATTGAAAAGAGACCCCTCTGTTTTGTGCACACTCAACTTCCAAAGGCAGTGTCTGGGGTAGAAAACCGATTTGAATATGAAATAAAGAGTTGCCCAGAGGAATCAAAGAGTAATGACTACATCCATGGCCAAAAAGAGGCGGAGGGCACTGGATGAGAGGCATGGCCTCTGTCTGTCCTTTCATATTACTGTTGCTGACTCCTTGCCCTAAGATGACATGCATGTTGGCACTCTCTAAACTGATGATTTGTTTATTTTTTGTTTGCTTTCAGTTGCTAGATTGACATTACAGACCATACTCTTGGACTGCTGTACTTCCTTTATAAATTGCTTTAAGATGTTTTAGTGTGATAAGACGATATAAAAATTGAAGTCATTATTACTATCTGTATCACCAGGGGAATTGGACAGCTGACATTGATCTGTAAGAGACTGATTTCCATATTTTGTTATTACATTAACCCATAGAATTCTTCTTGTTTATGATTTCAAAGAAAGTTTTCCTAACCAAAAAGTCATCCTCTGTAGTGTATAGTGCTTGAGAGACGTGGAAGGGCAGAAAATATGTGAACCCTGTCATTTTTTATCTGATCAATAACATCTTGCTTTGTTAATGGTAATATCCCAGTATTTTACATTGCATTGTATCAAGATCCCACTAACCACTTCACAGAACCACTTGTGAGTGAAATCTAGCAGTTAGTGAGGGGTATACCACTAACTGCTTGGTTTGGGGCAAATATTATGCACCCCTTTAAATTCTTGGCATTTATCTTAAATTTTTTAATTAAAATAATCATAAAAAGTCTGTACTCCTTGCTGTTTTGTAAGGAAAGAGATTGAATAAGGGCCTTATCTTCCTGCGTTGAGTAACACTTTATGATGAGCTAAATTGTACCATTCATCCAAAAGCCAGAGTAATGGTAGCACAGAGGCTGCTGTGTTGCAGAGGGAGTAACTTGCTCTTTGCTATCTTCTTTTGGTTTCAGAATAAAGCCTGAGAAATCAAAGAAGGGATTTTTAATAATTAAAAAGTGCTTACAGTCATGTCGTGATTTAACCCCAGCTGGCAAATAAGGACCACACAGCTGCTCACTTACTCCCCTCTGGTAGGATGGGGGAGAGAATCGGAAGAGTAAAAGTGAGAAAAACTGTGGGCTGAGATAAAGACGGTTTAATAGGTAAAGCAAAAGCCATGCATGCAAGCAAAGCAAACCAAGGAATTCATTCACTACTTCCCATCGGCCGGCAGGTGTTCAGCCATCTCCAGGAAAGCAGGGCTCCATCACACGTAACGGTTACTTGGGAAGACAAACGCCATCACTGCGAACGTCCCCCCTTCCTTCTTCTTCCCCCAGCGTTTGTTGCTGAGCATGACGTCCTATGGTCTGGAATGTCCCTGTGGTCAGTTGGGGTCAGCTGTCCCAGCTGTGCCCCCTCCCAACTCCTTGTGCCCCCCCAGCCTGCTCGCTGGTGGGGTGGGGTGAGGAGCAGAAAAGGCCTTGGCTCTGTGTAAGCACTGCTCAGCAATAACGAAAACATCCCTGTGTTATCAACACTGTTTTCAGCACAAATCCAAACCACAGTACTATATCAGCTATTATGAAGAACATTGACTGTATCCCAGCAGAAACCAGCACAAGTCAGAACTAGAGGAGTTAGAAAGTTGAGTCTGTTTAAAAAAGTGAATCAAACAACATGCCATTTTCAAAGGTAGTATCAATGTAGCTCCAGTGTGATTTGCTGGTATTGGCCAGGGCACCTTTGGATAGCAAATGCTTATACTGGGAATCAAGGGTCAGCAGAGTGCTGCAAGGCACTCCTCACTGTACTAGCTCACAGTAGTGGTGAAGACCAAAGAAAGTAAGTTTTGGGTTTGTTCCTAAGGTAAAGCTCTGCTTGATACTTTGGTTCTCTGCTTGGTTCAAATACTTCCTTAGTGTTGGCTCAGCCAGTGTGCTGCCTTCCTCCTGTTATTTACAGCATACCTATCCCCAAAAGATGGAGTCAGAGTTCCGCTATCAAAATCTGGGGAGTGTGGATTGTTTGATTTTTTTAACATCTACAATCCGCGTTGGACCGTGGTTCACTATTACCCTAGTGGTAAAGTGTTGTGGTTTAACCCCAGCCAGCAACTAAGCACCACGCAGCCGCTCACTTACTCCCCCCGCACCCAGTGGGATGTGGGAGAGAATCGGAAAAAAAGTAAAACTCATGGGTTGAGATAGGAACAGTTTAGTAGAGCAGAAAGGAAGAAGCTAATAATGATAATAACAACAATAATAAAATGACAATAATACTAATAAAAGGATTGGAATATACAAAACAAGTGATGCACAATGCAATTGCTCACCACCTGCCAACCAATGTCCAGTTAGTTCCTGAGCAGTGATCCCTCCCAGCCCCACTCCCCCCATTTAATATACTAGACATGAGATCACATGGTATGGAATATCCCTTTGGCCAGTTTGGGTCAGCTGTCCTGGCTGTGTCCCCTCCCAGCTTCTTGTGCCCCTCCAGCCTTCTCACTGGCTGGGCATGAGAAGCTGAAAAATCCTTGACTTAGTCTAAACACCACTTAGCAACAAACTGAAAACATCCATGTGTTATCAACATTCTTCTCATACTGAACCGAAACCGTAACACTGTACCAGCTACTAGGAAGAAAATTAACTCTATGTCTCAGCTGAAACCACAGACTGGGAGTGATTGCCTGCAAAGACCATAGGCTCCTTGTAGTTGGGCAAATGTCTTTTTATAGTTGGGCAAACATCTTTTTCAGGAATGATTTAGATATAACTGATAGTGTGAAGGGAAATGTCTGGCTCTTTTTTCTGTTTTGATGTGATAGGTTACTGTTGAGAGGGATTTGGAAGGCTGGACCACAAAGTACAGGGGCCTCCTGAGAAGTGGTGCTGTTACACTATAGGCATATCTATACACTATAGACATAGCTATTCTATGATTCTATATCTGAAATGCAACAATATTCATCCTCAGTATATCTTAAATTGATTGAATTGGTGAAATTCACTTTCACTGGTTGTTTCTTGACAGTAATATAGTTGCTTGAAAATAGGTGAGGGTCTATTTAGGCACCTGGACCAATTGTAGACTTACAGGGGATATCCCACCTGTGGGAGACCTGCTGGCACTTAAGAACAGCAATTGGTTGTCTAAAATGGCACAAGATACCTATTTTAGGTGCCTAAATGTCTCACAAAGCCCCAAAACAATACAGAAAATCAAAAGAAAAGAGAGGAGTGGAACATTGATCTCTGACAGTAAGGAAGTACCTAACTGATGAAACAATAACCTCTCAGACTGAGGTATTTCAGGGCTGAGAATTTTTTCTGCAGCAAATTATCCTGTCAGAGTGAGAATATTGCATTAGTGGAAATCCTTGGGTGATTTTTCTTCTTGCTGTTTGCATCCAGGCCGTGCTTTGCTGAGGCTTACTGACAAAAAGCTTGAACGAATGGGCATTGCCCAGGAAAGCCTGCGACAGCACATTCTGCAGCAAGTCCTTCAGCTGAAGGTGAGAGAAGAAGTCCGAAACCTCCAGCTACTTACACAAGGTATGAAAAATAATTTTGATATGGACAGTTATTGAGATCAGGTGGGAGAAGTTTGCCTGAGGGCATAAAAGGTGACTTGACATTCTCCCACAAGAAATGGTGCATGAAAATGTCTCATAGATTCCACATGCTTTCCAAGGTGGGAACAAAAGGTAAAATAATGCATAAATAAATAGAGATGTTCAGCTGCATGATGAATAGGCTCCATCTACAGCTTGATGGTAGTCTTACTTAACTGTCTGCTTACTAAGATGAAAATAATTACATATAAAGGGCACAAGTAGTGAACATGCTGTCTTTACAGACATTGTACATTTTGCATTAATTGTTTACTTTCAGTGTTAGATAAAAGAGTAATCTCTGTAACCTGTTTTATGGTAAGAGCTGTCAGTGGAAAATTACCTGTTAGACTCTGTTATTTGCAGATGGCTGATTCCTTTTATATGTTGGAGTAATTTCATTGACTTGAATAGAGTTGCTTCTAATTTATGCTGCTAAGAAAATGCAAAACTGGGCTCAATATGGAGATCTTGGTTAGAAGGCAGGGAAGAAGGAGTAACAAAAGAGCTCGTACATATTTCCAGATGAGGTTAAGATGGTTTATGATGACTTGTGTTATTAGCTCTCTATTAAGATTTTTTAACAGCTGTGGTAACATGGAAGAAAAGCAATCATTGTGGCAATAGTGTAAAGGAACATTTAGAGATTCTTTACTATGTATCTGCAATACTTTCTCGATGTTAAATGTTGTTTGGTAGTCCAGTGAGATAGCATAAGCCACATACTTCTGTGGTGTTTTGGTTCAGTGCCTGTTATATGTCACACCATATGAAAAAAATAGTTCTTTGGTACACGCAGTGTATTTTTAACAAAATGTCCTTCACACATGACATTATGTTCCTGATTAAGCCTTGCTCACTGTGTTTGGGAAAAAACTCTCTGGTTAGTTGAGTAAGCTGCATTTTATCTGAAAGAGCTGATGTCTCAACTGAATTGTTCCTTCAGGCTTTGTGTCATGTGGATTGTGATGAGGAGCTTTAGGGCTTCTTCATTTTGCCATGATCTGTGAATATAAGCTCACCTTACCTTGTGTCATGTCAAAGGCAGTGCAGATGCTGAAGCATCAGTGTCTTCCCCAGATGTTCAGAACTGTTCCTTTTCCCTTCATCCCTTCATCCTTTCCTCCGTTATTCCTACATCCTTTTCTTCAGTGTTGGCTGGGTTCTCTCTTCCCCTACATGTGGAGTGTTACTTGAGAGTTTGCCAGACTGCAAAGTTCTGGTCATCAACCATCACTGGTTTAGGCCTATTGACAGAAGTTGGGATTTTACTGATATGAGACCCACTAGCTATAAATTTGGGTCAGTTGATCACTGCCGTCCAGCTACATTTCTCCATAAACCTGTATTTGGCATTGAAAGCTATGTGTTTCCGGGCTTCTCCTTTATTGTTTCTCTCTGCTTCCTCTCTGGACACATCAGCTGGTTTGTAAGTCATGATCAGTCAGACAGTGGCGACTGCCATTTCAAGGAATTCAGGGAAGCAGCCTTTGAGATTTATTCCTTGCCCATGCAGTTGAGGATACAATTTTTGGACTTTTGATAAGAGGGTGAATAAACACATGCTGGATGATGAAGGCCAGGCTGGTGATAGATGCATGGATGTGTGTTTAATGTAGTCTCTCTCTGCCATGTAGAGAGAACATTGTTATTTAGTCTGATAAAACATTCCCCTATGCAGCAGAGCTGTGTTAATTGTATGATCCCAGAGCAGGGGGACAGTGAGTGATAGAATGACAGCGGTATTCCTACCCCTTATCGCCTCATTTACACCAAGGTGGAGTGTGTGTCTGTTGAAAGTGCTTGTTTGCAAGTACTGAGGTTAAGATACAATTTCTCAACTACAGTGCAGTCTGTAAAGCTGTATGTATGTCAGTTGTTCTCCGAAACGGGTCCTGTCTTCTTGCCCAGTTTCTTCAAACTGTGTCTGCTCATATTCTTATTATGGCTTATACGTTTCTAATCCAGGTTGTTTGTTACTGGAATCGCTTTCTGTAAGTGCTTTTCTGTTTTGGAGAACATTTGGAGAACATTTTTTCTCTGAAAAGTAACACATTTGCTTTCAGTTTCTGTCTTTTGGAAATTCCACTTGCAAAATGCAGGTCACAGCGTAGCTTTTGCTATTGCTACACTGTGCTTTGCTGTCCTCCAAAAAGAGGGGGAAAAAAGCCCTCTTCTGTCTGTCAGTGCACAGCTCAGGAGATCATTAGGGGAAAGAAGCCATTAAAACCCCTTTCTGAATTAATTTAGCACACAAGCTGGGTTGCAAGCAATGAGGTCCTAATTCAGAGCCCATTGACGTCAGCAAAAAGACTTCCCCTGACTTTAGTTCATACCCCAACTGAAGGTGGAGCGAATGGGGAAAGATTTTAAAAAAATTATGCAATACTTAACAGATATTTTAAGTGGTTTTGTGTTCTGTTGTCTACAGATAAAGTTAACCTCATTTTAAAAACTCAGTAGAGAGCTAGCATTCTTTTCTACTCCTGTTTCAGAAAATGACTTAAAACTGTTTCATTCTTCTTCGTTCAGGACACACCATCCAGTCTGTTCTGGGGATCTTAAAGCCAGAATAGTACGTGGTTGTGTAATTGAAGACTTGTCTTGAGTTTTAGGAAGACTTTTCTTTGGAGTAAGAACTGTCTGATTGAGGCTATTATCAGCAGAAACACTATTCCAACCTCCGCTAGGATAGAAGGGCACAGGCCCAACTACTGATCTGTGCTTTTTTCCAGACTTGGTGATGTTGAGGAACTAATTTGACAAAATATCTTCCAATGTCTCTTGGGGAGAGCTGCACGCTGTTGGAAACATCATTATTGTACTGTTATCACTGTAAGCCTGAGTTGAAAGATCATTTTTAAAAAAAAGTCTCACATAACTACACAGAGAAGTTATTTTGAGATTTTTCAATGTGAGTTCTGCTTTTGGCTACCATAGAAGAGACTGTCCTCAAAGTGGTAGAACAGTGCTATGTGTGATTCTGAGCAAAGTATCCATAGACAGCGATCTGCTAATAAGGCTGCGCTTCAGAAGCATTTTTGGATTTAGACTAAATGATACCTGCATTTAAGATGATGTTGGGCCCTCTCCTAAGCTACTCTCTGAGTTTCATACAGGGCACAGTGCTACTTGAATACATTGTCAGACCACAGAGTGTGACAAATTTTCTTCAAAAAAAGTATTTCTCCTGCTAGCAAAATGTGTTAGAATAAAGCCTTATGCTTCGTTGAAAATCATCACAGCTGTTGGTACCTGTTGAAATTATTTCTTCAGTAAGTTTTCTACTCATCCTGCAGTGGTGCTTAGCTACTGAAAAACATACATGCTCAGTGATAACCACAATAAAACCGTTTTTTTTCCCTCCTTCAATTTTGAAAATAGTCCCATTCAAAACCTGTTATAGTACCCTAGCACTGTATTCTTCCAGGAGGGGAACTAGAGGGCCTTCAAAGGTGCATCTCATCTTCTAAGGAAACATGAAGTAAGAGCCATGTATTCTAGTGATGGATCGTTCACTGGCTTTTAGAGGAACCTTGTAACAGAAACATTGCCTTCAGGGTCCATGTGGTGAGTAAACCAGGACCATGAAACTGTCCCTAGCTGAAATGTGTTATAAGGATTTTTATAGCATTATCAGCCTCTTGATACTAGAGTAAAGGCAGGCTTGATCAGAAATTGAGCTGTTTGGCACTGAACCCTCCCGGGCTGTCAGAAACATGGTGCTACTTCCTGTTCACCTTATCTACTTCTTCCCTGTGAATGTTGAAGGTGGGAGGAACCATTCCAGCTTGCATCACTGCATGTGAGGAGATTTGTTGTCATTTTCCATAATCAAAGCCTTGAAGTACTAGACTCACTCCCATCTTCTGAATTCCTGCATATGAAGACCTTCGCTGCTGTGGTGGCTCCAGTACACAGCATGAACGATTGGGACTTACACACCTGCCTAAAAAGGGACTTGAGTGGTCAGAAAATTTGAGAACATGGGACCTTGCAAAGCGCAGAACTGGAAGGTCATTTGGAGTTAAGATTATTGCAGCTTGCTGTCCCCCTGCTGTGTAGGCTTTATGGATACTGAGGTATCTGAACTGCTGTTGCCTACTGTCCTTCATGTCCCTTGAAGAATTGTTGCTTGAGAACAGCACATTTCTTTGTCATCCCTGTAAAGAAGTCAGAACAACTGAGGTTTGTGATAGAGGGTCATCCTGTTACACTTCCAGGATGTACTATTTTCTTTCCTGGGTACATTCTGGACTCAAGGTTTTGGCACCCGAGGAATCATGAGTTCCTTCCGCCAGAAATACTTTCTTGTATGTTAAAAACAGCAGATGTTGCCTCTGCGAGCACTCCAGGTAGGCAGTGTGTTCGCCTTCCCAGGCAGCTGGCAGGGGAAGTGCGTAACAGTTGGGGAATCTCAGTTTCATGTCCCTGTGGTGGCGTTCAGAGGCGTGCGGCTTTTGAAATGTTGACTGTCCTCTTACCAGGCACCCGTTCTTTTGTTTTCATTGTCTTGACCTCACCTTTTTCTTTTCCCTAACCCTGAAGCTTCTAGCTAGTCAGGAAGGGCCTTTCTTCTTATAGCACAAATTACTATGCAAATGTTTCTTGCATATGCTACATACATGGCATCTATCCAAGGCACAGAAAAAAGCAGTTGATACTTCAGAAGAGCTTCAGCAAACTTAATTCCCTGCTGATTTCCTTTGCTCTGTGCTCCTGTTATGCTCTAAAATCTCTGAGAGACCTTGTAAGTTGAACACAAAGTATGGCATGGAAACACTGTCAGAAATTACCTAAAAGTAGTGGTTTATCCCTTTTCATAGCATCAGAACTGTGTTCCAGGACTCAACATGCTAAATTGCCTGATTATAGGTAAAGAAATCTTTACCTTCATCTCTATGTGGGTTTATTTTCACTGTATGTCCATATCTCTTTTACTTCTTTCCATTGTATGTCCTTTTTTCCTGTACCACTGTAGGAATCATAGCACTTGTACTTAACACTGCTCTTCCAAGACTGTGAAATGACTTTGCTACGATCCGTTAGACTACAAAAGAGCAGGTTTTGTTGTATTTTTCCCACTCACAGTCAAGGACATTTTCGGCACTTACGGAGGACGTGGGCTCTGGAGTCTAAAACCATGGTTGTTCCTGAGAGGTTTTTCAGACTTTAGGCACTGTTAAGACTTCTGAAAATCATTTTTTTCAGGTTACAAGTATGCACTGAGGGGTTCTCTATAGTTTTCATTTGTTTTAGCTGAAGCAGAATATCGTATTTGGAGTGTGTATTTGAGCGCAGATAAAATGTTTGAAATACATGCATCAGTGACGATAAATATCAAATTCCATCTATGGCATCAGTTATTTGAATTTCATGTGCCTGGTTTCTAACGTGAAGAATATACTTTGCAGTGCAATCAATGGTCCCTGGTAGACCACTGAATTACTATGGTTCTGTTAGTTACCTTTTAGCTATTGCTCTGATGCTAATACATATTCATACCAAATAACTGAGTGATTCAGCTGACAGGTAAAATAAGTTCCAATACACTGGACAATACATTGTAATGCACTCTGGATAGGTTTAGCACAGAATTGTCCTTCAATATCCGTAGTATATTAGTTTGGAATATGAATAAGGAAACATGTATGCAACTATGAAATTTGTATTGATGAACTTCTATGGCAAGATTTTAGCTGTATAATATTATGATGTGCTTGCATTTTTATGTGTTTCTATAAATAATACTGCAACTCAGTCTACTGGGAATGTAGTATTAGCTGTTTTGTATGATTGCAAGGACACGATTGCAGTTGTCTGGTTTTCTTATTATTTTATTAATGTTGATTTTTTTTTTTCATTCCTGCTTTTCAAATTTCTCAGAAGCCAGTCTACTGGAAAATTTGGTCTGGAAAGTTTAGTCCTTCTGAGCTAATGCATACCCAAAACTGTCTTACATATTTGATGAATAGATGTTACATACACACACACACACACACATACATATATGTAAGTATTTCCCCTCTTGTGTAAACTGGAAAGAGAAAAAACAGTTTTGCTCAAAGTTTAAAAAAAATTTAAAATATTGCTGTTTGTGTTGCAGCCAGTCATGAGAGACTTTCAACTGAATAGGAGAGTTTTGAGCAGTCAGAGGCTGTGATTTAACAACAGCTGTTTGTGATCAGTGCCAGTAGAAATCACTTGTTTTCACCCAGCCAAAAAGAACAAGCTGGTGAAAGGGATTCCAGGAATAGGTACAGTCTTTCACACAGAGTTTAAATAAATCAAGTCCACATATTGTAAGATGGTGCCATTTACAATGTAACATATTTGTCATTTCTAAGGAGATTTTTCCAGAAATCAGACATAGAATAGAATTAGGGATGGTAGTTGTTTTATATAAGAATTGAGGAAATTGCAGCCCTTACTATACTTCTGACCCCTTAGAAAGTACATAGAAGTGTTGACTGCTGGGCTTCTGGTTCAAAACCTGGCTGTCTTCATCAACTAACACCTTTATGGTCAAACTGAGTGGCTAGCATTGGAAATAAGAAGATAAGAAATGCCATTCTTGTTTGGATCCATATCCCTCTGTCCCAGTACTCTGCCTCTGACCGTAGCAGATGTTGTTTAGGCAGAGCTCAGAATCCTGGCCCCGCTCTGTGGTCCCATCTCCCTGGGCTCCCCAGCATCCAGAATTGCTGCATTAGGAAGAGTACTTCCCTGCCTAATTCTTTTGGTATCCATTGAGGATCTGTCTCATTCTGTCATGAAAAAAGTTGTTCACAGTGAGTGTTTTTACAAACTAGAATATAGTCACTGGCAGCCTCAGTGGTGCCAAAAGTGCCAAAGATTAACTGGGCGTGCCTTCATTTGGGTATCTTCTGCCTTCCACAGAGACTCTAAGCAATCCTACTATCGTGTGCATGCAGTAGTAGCTACACATCCTCTCTATTTCAGGTACACCAGTCACACTTTAGATGCATCAGATGAATTGTGCCTGTTGCTCTCCATTGATTATTACAGAAGCTCAGGATGGCTGCCAGATGTATATGTCTACATGGTAGATGACTAAACTTAGGTGAGATCAATTCCCACTCCCTATGCCTAGATGTAAACTCCTACGCTGAAAAAAGTTGGTCTGAAAGCTGGATGAATTGCCCTCTTCTTTGGTAACACCATCTTTCTCATTTTATGAAACTGGTGTTGCTGACGCCTGCATGGATGCATTCTGTTTGCAAAGTGTTTCACCATATTGGCACTTCTAACAAACATGAAAGTCACTTAAAGCCTTTTTGAAAATGTAAAATAAAGTTTTGCTGTTTTGAATCCCTGAAGGTGAACGTTGCCAAATAGTTCAAAAGCATTTTTCTTCCTGTTGTTACTAGCATTTATGGCCTGTGCAATAAAGGTTTATAATTACTGGAAAGATTCAAGGGAGGCGGGAGAAAAACCCTCTCCTTTTTATGCCTTTATAAAGTTGCTTTTCTAAGTTCTGTAAAAAGAACCTGTTTTATTTAAGAGCTTCTCTTTTTTGTTCACATTCTTTAAAAGCCTTTCTGTAATGTAATTTTAAAAATGAATGTGGTTCTATTCAAATAAAAGTTTACTCTTAATGGCTTTTATGCTTCATATGATAGAGCACCTTCATTTACTTAGTTATACATAGGCAGTCAGCAGTGTTATGAACTGTTTCTTTATTACTAAGCAGTATGCAGATCTCTGGCATCTTCCACAAAGGAAAGGGTGGATTTTTTAAAACTCTTTATTTGACATGATCATAAAGCATGGGTACTAGCCCAGTGTTTTATGACATGCTCAAGTATGATTAATAATTTTAACTATGCTGGTTCCCTCTTAAGATCAATATTATAGAATTTTTCCAGTCACTATTTGAATGGATTTTAATTGAAATTGATTCCCTATAAAATAATAAATTGAAATGTATTAACAATGATCTTGTGGTCCTTGACGCTAAGGAGTTCTGAATTCTAACAAAATTCTGAACACTTTTCAAAAAATACCTGATTTTCCTCTATGCAGCCTAAGTACTCATAAAGCACCTGTAATTTTTTTTTAAGTGCTAATTCCGGCAGATGACAGCATAAATAAAGCAGCCTTAATTTGCAACATGAATGTGAATGGGAATGTGGCAGGGAATTGCTGTTTTTAAAAAAAGTATTTTTCTGTTTGCAGTTCAGCTACAGCTGTGTTGTGTGATCCTAAAATTTAAATATATACTGTTATGCATAGTGATACCTTCGAAGTTTTTATCAGTAAAAGTACCTCCCAGTCACCTGATTTATTAGAAGTTACCTGTACAAAGCAAGGATACATTGAGAAAATCTGCAGTGAGTAGCTCTGTAAGAAATTCAGTGTTTTTCCAGAGGTATCATCTGTAAGGGCATTGAGTCAGTCTTCAACTGTTTTTCTCATTGTCAGAATGACGAGTGGAGTTTTAAGCAGTACGTACATGGCAATGGCACACAGTTCTGAAGCTCGTCAACCACACTAAGGTTTCATCCACATCCTAGAGCTTATTCTCAGTTATGCTTATCCGCATCGTTAAAAAAGTAGTTGGTTGACATACATTTGGCTTGTACAATGACTTCCACCTGAAGACAACCTGATTAGAAAATAGCCAGGCTCAGGAATGCGCACATCATTTTATATCCAGACAGCCTGGTATAAAATGTCAGGACTCTGACCTTGGCATACTCATTCAACCACACAAGAGGGCCAGAGCTCTCATCCTCAAGAACTGTAGGGATAAGCATGTTGGAGACTTTTGTATGTGAACAAAAAGGCATGTCAAGGTTCCCCTTCAAGCTTGAGTGCAGTCTGAAGGCATATACATTGACATGGTCTTAGAGTTTTGAGTCCTTTCCACTAGAAATAGGATTTGGATCTTCCCAGTCAGTTCATCTGGGATACCCAGCTGCCATCAGCTGGCATTTGATGATGTGAGGTGGAGTCGAAGCAACTCCAGCACCTGGGCCTTGAAACAAGTAGTTTTGCCATATTCTTTCATTCTTTACTGAGACCAGTTGGGGGGCTTACTGTTGGTAATGTCAGCTGGCAGACTCTGAAGTTTACTTCTTGGCTTTTTTGTGTTGAGAGAACACTGATATGTAGGACTTCAGGAGCTGCATTTTGAGAGAAAGACCTGAAAGAAAAAAAGGTCTTGCACAGCAAAAAGAGGAGGTTCTTACTAACTGATTATGCCTTTGTTCAGGGAGCAGTAATGCAAAGCTTCTGTTGTTAAAATTTACTCTCCAAAGTCCTCTAAGCTGTATTGTTCTTGTTTTCTTTCCTCTTCGGCATACGTCAGAGGTAGAGATGGAGAGGGAAGGATAATCACATTTCCTTCTTTCTTTAAACTGTTAGGTCATTCCAGTCTTCCTGAGAAATAGAGGAAAGCCTTCTTTCTTACTCTATTTCTTTTTGTGTTTCATTCCTTTAAGAACTCCTGAGTAACTGAGGATGGTTGTTAAAGTTGAGCCAAGAGATTAGTATCTCCTGCTCTAGTTTTCCTTTGTTAATTTTCCTTTAGCCTGTGTGTTTAAAGGGCTGATTAGGCTACAGTTGTTTGGTGAGGAATTTATTTAGCTTGTTCCAGAGAGTGTAGCTATGTGAAACACTTTTCAGCCATTCCTTGTGATTTTCTGTCATAAGGTGCCAAGATGGTCCAGCCATATTTAAAGAATCTTGGATGCCAGAAGGAGCAATCAGCATGATCTTAGACAATGGACTGGCTTTTAAAAGCGTCAGGCAATAAGGATGCAGATAGACCTTTGAAAATTCCCTACGCTGATCACGCCCACAGTGTCACAGAAGTTATAGTTCTTGGTGCAAACTTTAAAGACTTTGAAGCAAACAAACTATATTTCAGATGAAAGGGACAGGAAAGAGGAAGGGAGGGATAGTCCTACCTCTGAAGCTCCACTGACAAATCAGTTGTCACCTGGGTAGTTTCTGAATGTGTCTTTCTCTAGACTCAAGAATTGCTTTAATGCGTCCAGCAGTGCAGCTGCCATCCATTCTGTTACAGGTGTTGACTGTGACACTAACCACTGATATTGTTGACTTTTGTAGATCTCTACTTAAACCTGGAGCATGGTTGTTTGAGGGTCATAGAAAAGCAGCCAGCCCTTACAGCCCATCAAGGTAACGAATGGCTTTTTGCTGGGATGTATCTTCATAAAATGAGATATCTATGAGGTTTTTTGTCTTTTTCTAGAAATCTTTCCTTTAGGTGCAGAGTTGTTTTCAGCTATCATCATGAAAACAGTGTTTTATTTTCTTCTAATCCTAATAAGCTCTTCCTAGTGTACTATTATTGTTTACTGATATTTGCTTGCTAGGATTGTTTGTTGATAAATTTTCTTTCTCCCTTCTTAAATATCAGCTGCTGTGATAAGCACTAAAATGTGTGACCATTGCTTTGTCAGCAACTCATGTTTTTCTTTATTATACCATTACTGCTATTCTTGAGATCTCTTTGATTCCCTCTAGTAACAGGAATGTCACTGTGGAAACTTTACTGTACTTCTACATGTCTTAGCTGATCACATGATAATTCTGGTATGAGAATATATATTTTACTTATTTCTTCAGTGTTTTCTCTTGATCTGGATGATCAGAACCCAGGCTATTTAGGTGAGGAATGTGAACAGATGCTGTGACCAGAAGAGAGGAGTCCTTCTATCAAGGATGTCTCTAGGAATTAGGAGCATCTAAAGCTAGTGTCTTCTTTCAGTTTCTGCTGCTTATAATTAACTTGGCTAGCATCTTTGGGAAAGTCTTTAGCTGACTTAAAACTTGATCCATACTCTTCATGCACACAGTCTGTATCAATTCTAGCACAGTGAGCAAATAGCAAGAGTAGCTACTCTACCAGGAAGAATGTAAATTTATGTCTACCACTAGCCATGGGTTGGTTTTATCCCAATTATCTCCCTTTGAAAATCTGAGACCTCAACTTTGCTCTTGGTTTTGTGAGGGCAAATGAAGGAGTAATGCTCCATTGATTTCAGCGAAATGTGAAACTAGTTAAAATGAGAACAGGATCAACCCCATTTTTTCTCTACAGCATGAGACTATAAAGCCCATTCAAATCAATGAAGGGTACCAATGACTTTGCTGACCTTTGGATCAAATCCATAAACCTTTTTAGTAACTTAATTAAAACCACAAATACAGAAACATAAGTGTTCTGTTTCCTAATCCAACATAGGTCTTTCTAAAATTGAAAAATATGATCCCTTGCCAATTTTATTGTATCAAAAATACAATTTTGATATTTTATTCTCTTTAGAATTTTTTCTTAACTAGATAAAGACTATTTTTTGCTTGGTCTCAAAATCTCTTTTGATGATGTGCACTGCCTATGTTGTTTGCAATCCTAATTTCATAATCACTATTGAAAATGAAACCCACAAAACTTGCTTTTATCTTACTCTTTTTATGCATGTTCTTTACTAAAATGGCATAATCAAAGATAAAAATGACTACACTGTCTTTTAGCTTGAGCAGTTTGAAGTGTCTTTGTTGCATCTTACATTAGCCAGCTAAAAGTTAGGTGTCTGGTTGAACTCATTGCTTGCATTACTGAAATAATCAATGAAGAACGACAGCTACCTCCAGAGATAATCTGTGCCCTTCTAAAACAGGTGCCCATGATAGGTGCAATGCATTGCCCTCTGGAGGTTCCTGCCTCTGTCAGCTGGAGGACTCGCCATCTAATTTGGGATAGCTAAAATTAAATAGAGGAAAAGTAGCTTTTCCCATTTTTTGCTTCTCAGCATGAAGCATAGAACAAATGACATTACCCACTTTTAATTTGACACCAGTCTTCTACTGCCTTAGTTTATTAATTGTATTGTCTTTACCTGTACCTGTTAGCAAAATTTGGTTATGCTATGCCCTTAAATGGATTTTTTTTGCTACAATTGATAACATTGACTTTCATATTCTATTACTTTCTACGAACATTTTTTTAACTGAGCTAACTACTGCTCACTGGTAGTAGAATTAAAGCACCAACCAAAGAGGCTAAAATTAATGAGTTACAAGTTCTGGGTTAAGGGGTTTGGGGGTTGTTTTCTTACTTGTAATTTAAATGGTCCTTTAGTCTGAAGCAGACAAGGACTCATTTTATGTATTGTCTTGGGATAGGGTTATAACTTACCTGTGCTTTGGCAGTTTTTCTCAGACATGAATGCTTTAATAACTACAGTTAGACAGATCCTAGTCCTCTGAGTTCTTCCCTTCATCTGGATGTGCTTGAGCCTGATACAAATATTAAACCATCATTATTATTATTATTATCTTTACTACTTTATGATTGTGGCTTTTGTTGCCTCTGTGGAGCTGGGTCCAGTCTTACACAGGAAGGCCAGGACCAGGCTGAGACCCCCAGGTGAAATGCTCATCGGGAACTGAACTTTTGCTTTATAATTCAGAAAACTTACTGAAAACTTCTTCCCTTTCATATGATTAATTAGTACAGGCAATAAAGGTGTAAGTCTTTTGAAAACCATAAACTACATAGTTTCAACTAAATAGAAAAGCTGGTAAAACCTATCAAAAAATGACTTGAAATAGTAACACAGAAGAATGACTGAAAAACCAAGTTTCTTCATATGTCTTTTGTTTGGGCTTTCTGTGTCTCCCTTAAAGCTCTCTTGCATTCTCATGCAGTTCGTTTGTTTTATCGAATGCTAAAGCCTTTTACCATCTGCCAAAAGGTTTTATTTTGGGGTTTCCTCTTATGTGGGAGGGTGGTTTCCTCCTTCCCTTCGTGCTAGTTTCATTGCTATCTTTAGGACTCAGAGCCTACTGGAGACCTTCCTGTCTCCCTTTTATTACAGTCTCCTCCTTCCTTGCTGCAAGTTCCTGCTCCTGGGGGCAAAGAAGAAAACAAGAACTGAAGCTGCCTTTTTGAGCTGCCTGGCTGATGCAGACAGCTTTTGTTTTAACCACAGGAGTCCAGTTCCTTGAGAGCAGGGCTGTGCATACTCAGCGGCAATGTTCCCTGGGGTGGGTGTTTTTAGGAACAGTTCCTGTGTGAAGGGGTGCATAACTGCCCCGTGCTTTGGCTACTGAGTGCAATGGGCTTCTGAAAAAGGGCACTGTAACCTGTAGCATTTACTCCAAAAGCAGTTTATTCCTTTCTATTTATTAGTCTTTTACCTCAGCGCATTAATCCAACCTGTTCTGCCATTCTTAAGACATTTATAGCCATAGCCCTTTAGTTTCTTCCTTTTATGGGAACTTTTAGATGTTTATTTTTTCTATGAACATATCGATTTCCTATCTGTACCTTTCTTGTGCTGTAGACAAAAAGAAATCAAATTGGAGGTGTTATACTGCAGAGGGATAGAATTGCATCTTTTGTTTTTCCTTCCTGAGAGCAAAATAAAGTAGATTCCAGTCTGAGTTTTTCAGCATAGCTCTCAAGGATGCAGGGAATACAGCTGCAGTGGGATGTGAGTATCCAGGTGCCGAGCCATGAACATGGCAGGAGGAGGCTGCAAGTCCTGATCAGGCACCTCCATTTAAATCTTTGCTGTGGAGCTCTTCAGGTACCTGCCATCATCTCTCCTCAAAGTAGATGCTATGTGGGGGAAAGAAAAGGTCCCGCCTTTTCCCTTCAGCCTCTGCCTGCTGGGAGTGAGAGCAGTCTCTGTCTGAGGAGCGTGCAGTCCTGTTACTGCCTGTCCTAATTTGCTGTACAGCTGAGCCTGTGACCGGAGGCAGTCTGAATGTGGAGGGTGCAGGCACAGGGAGTTGCGCTGGGTGTCAGATCACCTCCTGAGAGCTCTGCCAGGATCCATATCAACCACATTATGCCTCTGCTGAGTGCATTTCTGGCTTTCCTTTTTTGATTTTTTTTTAATCACTGGTATTACACCAACCAGCATGTCAGGTAGTAATAGGAATGTAATATTATTTTATTTGTGATTAGCTCATCTCTTGGACTCTGAGATGTTCTAACCTCTGTCCTTCCATCATCACCCAGCTCTCTTCAAAGCTCTATCCTTTAGTTTACTTACTCCCCCTTTGTAATTGAGAACTTTATTGTTGATCACCATAAAAAATTGTCAGTGCTTAAAAAGAAATGATCCATCTTCCATCCCTTCAGTGCATCTATTTTTTATGACTATAGGAATCTAATGAAAGGTTGAAATAGGGGGAGATGGGGAGGATGAGGGTGTCCCAGGGTGTTACCTAAATGTCTGATCTACAGATGAAAAGGGATGCTGGGATTTCTGTTCAGGAAAGTGCCAGTAAAACTGCCTATTTCTTAGCACTGGATATTTTAATGACATTCAATTCCAAACTCCAGGTACAGCATTACACAGAGAGGTCAGTGGTGCCCGTTTCTAACAGCAGAATGGTGCAACATAGCACAGCAGCCTGAGATGGCATTCTCCCGAAAAATAAGAAGGCTGTGTGAAAAAATTTCAAGCAGGAGACACACATATCTCCTCATTTAGAAAGCAAGGCATTGTACTTCTGAATAAACACAGTTTTCCATGTTCTGTCCGTCACACAGATGCACACACATGCACATACTCTAATTAGATAAAAACGTAAACAGTAAATTAAGGATATGATTAAAAATTAAACAGCCACTGCAGAAACCATCAATAGTAAGTGCCTATTAACTTACATATAACAGCATGCTGGTGTGATAGCTTCAAATTGGCTGCTGAAACTGATTTGCAGCAAATAAGGCCAGCTTTCCAAAAGGATATTTCTGGGTTTCGGTAATCAGACCCTCAGCTCTGATTGCTTGTTTTGTTCCTTCGCAATTTTTGCCAGCCTTTTTAAGTACCTGATAATATGCATGACTTTTTTCAACTTTAGTGGGCAGTATGCTTAATCCTTCACCTCTGGTGCTTAGCAGAATGAGACAGTATGGGGCTGATCCAGCTTTGTCCCTTCTCATGCATTGCGAGACTTCTACGATTTGCCCCTCATCTCCATCCTGTTTTTCTGCAGGGCTTCACCAGAGCCCCTATCCATTCTCTGACCCACCTTGCTGGATGTTTGTTTATATATGTGTTGCATGATAAGCTGAAGGGCAAAGCTGATCTATACATATTCACCTGCCCATCCGAGTGCCACATCCACACATGCACACTTGTGATCTGCAGACCAACTCCATCTGGCACTGCATGGCAGAGGCTGCAGTTTCTGGAAAGGGCACCCCCCAGCTCCATAGTTCTTTTGCATCCCCTCTCATAACATTTATGCCCTACTGTCTTGTGCATCCTGCAAGTGGAGTCCTGTGTGTCAGAGGACAAGATGTTCGGCCATCTTGCTTTGTTAGAGTCAGCTTGGTTTCGAGCTAGAGCAAGTGATTCTCAGTACAACTGTTACAGCCTGGATTCAACACCGGCAGCTCAACTTTAGCTTTAAATCTTTAGGGGGAAGTTGAAACAAGGTTAGAGACCTCTCAAAATTGGGACTAGTCTGGAAGGGCTGAGCAAAGCAGGATCTTTTGCAGTGAGCTCTGTCTTCTTGGATGTTTGCTTTTCAGGTGGGTTGGGTAATATGGATATGTGACCAGTATACAAAAGAGCTTTTGCTTACTTGTTTCCTGCCTTCATATGGCCCAAACTGAGTGCTGCTCACTCCAGAAAGCAGCTGAACTTTGTGCTTGTTATCTGCGTCTCCTGTGTTCATTTAGGCTGGGGACCTCCTTCCCTCTTTTCCCCTGCCAGTCAAAAGCAAGAAATGAATGGGTGTTACTCAAGTTAAAGATATATAGCCCGCCCAATATCAGTGGGTTGTATATATCCTGTAAAAAAAATTTTTACTCTAATTCTACCTTCCTGTGAGAAAGTAGCACATCCCCTGAATGGCTGCCAAACTCCTTGAATGTGGCTGCAGGTGGCTCAAACGTTGGTTTTTGTTAAAACACAGCTGGGAGATGATTTCTGTCATGAACACCTCAGTCCTGTCAACTGTTTCTGTGCTTGTTCTGCTCCAGTTGGTATGGTCCGTATTTGGAGCCATACAGCGGGTGGCTCTTTGGTAGCTGCTAGCATTGTAGTTCAACGTTGGCTGCAGCCGCACTTTGGGAACTTGGACAAACAAGTGGCAAATACTGGAGCAGCTGTTGTCTGTTCAGGGTTGCCTTCAGTCACTTAGACCACTGACTTGCGTTTTGAGGGATATGAAGGCTGCCCTGGTTGGGGTATTCACAGTGGGAGTTTCTGGATATAGCAGGAGAGTAGTATCAGCACGGGTGGTATAGCTCTACGAAAGTGGAGGACGTAATAGGTGTGAACCAGGTCTGAGATGCAGAGTGGGGTGCCTGCAGCTGCTGAGAGCCACTGCTGGAGCCAGGATCCTGGATTGGGTGGACTCAGTATGGGCTTCACTCTTGCTTTCAGTGCTTTGTTTCCTGACTTTGCCAAAACCTTTCCAACATAGCTGCATCCCTGTCTCAGCCATCAATTCTCAGATCGTGAAGAGAAGGGAGAGGAAGCCAAGGGTACACAATGTGCCCAGGTGGAAGACAGAGAACAAGGTCGGAAACCCACTGGCATAGGCTGGTAGAGCTGAATTGCTGTCAGCAGCAGAGGGAAACCTCTCCAGAGTGGTCTCAAGTGTACAGAATACCACAGGGAACAATTCCTTCTCTTTCAATGTCACATCAGATCTAGGTGCTTAACAGATGTGCCAAACAGAAAATAAAATTCATCCATGCCCAGTTGTATGGGTTTTAGTATCTCTAGCTCCTATTTAGAACTATTCTCTTTATTGTCCAGCTTAGGCTGTGTATAAATAAGGAGGCAATATCATTTAAAATTAAGGGAAGACAGAGACAAACTGTTACAAGTGCAAAGCGATCTTGTGAGCTTTAAAAGCATTGTTTGGCATCTTCAGCTTTTTGGTTCAGAGCTGTGTCTGAGATAGGAAAAATGTCAAACAAGTCAAAGAGGCAAGGTTGAACCATACTGGCAGTACTGAAGCATGATTTTGTACATGTTACAGCTTGAATAGCTTGAAATTTTAAAACCTGTATTAGAATTGCAAAAGCATGAAATAGAAGCTTTTTTAAGCCAGCAACGTTTGCTCAAAAGTTACTGCAACACAGTCCTGAATATCAAAAGCTGATTTTATTCACATCTACCCCATTCCTGTTTCTGGCCCCCAGAACACGCTTGGATTTTATGGGGGATGAGGCAGCAAGTGCTTCTGCGGCTTTTTTCACAGCAAGGTCGTGGGGTTTTTTTTCCTTCCTCTTAAAAAAAATCAAAGAACTAAAAATTGTGTTAACATACTGCAGTATTTCCAACAGTTGCAAACTATGCAGTGCAAAGTGGGTATAAAATATTTAATGTGTTTTTAAATTAAAACTGTGCTTCATATTTACTTTTTTAAAGAAAAGTACATTGGATTTATTTGAACTTCAGACAGCAAAGTCAGATCTTACAGGTTCTTGCAATTATTTAAATTCATATTTTTCAATGTATAGCAGTGAGTATTTGCTGCTGAAATGCAAAGGAAGTCAGACAACAGAATTGGTGAAAGTCACTGGTTAAACACCTGTTGTTGAAGAGCTAAACTCTTTTTTTACTTCTGCAGGTGCAGAGATAATATCTTTTTCATGTTTGTTCAGCTATTTCAATTCAGTGACTAGTTCATTCAAAAGTAACAAACCACTTGGGAGAAAAAAAAGGCTGAAAAGCTTGTTTTCCTCTTTTAATCTATAAACAAAATCTGTGCAGTAGGGGATAAGATCTACCAGTTCTGCGATCTTGAGAAATATGGCAACCAGAACTGACATTCAGTTCACCATGGTAATGCTTCCTTGCTTAATGAGACTGATTACTTAAAAAGTATAATTATAAGCTTATTTTTGCCCTGATTATGTAGTTTATTTGGAAAATACAGTTCCTCAACATTTTTATTGCATTTCACTTTTACACAGAAAGATCTATTTTATAACTAGAACTTAACATGAATCCCAAATAAACCTACCTAGCATACTCTATCATTACTCATGCCCAAATATAATGAGAACGTAAGGAACAAAAATCAGTCAAGAGTTGTGTATAAAAGTGCTAATCCTGTAAATAAACATGTGTAGGCTGTGGTAACTGAAAAAGAAATGCCATATTTATTGATACATGCTATATTTGGATAAGGAAAGAGCAACAGACATCATCTACCTGGACTTGTGCAAAGCGTTTGACACTGTCCCACACAATATCCTTGTCTCTAAATTGGAGAGAAAAGGATTTGACAGATGGACCACTCGGTAGATAAGGAATTGGCTGGATGGTTGCACTCAAAGAGTTGCGGTCAATGGCTCGATGTCCAAGTGGAGACCAGTGGTGTTCCTCAGGGGTTGGTATTGTTTAACATCTTAACCAGCCCTGTTTAACATCTTTGTCGGCGACAAGGACAGTGGGATTGAGTGCACCCTTGGCAGGTTTGCTGACAACAGCAGGATGTGTGGTACGGTTGACACGCTGGAGGGAAGGGATGCCATCCAGAGGGACCTTGACGGGCTTGAGAGGTGGGCCCGTGAGAACCTCATGAAGTTCAACAAGGCCAAGTGCAAGGTCCTGCACATGGGTCGGGGCAATCCCAAGCACAAATACGGGCTAGGCGATGAGTGGATTGAGAGCAGCCCTGCGGAGAAGGACTGGGGGTATTAGTAGATGAAGAAATGAATGTGAGCCAGCAATGTGTGCTCGCAGCCCAGAAAGCCAGTCACATTCTGGACTGCATCAAAAGAAGTGTGGCTAGCAGGTTGAGAGAGGTGATTCTCCCCCTCTACTCCACCTTGGAGTACTGTGTTCAGCTCTGGGGCCCACAACATAAGAAAGACATAGACCTGCTCGAGCTGGTCCAGAGGAAGGCCACAAAGATGGTCAGGGGTCTGGAGCACCTCTCCTATGAAGACAGGCTGAGAGAGTTGGGGTTGTTCAGACTGGAGAAGAGAAGGCTCCAGGGAGACCTTATAGCAGCCAATTTTAGTACCTAAAGGCGGCCTACAAGAAAGACAGGGAGGGACTCTTTTAACAGGCAGTGTAGTGATAGGGCAAAGGGTAATGGTTTTAAACTGAAAGAGGGCAGATTTAGATTAGATGTAAGGAAGAAGTTCTTCACTGCGAGGGTGGTGAGGCACTGGAACAGGTTGCCAAGAGAGGTTGTGGATGCCCTCTCCCTGGAAGTGTTCAAGGCCAGGTTGGATGGGGCTTTGAGCAGCCTGCTCTAGTGGAAGGTGTCCCTGCCCATGGCAGGGGGGTTGGAACTAGGTGATCATTAAGGTCGCTTCCAACCCAAACCATTCTATGATTCTATGATTTAAATTTATGTCAACAAGCTGACAAGTTCAGTATTACATCTGGAGTCTACTGCCCACAAACTTAGGACAAGTAGTTTTTGTGTTTCTGGAGTAGTTAACAGAAGTATTGATATGAAACATCCAGGGGGTAAGGAGCATTTTAGCTATCAAGAACTATTAACAGAAAGCAGTTGTATGGAGGACACAGAGGAACAAGTACACTTTTCTGGTTTAGAGTCCAGGCACACGAAGGACAAAGAGGTAGCTAGGAGGAGCCAACATGGGTTTACTGAAGGCAAAACACCCTGATTGCCTTCTGTGATGAGAAAACTAACTGTGTGGACAAGGGAGGAGCAGTGCATGTTGTTGACTTTACAGACACCTTTGATGTGGCCTCCCACAGTGTCCTTGTAGCCAAATTGCTGATTTATAGAGCAGATAAGGAGACAAGAAGTGGATGGAGAACCAAGTGGCATCCCTAAGGGATTGATACAGGGGACAACACTGTCCGAATACCTTTGTTAGTGACCGTGATGATGAGACAGGGTGCACCCTCAGCAAATCTGTGGGATGTTACCTAATTGGGGACAGCACTTGATATGCTGGAGGGCAGCACTATCACTCAGAGGGATCTGGACAGACTGGAGAAGTGGGCTGGCAGAGACCTTAGGAAGTTCAACAGACACAAATACAGAGTCCTGCATCTGTGATGGAATAACTCCCTGCACCAGTACAGGCTGGGGGCTGTCTGGCTGGGGAGCATATTGCTGAAAAATACCTTGGGGTCTTGATAAATAACAGTTTAAATACAAACAAGCAGTGTGCCCTTGCTGCAAAGTAGAACAACAACATACTGGGCTGTACAAGCAGCAGTGTAGCCAGCAGGTCAAGGGAAATGATGGTTCCCTTCCATTTGGCAGTAGTGAGATGACATCTTGAGCAGTGTGTGCAGTTTTGCACTCAGGACAAGAAAGACATTGTCAAACTGGAGTGAGTCAATGGATAGGTCACTGAGGTTGTCAGGGGCTGGAGCAAATGATGTAGGAAAAGAGGGTGAGGGCTGGGTTTGTTCAGCTTGAAGACAAGGTTTGGGGGGTCTTACTGCTGTGTGCAGCTGACTGTTGGGGGGACACAGAAAAGGCAGAACCACGTTCTTCTCAGATGTGCACGGGGCCAGAATGAGAGGCAATGGGCACAAGTTGTAATACAGAAAATTCTAACTGAATATGGGGGGGGGGGGGGGGGGGGAGGATGGTCGAACAGTGGGATGGGCCCAGAGAATGTCCATCCTTGTAGATATTCCAAACTTGACTGGAAATGGCCCAAGACAACCTGCTCTAACACTAATCCTGCTCTGAGCAAGGGGTTAGACTAGAGACCTCCAGAGGTGCCTTCCATCCTGCACGGTTCTGTGATTGATAGATGCCAGTGTGTGAGCTAATTGCCAGAGCTTCCCTTTGTGGGTCACTCCAGGAAAAACAGGAACCATTGGAGACGTTTTATGTGATTTGCTTTAGGCATCTACTATGGTGTAAGCTGAATCTCACTCTGAGAGATCCTTATCTCTTCTCTGGAGTGACAAGCTGAACAGATGCCTACCCTTGGTCAAGTGAATCTTGTCTAGACTGTCTAATAAGAGTTAAAATCTAAAGAGGGTTACTTCTGTTTCTGAGGGCAAAGGAATTTAGTAAAGGAGTTTATGCTTTATTCTGAGTCATAAGAAGGAAGTGGTTGAGAATTTGAAGACAGAAGGCAATGTGAGTGAAAATGATCACAAAAGAGTTTCTGATCTGAAAGAGAGGAAGGAATGAGTAAAAGCAGCTGAATAATGTCAAAAGACTTTAAAAGAGCTGGTTTCTTTGAAGTTTGGAATAGATAGGTAAGGGCTGTGAAGGGAGGGAAAAGAAAGTTCAAGGGAACTAATGGGTTTTTGGAAGACAAGATACTACAGACATGGCAGCAGACTGTCCCATTGAAGGAGGAAGATACAAAATACCACAAGTACTTCAGGCCCTCTGCAATTACTTGAAAATCAGGAATACTACAACTAATGGGAACAGGAGAATGCATTGCTAAGGGAAAAATTTAATTAATTAATTAATTTAATGGATGAATAGCCTTTCTTGGATTCAGTTTTCCAAAACAGGTTAATCATGACGGAATGCTTGGAACAGTTAAGTTAAATAGAGGGAAAAGTACACAAGCTGGAATGGGGGACAGAGGTGAAATATATGGGGGGAAGCTGGACACAGTCAAGTCTTTGGGGTCTCTTGAAATTGACCCCTGAGTACCTGGGAGTCAGATGAGCCCATCCCTGAACTTTAGCTTTTATCTTTAAGAACTTGTGAAGGGTGAGGAAGAGTGAACTTAAGCACTAAAATGAGGAAGCCTGTCAGCTCAGCTTTGATACATGGTGAAATGCTCCAGAAAATTATTAATCAGTTTGTAAACACCTAGAGGATAATAAGCTGATAGAAAAACAGCCAGTGTGCATTTGTTAAGAAAAAAAATGTGTCAAACATCTCTAATTTCCTTTCCAAATGGAATAAGAGGTGTAGGAGATAGAAGTGGTAGGTATGTCTTTAGTAAGGCTTTTGCCAGTGTTGCGGAAAGCCATGTAGCCTTCTTACAAGTAAAGAGGGAAAAGATCATCTAGGTGAAATTACTGTGAGGCAGGAGAAGGACTGGTTGAAGTACTGTGTTCAAGGAATAGTTATTGTTTGCTTGGCAGATTGGGAGGGAGCCTGAAGTGCAGTGCTGTTAGATTCTGCCCCAGGTTGCGTGCTGCTCATGGTTTTCATTATTGTCTTGGACAATAGACTGGAGAGCGCAGTGTGCGAGGGACTATAAGCTCCAGGAGGCTTTGCATATGGTGGCGGGCAGGTTTAGAGTCCAATATGATCTTGATAAAATGCAGAAATGGTTAGAATGAGTAAGACGGAAATTCAGCAAATATAAGTAAAAAGGCCTGAAGTGAGGAAGGGAAAACAAGTGTATGTATACAGATGAGGGATATCTGAGTAAGTAACAGTACTGTGAGAGAGCATGTGATGTTGGGATATCACAAGCTGAATATGAGTCAGCACTGTGATACAGCTGGGGGAGAAAATGGGGAAGAGTCCAGACTTTAGTGTAAGTGGGAGTCTTGCATGTAAGCCATAGGATATCCTTAACTCCTTTCTGTTGGCTCTCTGTCGCTCTGCTGGGATAGTGTCCAGAACTGGCTTCACACCATGAAACAATATAGACAAACTGGAGAAAGCCAGGAAGAGAGCTGTAGGAGTGAGCGGAGATTTAGAAAAGACCAGTGAGGAAATATTGAAAGGGTTAGGTTCAGGATGCAAGGACAAAGTTGTAAAGAGACACAATCTTTTAGGTGTATTAAAGGATTTGTAATATAAAATCACAGTGGTGTTTACCCATGCCCTCTCTACCTACCTAAAGGTAAGAGGAAAAGTAATTAGTTGAGTTTGCACCTAAGGAGGTCTAGTCTGGGTATTAGAAATGTAGCATAAGGATATTAAAGTGGAGTATTTGGGGGAATGAGAGCAGAGGAGGGTTGTAGGTGTGAGGAATAGGTAACAGTCACCTGTGAGGATATTTGTCTTTGCCTCAAGTGGAGGGGTAGACTAGATTTTCTTTTTGAAGTCCACTTCAGTTCTATCTATGGTTCTGTCCACCAAAGGAAAACACAAATTAAAAATGCAAAACAAGAATAAAAATGATTTAAACCAAGGGTTCCTTTTTGTTAATTTGAACTGTGATTATATTCAGCACTTTACATAACCCTGGCTTAAATTAATCCCTTACGTTGCAGTGTTAGCATCTCCTATTTATGGAGGTCTTTTACAATGCCTTTTTATTTATTTAAAAAAAATGCTCCTTGGCGTGATAATCTCTTTGAGTATGAGTTATAGAAGTAATGATGAAGAGACTAAGATATTCTTAAAACTGTTCTGAGGTATTTGCTTTAATGCCTTATTTTTTCAGTAAATTGGCTGAATCCATACTGTAAAAACTAGACATCTCTTGAGACAATTTTTTCCAAATAAATACCAATTTCTTAAATAGGTAACACTTGCATAAAGAAATTTCTCCCCTCTAAAAATGAACTACTCTCCAAACACACAGCTCATCCAGACAGTAGCCTTGTATATCTTACTTTATCCAGTGCTGTACTGGTGACATTAATTCAATGAGGAGACCAGAATGGGAGCCTGCTAATTATTTTTCATGTTTGATTTTCTTCTCTATGAATTTAATGTAAAGATGGTTATGTTAAGCTAGTTATAGCTTGGCTTTTTATTTTCTGCTGCTGAGTGAAATCATGTAGAAGGATTTTTTTTTTTTCTTTTCCCTGAAGAATGGAACATTTGACCACAATTACCATTTTTTATATTAGATAGAGCACCTTGCTGTCTAGTACCACAAGTGATTTATTAGTACATAGGGCACACTGAGAAACAGTGTCTGACTAGCCAGTGGGACATAGTAATCACACAACACAATATATGCAGAATCAAATTATGTTTGATGTTTAATATTAACCCAAAGTGCAACATAAGACTTGAAACAAATTAACAAAAAAATCTTCAAAAAACGAAAGCCCAAAAGAAACCAGAAACCAGGTAATTGTTGGGATAAATGTTCATCTTACAGGAACTCTGTGCTGAGCAGAGTGTCCAAAGCAAGGGAAGAGCTGCTTTCTGCCCTTTTGCATTCTGCTGTCCCCGGCTATCCTCCTTCCTGTGTCTGTCTGTGCACATATGTGCCACCCACCTAAGGAAACAAACAGAATTGACTGGTCCCAGTGTGGCACTTCCATCCTTCAAGTTGATACTGACCAGGAGATCTCTTGTGTATAATAATAGATTATATACACACTCAAGACTTGTGCTTCAGTCAGTGTGGAGGGCACATGCTCACCTGCTGGCACAGAAGCACTATCATCCACTGAGCTCCGTTTAGCCAGGTGCTAAGCACCTCTCATCTGAGAAAAAAGGATTCTTAACAGCCACCGCTGAAGATGTTTCTGACTGGTATAATGTATTAACAGCAGGGATGAAAGAGTTAATTCATTTTCCATCCATAATTTTTTTCTTTGTAGAACTGATTTGACACAGTCTAGTAGGGTGCTGTTACTGAAAAATTGAAGCACCAGGTGTGATTAAATAAGATCACACGTTTCATTCCCTCTCTAATTTCACATCACCCTTCAGCAGCTGTATCCCTTTGCTTTCCTATAGTTGGAGAACGCGTTGCATTTACAGCAGGCAGCTTGCCGCATTGGTGGTGTGCCCCATTGGGCTGTTGTGAATCAAATCTGTTTGTGCACACAAATTATTTATTGTTTGGTGGACCAAACTTATTAATCTGTTTATTTCTCAAGAGTAGAAAATACAGAGTGCATTTGGGTAATGGAGACAAACCTAGCCTGATTCCTCAGTATTTCCAGAGGTTCATGCATGCAGCAGAACAGATTTCATTCCACTGCAAAGCGAGTGAAAAGGTAAAGTGTAAAGACAGCAGTGGACTTGGGATCCTTTTTCTGTTCTTACCAAGAATAGGTCTATAGGGTCTGATGAAGTAACCTGCTTTCCTGAGATTTCATGGCCTGCCACTGGCACAAGGAAACTGAACCACTGCCCTCCTGGCCACTGCAGAGCAGTAATACTGGCACAGTGGACAGACTGTACCCATGTCCTTTTGCTGCTGGGTCAGAAAGGTGGCACTGGGGTCACAATGGCTATTTGCAGTTAGAACATGATGCTACAAAAAGAAAATGATCAGGTTTTTAACTTTCCATTGCTTTAGAATAGTGTTCCTATGAAAAACTGAACTTGGATTCTTAGAAGATTGCTGGTAGTTATTCCAGGCAATATTTTCACTTCCAAACTCTGGCTGGCCTCACTTCCCAGCCACAAGCAACTCAAAACAAAGATATTTATCTCTTTTTTTTTTAGTCCTCGGAGGAAGAGGGATTTGTTTGCAATACTCTTGACACTGTTACCTGCAGTAAAAAGTTTGTGCAGGTGTGACAGTGCCCTGCCCTGAGATGTTCCTGTGCAGCTCTGCCATAATTAATCTAAAGAACAGAAGTCTGTGCTCTGCTGTGCATCAGTATATGATCTGATGGATTACCACCCCGTGGTGTCAGCTCCAAGGCATACAGTTCCTGAGATCACAGGTTTGGGTGTTTCTGAAGAGGCCTACTGCTGTAGCTTTGGCTTTGTTTTCTCCTCTTGCACCCCTGGTGCTGCACTCCACTGATATCCTGCTGCACTCAGTGGTGGTATCACACAT
Source organism: Haliaeetus albicilla (assembly GCF_947461875.1). Classification (NCBI taxonomy): domain Eukaryota; kingdom Metazoa; phylum Chordata; class Aves; order Accipitriformes; family Accipitridae; genus Haliaeetus; species Haliaeetus albicilla. The sequence goes on along the minus strand of NC_091485.1, from coordinate 62,486,644 downwards.
TTATACAGCTATGATGTTTCATGATAAAATATGGTAACACTTCTCAACAATTTTGAGCAGCATTTGGCTGTTGCCTACTTATAAATGCAGGTATGTGGCAGTCTTGCCTGTCCTCCAGCACCCCTAGCCCCCTGTGTAAACAGCTAGTTTTGCTTGCCGAGGACTTGTCAAAAATGCATCCATCAAAATTAAACAGATGAAGTAAACAAGTAAAATTGAACCTGAATACCATAGCTCTTTCATTCCCAAGTGAACAGGGTTTTGTTTGCTGTAGCATTATTCCCACAGAAAAGAAAAAAGACACCAGGGCAGGGTGACAGAAGAAGTTTGGTGGTTCTAGGGACGCATCTGGGTCTGCGTCTGAGTATAAATTATGCCTGTGAACACCTGTCCCTTCTTAAATTTGATCTTGGAAGCAGCACTGGGACCAGCCCATTTGATGTCTCCTTTTTTAAATCGAGCTCTGCAGATAAAACCGGCTGCCTGTAGTGCAAGGCTGTCCTTAAAAGTGAGCTGACATTTATGCAAACATGACTTAGTTCATGCAGGAAAAGATACTCTTTGATCTGCGAGAGGGCAAAAAATAAAACTCCATAAAACTCCAAAGGAAACCATTTTTCTTTTCTTTATGTTAGTAGACCAGTCTTCATGGAGATTGAGGAAGCCGCTCTGACCTTTCTTTCCCTGTGCAATACAGACTGAGCATGACTGTTTCATCATAAGTGAGGCCAGTATCAAATCAATGGTTGGAACTAACTATGCCAGTTTCAGCATAATTATTGCCATATGCAGTGCGCTGTGTTTTCTGCAAATACTTCTATAGTGACTCCCAGTTGTCCAAGATTTCCTGCTGTTAACACAAACAGGATTATTTCTTAACTGCGTATTCACATATACACAAAAGGTGAAATTATATTTAAGTAATTTTTTCTTATTATGCTGGGGATTTTTTAAATTATCTTTTGAGGTTGCAGCAAAGGGCTTAGGAAATCTTTCAGGTTCTGAAAGTTACCCAGTAATGTCAACCTAAAGTATTAACACATCCAGTGTTGACCCCCTTCAGAAATAATGAGGTTTAAAAAGAACCCGCATTTTGCTCTGGGTGTTTTGGGAATTTGAGTCTTTAGGCTATTCTTGGTTTCAGGCTGAAGCATTAAACCTTTTTAAAAAACCAAAGTAGACATTTTCATGCCATTCCCTGGTTTGTGGAGCTGTTGCTTTAAGGGAAATGCTAGAGTAATACTGGGAAAGTTGGCAGTAGCCCTTACTCCTCCTGCCAATGCAAAGCAGGGTGTTATTTTCCGTACTGCTTTCCCCGTACCCCTTCTTTTCTTTAGGTGGATGAACTTCTCTTTCTTGCCCAAAAACCAAATGCCTTTGCCATTGGTGCTGCTTTTCCAGCAAGGTCCTTTAATGCTGCTCTTTTCCTCTCCACATGCAAAGCAGCCCTTGCTCACACCTGCTGTGTGATAGGATCCTTCTCCCTAAGGAGAGCACAACATCTGTTTTGTTTCCTCAATGGAGAAAGAGAAAGACACTCTCAAGAAATTCTCCTCCTTTCCTGCTTGCTAACAACAAAAGAGATTTTAAAGCATTTGGTGTTTCTGGACAGAGGAAAAAACAGTGGAGCCCTAGACAGGAAAAAAACAGCCATGGAAAAATAAATTGAACATAATTTGAGCTATAATTAAAGGTCTTAAAAAGAAGCCAAACTGCCAAGTTGGAAAGAAAAATGTGCATCTTGAAATAAAGTACCTTTATGGAAGGATGTGCTTGGGGTTACAGTGTAGGACTGCCATTCAGGACATCTTGGCTCTATTTCTGCTCAGGGCTTCCTGGGTGATACCAGGCTGGAAACTGAACCCTTATTTGCCTTGATGGTCGATATGTAAAATTTGGTGGTGTTGTGAGTCTTAGTATTTCATAGTGCTTGTAAGCACGAGGAGGTGATAGAAGTTATTTAAATAGAAGCTGCTGTGGCACTGCAGTGATGGTAGCTTTTTGTTTATTATATTGAAAAGAGTTCATATCCTTTAAAATGTTAGAAGCATTGTGAAACTGTGTATAACTGTATCCCTGAGGAATCTGTTATCATAGTGTAACTTGCAGCTTCAGTAAGGGGGCCTACTTCAGAAAGGGCTAAAAGGTAATGTGAAAAAAGAGTGCTTTGCAGAGAGCTTCATAGAGAAGGACCTTATGGTATGCCTACCGATGCCGTCCATGCACGTTGCATGTGACTTTGAAAGCAGCAGATTTTGTTACATACAGTCTGCTAGCTAGTTAGAAGCCAAACTGAAACCAAAGGCTCTGAGTTGAGCTATCTGTAGTCTGGATGGAGGGAAGATTCCTGTCTGTGAGGGTGCTTCTGCTGTGACACGTAATAGGAAGCTCACAGGCTGCACGATGTGATCAGTGGGAGAGTAGGGCAGTCCTGCTGCTGCCTGGAAAATCCGCATGTGCAGCTTTAAGCTACTAAATAAGCGTTGCAACCTACCGGTGCTCCCATTTGTGATATGGTTAGAGCTGGTGTCTTACAGATGGCTAGTTCCATCATTCATAAATTCTTATACCCATATGAATAAATTCAAAGATTTTTATCTTTTAAAGGTGACCCACAACTCTTTAAACTCTCTTTTATGTTTACAGTTGCATACTTCAGCCACTCTGACAACATTACCAATTTGCATGCAGCAAATCTGGATTTTGTGAGACAAATGAAAAGTCTATAATTTGCTGTGACTTCCTTCAGCAGTACAAATCAAAATAAATCAAAGTTATTCTCTCCTGTTCTCACTACTGGTATTAAAACTGTCTCCAAATCAGCACGGAAATGTGCTAAGAGGTAAAGTAAGACGTGGATTTTGGTGGCATCTTGGTTTAATCTTTTTGTAGCTATATTAACAAAAATGCACATTCCTTGGTGGTTCTTGTGTATTTGAAGGGCCAGTACAAATTACCTTTTCAGAAATGTCAAAGTAGGAGATAGTTGTTAATAGTATTTCAGGACTCTCTTAATTCACCAAGCATATTCTTTGTATATGTTTCTGCAGAACATTGTGAATGATCTTCTGTATTTAAAAATTCACTTAAGAATTTCACAACCTGATACAATCTCTCAACATGGTATTTATCCTAATCTGATGAATTTGGGGCATATGCTGTGGTTTAAAATAGAATAGTCAGGCTTTTGGGTCCATTGGCTGTAACATTTGCATGGTAGTCTGAACTTCGGGCCACTGGTGACAGTTCTGTCATTTTTCCAATGCTCACTGCAATACCCATATACATTTCCCAAACCTACTGTTTTCTTCCATTGTTATCTCTGTTTGTTAATAGAGGAAAACACCAGATTGCCACCACTGCCATCTACATGTCTGTTGCTGAGGTCAGTATAGCTTGTGGATAAGCAGCAAAGAACTATGGAAGAGAAATGCTTTTAAACAAAGTAACAACAAAGAAACCTTGACTACTGGAAACAGAAAATTCAGAGCTTAGCATTGGTTGAGTTGCAGCAGAAGTAATGAAGTGTGAAATGTGCTATTCCCAACCAGTATGCCATGCTGCTTTAATTTACAAAATATATAATTATATAACATTAACATTCTGGTACATCAGTCTTTGACGAAAATTGAAATGAAAACAGACAAATACATGAATCTATTTATAAGACAATTATTGTAGTAGTGGTGAATAAGAATACAAACTTAAATAATTTTCATTATTTTAAGATTATGGCTTTAAGATCCTTTGATTTTGTGCCCTGGTAAATATTCACATGCTGTTCCAAATCAACTTAGTTTAGTAAACCTTTACTAAGCACTTGTTGAAGTCCTTCCAGCATACTTCTAACTTTATCTGAATCCTGTGAGCATAAGACCAGGGATCTGCTTAAAGATCTGATTTTGAACTTCAGGGATAAACTACATGTGAGATTGGTTTTCCCAGTCAGACCATAGTCCATTTAGACCAACATTCAGCCTTTGGCAGTGGCCCGAATGAGCTGGTTGACCAGATGTACAGTGCTACAGCAATTACAATGAAAAGCACCACATCCCATCACTCCAGGCATCTGTGTTAACCACAGTGTTGTTACAACAGGAGATGCCCTTTTACTTCATTTGCAAAGAGATGACAAATGTTTACTATTAATGGTTCCCACTATATGATTACAGAGGAAGAGGAGAGAATCCTTTCCTTATCTTCTGCAGGCAAATGTCTCCTCTGAGATGCTGTTATGTCCCAAATTGACCTACTGTACTTGTGGTGTGGTCCAATTATCTTTTATTTAAACTATTTTTGAGAAAATCCACTGAGTCTGGTTTGCTCAGGAGACTCTTGGTGGTCTTTGTTGTCATTTGTTTCCATGTAGCTGAGGCCAGAAGTAAACAGATGATTAAAATCAGATTGGATGGCTTAAGAAATGATATGCTTTTCTAACATGCCCACTAATGGACAAGTCTCCACATCACAAACCTGCCACCAGGGCATTTTCTGTCCTCTAAAGGCCAAGTAACTCACTTTCCAAAGCTAGTCAACCTGTCCTCCTCCTTGAATATGATGTTTCCTCTTACAGTCAGTTTAGGAGGCTAGGAATTGCATTGCTTGGTGTTTCTTTCTTTGCTCATACCTTACAATTTTTTTCAGCTGAAGAATCAGGCTTTGTTTTGTTGTGGTGTTTTGTTTTTTTGTTTCTGTTTTTTTTTTTCCCCAGAAGATGTATATTAAAAATCAGATTAGCTTTTGTCTTTCTACTACTTGATAATGATTTATACAGAGCCCATAGACAACCTAGGGGATACAGAGTGCATATGCACAGTCTGGTTGGGTCAAGAGATGACCTATCTGAGTTCCTGTCTCCAGAGGAAGCAGAATTGTTTAGTCTCTGGGATGCTAACAGGGCAGTGCTGAGAGACAAACTAATTTTGGTAGCTTCATGCAGAAAAAAAACCCTCTGAAACTTAATGACCTTCTGTAGGGGAAAAAGGCTTTAGGCATGAAGATACAAGCAGAAATCAACAAGATTGTCATCTGGGGAGTGGAGAGAATACAGAAAAAAAAAACCAACTGGAATACACTGTATGTTTGAGTTAACTAAAAGGTATTATTTTGACATAGAAGCACAGCTGGCAGAGCAGGTAAAATATGGTTTTCAATATACCGCATCACTGTATTTAAAACACAGCTCTTGATCCTTCACAAAGAACGAAGCAGGATTTTTATTAAGGAATACCTAATGGTTATATATGTTGCACGTCATCGAAGGTATTGAATCAATGCAGCATTAAATTCGAAGGATCATTAAATGGTATATTATAAGCAGGAGGAAACTGGGGAACATAGTAGGAGGGTATACTGAATTTGGGGAAGGGGGGTACGTTTCTGACAAGAACAACAAGAAACTGATGTTATTGAGATTATGCTGAGGAAGATCGTCAGACTTGTATGTTTTTGTGGGTATAATACTTGAAGAGGTGGACTGGTTTAAAAAACAAAATTCTGTTTAGAATATTTTTATGAACGAGTAGTTTTCTTACGTGTACAGATTATGCCAGTGTTCATAAAACTGGATGGTGGCATGGCATGGGGATGTTAGGGAACAGAATTGTTCTCTCTCACCTTGGACCACAAAGTTTCTTAGGAAAAAAAGTCTAGGTTGAATACTAATGAAAAACAGATATACCAGGTTTCATAGAACATGTAGTCCATCCCTTTGCACTGAAATAAAATCAGTGCATAGAATTCATAGTCCTGTCTGGAAAATGGATAGAGTTATTTTTAGTTGGCAATATTAATGGTTTGATAGCGTATCACAAATGTCAATTATACAATGACCTATTATCATGCTAATTGGACATATCATATAGCAACCATACAGTTGTTGAAGGACATGATAATGGGATGGTAACTTACTGAAATTAATGTGTATGTCACCTGCCCCTGGCCCATGCACTTCGGTGGTGACCAAGAGAAATAAGCTTATTCTTACAGAGGTGGTAAGGCTGCAGATCTTCAAGAGTGCAAGCCTGTGTACTGATCCTGAGTATTTGATTCATCTCTGAGAAGAGGAGATTACATTGTTCCTGTACCACTTTGAGGGCTCTGATATTGGAGGCTGTCTTAATGCGGAGATCGGGACATTGTGCCAAAGCAGCTACTTGGAGAATGAGTTGCTGTGGGACTTCTCTAGCTGGTATTCCACATTAGACAGGCGGTGCTACATCTTGCTGAAACTCCCACTGTGCAAAAGGCTGACATGCTTTGGACTGACACAACAATAATACCAACTTTTTATGATATATGTGCCAAAGGAATTCAACATATCCCTGAGCTAACTCAAGTCTTTCTATGTTCCATTTAAGAAATATTGACAAAATGGGCCACATTAGCACTCAAGTCATTAATACATAACCTATAAAAGGACCTGGGCAAAAAAAATAAATAAAGGAAAAACTCTAAACCAAACCTATTTTCTGCTCCTATGCTCCTTCTGCTGGTTATGCAGAAGCAGTAAACAAGCCCTATTCCCTGAGCTGTGCTGACAGCACTGATGATGGTGGTGCACAAATTAGGAGGTAAACAAAAAGTCGTGTTAATTTCAAGCTCCATTAGAAACACAGGCGGTAAAAAAAATCAATGTCTCCCAAACAGAAAAGGTCAAAATTGGTAGGGAAAGAAAGTTGGTTTTCTGGTAGGTATAAGACTTTTTAATTATTATTATTTCTTTTAAATTGGGTGTAAGCAAGAAGAAGCTACTGGTCAGTGTCACATTAATGACCAATATACTGAAAATAAACAACTAGCAAAAATTGTTTTTTAAGAAAAATATACTCAGCTTTGGCTCTGGTTGAAATTCTTGTATTTAAAGGCTGGTTTCTATTTTAAATTTTGCCTGTAGGTTCTGTGGATATTCAGTTACATTTATAATCTTGGCATGACACATTTGAGGGATCATTCTTTTGAAAAGTGTAATCATCAGATTTCACTGTTTTCTCTTGGCATAGTCTATTCTTGGATCCAAATCCTTGGGGCCTGTTAGTTTAAATTTTAGGCTTTGTTGTGCATCCAGATTAAGTCTGGAAATACATGTGTGTTATTTTGTTATCAAGTCGTCTAGCAGAGGATGACAGGAAGAACAAATCCTGCTTCATATGTTTTCATTTTATGGTAGTGTGTCACCTTCAACTCCACTAGCATTAAATGTTTATTACTTCATGTGATCTTTGCTTTGCATATTAAACTAAATTTCACATGGCCATGTTAAATTATGTATGGTGATGGAGTTCTGCGGTATGGTGTTGGGAACCAGTTCTTCAAACGTGAATGCATATGCAAAACCCATGGAATATAAACACCACAGAGTATGACCTTACAAAGCAAAGTTGCTCGCTGTCTAAGTGTTTGAGGAACTGGTGGTCTTAGTGCAGCCACAGATGTTCTGAAAATTATTATTCTTACACTTACTAATTATAAACCTGCTATAGTTATACATATTTGGTGTAACCTCTTTTGATCAAGAGCAGTGTTGGGAACAAGGCTGTTAATACTTCTTCATTCTCCAGCACCAGCTAGTCACAGCGTTTTACTACTACTTACTAGTGTTCATCCCTGTGTAGCAGGCAATATCCCCCTCTACAGAATAGGATCAAGACACAGGGAGTTTGAAGACCATGTTTTATGCATAAAAATGTATTCATGTGATATTTAGATTGGTTTGAAAACATCTTCCACAAAAGTATGGTCAATATTTTTGTAGCAGAGTCAGGATCTCTGTGGCAGAGAGCACATCTAAGAGATACAAAGTGGTCCCAGCTCAACACATTTCCTTCCAAACAGCTGCATCTCCTCATTGTCTCTTCATCTCATCCCTAAGACACAGCTTGCACTTCTAATTGTCATTCCCTTCAGTGGACATTAGCATGCTTGTTAAATTGGCCATTTGCGTCCCAGAACTCCCCTGCCTGTCCAGTGACTCACTCAGAGCTGCATTTTGCATGCCCTCGGGGAGCATGGAACAAGTTATCTCTGTACTTTCAGCTTCTGGTCCTAAAACTGTTGTGCATCAAATTCAGGCCTCCCTTATTGCTTCATTTACCACTTAAAACTGCAGTTGTTGTGAGAAAAAAGTGACTTTTAAAGAGGAAGAAGTCTAAAAGGATGTTCTCTCCTATGGATTTCAACATCATCTTTGTTTTCTTTTGGTTTTACAAGTTACCAGGTGCCTTTTTCCTCCCTGGCTGTGGTGCCCTGCCAACCTTACCTGACTGCCTCCTGTTTCTTAACACAATCACCACCAAAAGACACTTACTCTACCTGACAATATTGTAATCAGGGCATGAAGGTGGCATATAGAAGTCAGTTTGCCCATCCATAGATGCACTGGGAGTATATTGCTAACAGCGGTCAAATCTTGTTTGGCCAGGAAAGTAAGCAGTAGTGATTTGAGGCTGCATAGAAACTTGATATGTTGAGTGCCAGTTTTCAAAAGTTCCTCTGATCTGTTTATTTTCATGTTCAAGTGTCATCTCTCTAGGTTAATGATCACCCGTCCTGAGAACATGACATTTGTATTTATTTCAGAAAATGATACCTTTTGTCTCTCTAAAGTAGGCAATGTTGTGTTCTGTCAAAACTTCAGTTGTAAACAGCCACCCGTCTGCAAGGCCAAATACTGCCCTTTGAAAGCATGAGAAGCTAACTTCAGTGAGTCTTGGAGTTTGGCTAGCTGGTTTTTGTGTCTGTCTGATAATAAATTATTAACATCATGTTGAAGAAGACTTTGTGAAACTAGCCTTCGTGTCATCTAAGTAGTAATGATTTTAGTGAAGCTTGAGGGCATACAAAGTGCTCACCGTTTACTACTACAGTGAATTCTTTCACAAGGCTTTCCTCTTTTGCAGCACAATTAATTTTACGTTTCATTTACTGACATTGGCATGCACTTAGCTTTATAATATTAGTTAAAATTGGTTTATGATGTCAGTCTTATTTTTAGCACACTGAAAGCAGGGGAATAATTAAAGTGTGCTGTTGTACAATTTAGGGCTTGTGGTAGACTTGGAGAGATGACGATGTGCCATTCCTGCTTCAGTCAGCCTAGAGGGAATAGCTCTTCTCTTTAACATTTCATTGTAATCTTTCTGATGATACCTCAAAATGTCAGCTTGTGCCTCATAGCTTAAGTTAAGTTCCCAAAATAACTTCTGATGTACCTCAGAAGTTTAAAAATTAAATCTCAGTGATATACACCAATAACATTCGAATCTGAAAGGCTGTCGAAGTTCAGTATATCATTTATTTTGTTTTAGTTCTTTTTCCATTTCTAAGTTGTCTCCTGTATGTTAATACCGACGAGTTGGCTTTATAGGCTGCCACAGGGTGCTCTGCTGGTCATGCTGAAAAGCTTTACCAGGTTGTGGTGTTTGTTATATTCTACTGAAGTCTTAGTAACTTTCTGGGATGAAAAGGAATTAAGAAGTATTTTGTCTGGAATTGTCTTGCTTGCTTTATATGATAGTGCTTTGGTTCTAAAATGCCTGTTTTTCTAATGGAAGTAATTTTTAGCTTTTCGACAAAGAAATGAATGTGTAAGGTGGTCAGTAAAGCATTGATTAAAATCTGCTTTGGGGCTCACACTGCCTTCCACAACCTTCCTTAAATCTTGTGATGACTTGGAAAAAGGGACATTCATAAATATTTCCTATCAGGAGTGATGTCTCATCAGGAGTTTGAAGGAGGAAGAACACTCTGTGACACCTACACGTGAATGGCATCATATTTGACTTACCTTCAGGGAAAATAATGTGTGTAGATCATAAGGTTGGCTCCATCTTTTGAGTTTATGGAACATTTGCCTCTGTGTTTGCTTTTCCCTATGAGATAAAGCAACCACTGGGAAGCACTGAAAGTCAGTGTATTAGGATGCACAACACACAGAGCTCAAAGAGCAGTAAGACCTTCGTCAGCCAAATGAGTCGGTCCACGTGCTGACCTGACCTTACTCGCACTTTTGCTGTTGGAAGAGTAGGTCATTTGCCAGAGGCATTCTGAACTCTCACTATGAAACAGTTTTTCTGCTGTGCTCGTATCTGAAAGCTATCTATTTTTATTGCTGTCCCCATCTGAAATATTTCAGGCTAATGAAACAATATGATTGTTTTTATCTCCAAAGTATTTCATTTCTACTGAAGAATATCATACAGAAGAATGCAAATCTAAATCTGAGTGGTTATCTCTGCTAAGCTGCTTTTAAAAAATGAATTAGCTTAGTAAAGAACTGTCAAATACATGCCGAACATTTTGTGAGGATTGCTGATTGTGAAGTTTTGTTAAACTGCGCTTTCTCCAAGCATGTACAAAAATAGCAACTTTGCAAATCATGAAGCTGTGTCTTTTTCACAACTGAAGCTATTATGAGACTGCAGGCAGCATTCTCATTCCCTCTCTTCCCCTTCAAAAGCTGAACATCATCTCGTAAATGTGAGGAAGGAGCAAGTGGGGTGCTTAATGGGACTGACTGCTTAAGAAATAGGTACTATTTGCCATTTTAAGCATTAGCCAGCAATTAGGGTTTGCAGCACTGAGTCTCATTCTGTTTTCATTAATGAGGTCATTAACAAAGTTATGATACAGTCTTTTCCCTCCTGTTACACATGCAACTCAAATAAGTGACGACTTCAGATATTTCCAGGCCAATATTACTGTCTTTATGAACCTGCTTCTGTGATGCCTGTAAGCACAAGCAAAGTGAACTTCTGCAGTTTTCAGGAAACTGTCCCCCACAAAGTGACTGGGAATCCTTTTCAGGCCTCACTCTTTTGTACATATGAAGTTCAAGCTGCTTCTCTTTTGTTCAGCCCTTCTTAGGCTCCCTTCGTCCCAGGCAGCTTTTATGGACTAGCAAGGTCATTCCCCATTGCTGCAATTCCATCTCCCATCTCCCACGTCTAAATGATGGTATGCACCTATGCTCTTCCTTGGTAAGAGCTGCCTGAGAGCTACCCCAAAGTCACCCCGTGGTCTCCTTCAGATCCCACCTGATGACTATATCTTGCTGGCTGAAACTTTGCCAGCATTTGAGCTACTGAAGTGTGCTGACTGCTTGCTGTCTTGCTGACCAGTGTTTCACTGTTTCCTTGTGTCTCTGCATCTGCTGTGTTTGTTTTGTCTTTGGGTATGTGTGCACTGCCTTCTGCAGCATGTTGTGGAGAAACATAATCCAGCCAGGGAGCTTGGAGGAGTCTACTTGGAGGAGAAAAAGCTTTGTGCTCTGCTACTGTAGCTCCTTTTCTTGAGCCAGCTCATTTAAACTTGGATCACTGTGCCATACATTACGTTCTAGTGCACAGACTTTCTTTTTCTTTTGCGTTGGGAATGCACTCAGCATGAGGAGTAGGGGAATGTTTTCATTACTAATAGGTAAATATGTTTTCACATGAATTAGACAATATTTGTATACATTACCGAGCTGCCCTATAATGACATGAAAAATCATAGAATCACAGAATACCAGGTTGCAAGGGACCTCAAGGGCCAACTGGTCCAACCTTTCTTGGCAAAAGCACAGTCTAGACAAGATGGCCCAGCACCCTGTCCAGCCGAATCTTAAAAGTGTCCAATGTTGGGGAATCCACCACTTCCCTGGGGAGATTATTCCAATGGCTGATTGTTCTCATTGCGAAGAATTTACCTCGTGTCCAATCGGAATCTCCTCAGGAGTAACTTGTACCCATTACCCCTCGTCTTTTCCATGTGACTCCTTGTAAAAAGGGCGTCTCCATCTTTATTGTAGCCACCCATTAAATGCTAGAACATGATAAGGTCTCCCCTAAGCCTTCTTTTCTCAAGGCTGAACAAACCCAGTCCTCTCAGCCTTTCCTTATATGGCAAGCTTCCCAGTCCTTTGATCATCTTTGTGGCCCTTCTCTGGACCCCCTCCAGCCTGTCCACATATTTTTTGTATAGGAGGGACCAAAACTGAACACAGGATTCCAGGTGTGCCCTGACAAGCACTGAGTAGAGGGGGATAATGACTTCTTTATCTCTGCTGGTGATGCCCTTGTTGATGCAACCCAGCAGCCTGTTGGCTTTCTTTGCCGCAGCAGCACCCTGTTCACTCATATTGAGCTTGTTGTCCCAGGTCCCTTTCCACAGGGCTGCTCCCCAGCTGGGTATATCCCAGCCTGTGCTGCACTCTTGGATTATTTTTTCCCAGGTGCAAGACCTTACATTTGTCGTGCTTGAACTTCATAAGGTTCTTGTTAGCCCACTCCTCCAGCCTATCCAGGTCTTCCTGCAGGGTGGCTCTCCCTTCTGAAGTGTCCACTTCCCCACTCAGTTTGTTATCATCAGCAAACTTCATCAGGGTACACTTGATCCCGTCATCCAGATCACTTATGAAGATATTAAACATTGGAACTCATGTTTTGTGCCCCGTCGGACTTGTCTTGCCAGGCTTCAGAACGCATATGGTGTAGTTGTAAGTGCAGGCTCCCTCCCTCTCTTGCAGGTCTTACAACAATACAGTTATTAAGAGTATAATGTAACAATTTTAATTTCTCCACTGATGTTGCTGCACAAAGACCATTAGAGGACGATCTCTTAATGAAACTGCCAGTTTGGCATTTCCCTGTCTCTTGGGTGTTTTGGTAAATGTATTATTTTATAGAACATTTCTACTTTTTTCTCCTTGATGCTGTTCAGACTGGATGTAAGAAATGCCTAATTGCTCTGCAACGTTGATTTTTCTTATTAGCTTGCTAGAAAAGCGAGGGGGGGACACAGAATGCAAAAACTTGACATTTGAAAGTATTTTCCAGATCTTTTAGCTATTGTTTTGTATTGCTGTTGTACCTGCCACCCCCTGGTGAGAATGGCTGCATGTGCATAGTAGAAGGCAGTGGCTGTCCTAAAGAGCTTACCTACTAACCAAAACAAATGGTAGGAAGCATCATCTGAGGGTTGCTCCTTGAAGGATGAGGCACAGAGGCACCAAACCACATGCTTTATGTTGCATGGGAAATCTGTGCTGGGACCAGAACTGAACACCAGCTTGAAGCTCCTCCAGCTTCTGTTCCTGAGGAAAAATCCTCCTCTTAATGGTTTTCAAAACGCCATCAGGTAAAGCAATTCTCTGAGAATCCGTGTGGGCAAAAGCGAAAGCAAGGCTGAGCCTCATGGCTCCCTTTCTACCTCTGCGCCACTTTCGGGAGCACTAATGAGACCTACCAGCCTTTTTCATCTGACCTATCCACTGAAGGCTGGAGGAAGATGTGATTTATTAGCTAGGACCAGGATGGATAGCATCATAAATCTCTTCTAGACGGCAACAATTAAAGTTGCCAGGGCTCTGTGCTTTGCCACATGGAGTCCATGCGACTCTGACCAGATTTGACCGGCTTATTCTGCTAAATGAGGGTGTTGAAATGACCATCTGTATTTTATTAATAAGTGTATAAATCTGAACTATAAGGGGAAAAAAGATGAACTGGTGCTAGTATATCTATGGCATATACTTAATAATAAAACTTAAACTCTTATACAGCCTGATACAAATTACTTGCTCTACTGCGCCAGTTCTGCCACAGCTACACATTTCATTTTTGTGATATGCTCTGCAACTGCTCGGCTGGTAAGTGCTGAGAAGGGAGAGTAATAGATAGATAGATGCATCTGGTATTTATAGAGGACTGTTTTAATGGTGCTAAAAAACTGATGTGCTCAGCGTTCCTTGCAGCTGCAGTTGCGTTTGTGTCAGTAATCCTATCAGGAGGGTTGCTGGTTTCCAGAGTAATTAGAACCCTGAAGCAAATAAACACCAAATGAATTCTCTTCTTTTGAAGTTATCTTTTTTCCCCTCTTTTAAATAGCCCTTCTCTGGTATAATTATGTACCAGTCATTATAACATTAAAAATCATTTTAAGTGAATGAATGCTATTTTTGTTGTTGTTCCTCACTAATTATTATGAACTAATTGTAATTTAGGATAGTCCTCTAAAAATCTCATTTCATTACAGAATGGCTACTGACTTAAACTGCTTCCTGCCTTGATCCCAGGGAGAGGCAGCAGCTCCAAGTTGGCTTCATCTAAGCCGGTCTGGTGGCTTGAGCATGTGCGGGTGGAGTACAAGTTGTTGCTCAAAGCCATTTTGATAAACTCCTGCCCTTCCAGCGTTTAAGCCATAGGTTAAATATAAATTCACAATACTGTATGCCTGCCACCAGGGAAGTGATGACAGAGATACTATATGATAATATAGGGAGGTAATAGCCTTCCTATCTGGCTTTTTGCGACTGTGTCTAGGATAATACATTGAGCCCCGAGCAGCTCGTTCCTGAAAAGATACTGGCGGGAGTTCAGAGGACAATAACAACCCATGCAGTTGTCTGGGGAGGGTTTGACTCTAAACTGTGGTATCTTCACTGTTTATCTTGGTTATTAGTTTTGCAACATTTGTGGCTTAAGTCAGATGTTTTGGATTTGTGCTCACGTATGTTGAGTTACGGTGTATAGGCGCTGGGTCATCATTGTGTAAACTCTGTAGTCTGGTTTGCATTTTTTGGCTCTTGTATTTGAACAGGTTTCAAGATTAAAAAATAGAATAATAAAGATCAGTTACAGCTACATAAGCAAGTATATATTAATTGACATTTACTAGTAATGAGGTATGAGAATGAAAAACCCACCCCACCTCTCAGATCCCAGCTTGAGTTTTAAGATTGGCTGTTAGAAGAAAAATGTCTTTGTACTCACAAATTGGGCACATTCAGCCCAGAGTTACTAGCACATAATAAACATGGAAACATCTAGTGACACTTTCTTTAATGGACTCATTCTTTAGACTAGAGCCACAGCTTTTATAACTCAGATTCTTAAAATGCCTTTTATAATGTCATTTCTTAAACAGCCTTAGCTTCTGTTGTCCTGTAATGGCAATTCTCTCCTACCAAGAGGACCAAGATGGCTCAGCGCTCTGGCTGTAACCTGGCATGTTCACAGAAATACCTGAGAGAGATGATGTGGAGATACTAAAGCTTCAGGTGGTCCAAGTATTTCTAAAATGCTGTTCAAAGTGGAGTTCAGGAGATACTTTTATAGCATTGGCTGTGCTCAGGACTTCCCTCCTTTCCTCACCCCTCCTGCAGTTATTTTTGGGTGAGAGAAATTTATAGTAATAGGGCAATTTGCCATGTTAAATCTGAGCTCAACTTTCAAATCAGTTGTCACCGAGCAGGGCCATATATACACAAATACATAGGGGAAAGATAAGCCAAATCTGCTAATGCTTTAAGTCAATGCATCTGTGATAGAGCACATAAAATCCTCTAAGGAGAATTACGATGTTGTGAGTTATGACTACTTTATGCTTGAATGAAAGCATCCACTTGTAGGTTTAAGGGACACAACCTCCTACACAGTGACTTCATTCTTTAGGGTGATTTACCTTAATTTTCCTCAGTGTTTCCATGTTTTGGATTGGAGCTCATGTATGCTGAATTATAGTGTATAGACCTTGGGTCATCTTTTTCTGAACCCTGTATTTTATCCTGCCTTTTTTACCTCTTGGCTTTGAAAGGCATCTCCTGAGGAAAGAATGTGGTTTTGTGCTTGTGATACATCTCAGATGCTATTTAGATAATGGTTTCTTGACAAGAAGGTCCTTATGGGTTTTTTTCTAAGTCTTTTATTCCAATTGTGATAACTTTGTGCTGTATAACAGTGAAAATAAAACCCCTGTAGTTTCTTTTGAAATGGGCTTAGGAGTGTACCATCCAAATGCCTCATGCTGTCAGAGAAACCCTTAACACCTACTGTTGCACACACTTCTGCTGATCCAGGAGTTTTTAAGCAAGGAAAGCAAGATATGCTTCATAGATGTGTATCAGCCCCAAAAGGAAGAGGGAATCCATTTAGAGGAGAAAATTCTGTTTCCAGGAAAAAATGAAATTACTGCAGAAGGTCTTAAAATCTTGCAGTGGTCTGCCAGGCGGCAAATCCTGGAAAGATATCTGATCACAGATAGCACTGGTATGTCTGGTACAGGCTTCTGACTGATATTTCAGTCAGCTAGATAGAAGTGAAGATAGAAGTGAAGCAGAGGTAAAGAGTCTAATCATCAAAAAAACATACACTTACACATACACTATCTCTCATCTGAGAAAAAATGAACATAGCAGTTCAGTTAGGGTCATGGCAGGCACAAAAAACTAGTTTCCTAGTCTAGAGAAAAGTTAACAATATAGAAAAAGATGCTTTTAATTAATTTTTGCTCTCAACAACATGTTAAAATTTGAACAATTTAGATGCAATTAACGGGACAAGAAAATAATAATAAAAAAAAGCCAGACTGGGATACTGTGCTCCTTGCAATTATTTCTTAATGCTAAATAAACACACTGGTGAGAAAATTGTAATTTGTAATCATTGCACAGTGATAGAAAGAGCAGTGTGATGGCCAGTGCCAGGTAGGTCCTTGATGAATAAAACAGTTATTTATAGCATTATGCAGTGCTGCATTCTGCCAATGTATAAAAGGAGCAAATTTCATGTAGATTTGGTAAAAGACCATCATGCCAACCTGTTCGGATTGGGTTTGGGAGATGCAGAAAGGAGAAGGGAGGGATAGCAATGTCTATCACAGAGAAAAAAGGCAATGAAATGCAACCCTCTTTTAATTAAAGGCTCCCGCAAAGTAATTTCCCCCTTTAGCTTGTGATAATATGCTTTTGGCAGGAAGAGTAATGCGAACAAAACACTCTTCCTTATAAGCAAAATCAAGGAGGGCAGGCAAATTGTATTCAGTAGCAATTTGTTGGAGAATTTGTCATTTGTTTTTGAAGAGCGCTTGGAATTGGACAGCAGGAGCAGGGTGTTTTGCTTGTGCCTTGTGAATGGCAGCAGCAGTGGGGTTTGAAAACCTTTTAGAGAAGTCTGGGGATAGTCTCCCATGGGAAATTATGGAAAATACCTGTCAGTCTTAATGGAAACTCATCATTCCAGAAGGAGACTAATGTGCTCTTTGGAAATATATTTTATCAGCTTTAAGTCCTCTTTGTGGTAACATAAAATAGGGTAAATACAATCGAGGCAGTGAAATCTTATAAACGTCTCCCTCACTCGGGGAATTTAAAAAAAGAGCTACACAGGTTCCCTCTGGATGTGAATACAGTGTAAATAAGTACAAAAATTGTCTTTTTTTCCCTATTTTGATAATTTCTGATAGATTTATTCCTTATTATCTGCCCATTTGTGACCAGATTGAGCCAATATGCTTTATTTCCATTTCCCAGCCTAACAGCGCTTTCCTTGTGAAAGGACCTTTTAAGGACATATGGCCAGAAGAGGTGGGGCCCTTTTTTTTCACTACTGGTTAGATATCATTTTGGTCTGTATCCTCAGAGGTTTTAGAGAAGTGCACCACTCTTTTTACATGGGATGGGAGAAAATATACAGCTCATGTAACTTAATTAGTATATTGTGTCTCTCATTGTAGGGTCTTCTGTGTAGTATGCCCAGGAAGGATTTTTTATAAAGGTGAAATGCAGCATCCCGTTGAGCAGAGAGGCTGAATGGCCCTGAAGTGAGTCTGCAATTAGTGAGCAATAGCGAGAAGAAATCGTGCTGCATCTGACACACAATGCAGTGCTTTCCAGCCAGAAGAGACACATGCACAGTGCTAGGGAACAGCTGACGGCAAACCTTTCTGGAAGAACAAGCTGTAACACAGCAAAACTTAATCAGTGCTGTCCTCCCTCTTTCCTGCTCTGTATGTCTTTATTTCTGCCTTGTGCATCTGCTGCTTCTACTAAAGACATTATTTTAGACATTAATGTTTAAAACAGGGATCCTACAGAGGAGTCTTGCAGTGCGGTGAGTTTAGATGGAGGCGCTAAGGTTTAGGAGGTGGCCAGAGGTTAGAGATGCAATAGTTGTTGTTACTGGCAAATCTGTTAAAACTAGAGGGAAGTGGAAATGTAAAGACACGAAGAAAGTCTTAAGTGCCATGCTGGTACCAGATTTTACTATCATATTGATAAGGGTAGGATTAGGCTCAGTGTGATAGACTACCTTGGAATAATTGGCAAGAGTCCTTCCCTTTGATCTGCTGATCCATTTTGGTCCCTTTCCTTGAATAATCTCACCATGGAAAAAAAATTTAAAAAATTTAAAAACCCTGCTCTTAATCCTGTGATTCCAGAAGCAGGTGAGTTGCTGTTGTTGGGCTTGTCCTCCAGCCAAGTCGGAGAAGAAGCATGTACTCGCACATGAAAAGCAGGGGGGAGGAAGGCTGGTTCTGACAGCAACTGTAATAAACCACCTAATCTTTCTGAGCCACAGCTCTAACAATAATTAAGCAGTGGATGTGTCCCACAGTAATACCAGCTGGGGTTTTCTCTAAGGCTCTAGACAGATTTTCACTGCAGAATTAGCTCAAGATGCTCTTCTCTAACTAGTATAACTCAAGTGAGAGTGGCCCCAGTGCAAATGAAACCTGAGGTGCTTGTGTCTGTGTTATAACTTCTGGGGTCACATGAAAGCATCCTTAGTGCTACTGTAAATACTCAGACATCCCTGATGGAAGGGCTACAATGCTGTCTAGTTGTTTGCATGTGTCACAAGGTGATGGCAGGCATCACGTTAGATGTTTAGGGATTGCTGCAGTTCTGGTAGGCTCTAGTGGCTGGCTGCCCTTTCTGTTTCCAGAGGATACCCAGTCACACTGACAGACTGAACTGGGAAACAGCTGTTATGGCAGAGGTTGACCTCCTTTTCAGAGATTCCCCCTCTCCCCTGCCCTCCAGGATGTGCGCAGTCTGGCGGTGAGGTGACTGCGTGTTTGGTGGAGCGTGAACCAACCCTGAAGAACCTCTTCAAGCAACCATTGCTGCTGCTTTCATTGCTGCCCTGAGCCTGGTGATCCCTTTGTGAATCTTTAATACTGATCCACAGGACTTTGGGGTTTTTTTTCTGTTAGATCAAGACATATTCTGACTTTAACTTTCCAGACGTCTGCTGGAAATACAACACAGCAGTGAGTAAACAATCTAGGAGGTTCCTGGAGTGTGTGGAAGATAAATTCCTGACACAGCTGGTGGGTGAGCCAACCAGGGGAGGAGACTTGCTAGATCTATTGTTTACGAACAGGGAAGGACTGGTGGGAGCTGTGATGGTCGGAGGCCATCTTGGGCTTAGCGACCATGAAATGATAGAATTCTCAGTTCTTGGTGAGGCAAGGAAGGTGGTCAGCAAAACCACCGCTATGGACTTCCAGAGGGCAAACTTTGGCTTCTTCAAGGCACTGGTTGAGAGAGTCCCTTGGGAGACGGTCCTGAAGGGCAAAGGGGTCCAGGAGGGATGGACATTCTTTAAGAAGGAAATCTTAATGGCTCAGGACCAGGCTATTCCCATGTGCCGCAAGTCGAAGCACTGAGGAAAACAACCGGCCTGGCTGAATGGGGAGCTTTTGCTAGGAGTCAAGAAAAAAAAGGAGAGTTTATCATCTCTGGAGGAAAGGGCAGGCAACTTGGGAGGAGTGTAGGGATATTGTTAGATTATACAGAGAGAAAATTAGAAAGACGAAAGCTCAGCTAGAACTAAATCTGGCCACTATTGTAAGGGACAACAAAAAATGTTTTTACAAATATGTTAACAGTAAAAAGAATCCCAAGGAGAATATCTATCCTTTAATGGAAACAGAAGGGAACATAGCCACCAGACATGAGGAAAAGGCCGAGGTACTTAATACCTTCTTTGCCTCAGTCTTTAATATGGAGACCAGTTATCCTCAGGGTACTCCACCCCTTGAGCTGGAAGGTGAGGATGAAGAGCAGAATCTACCCCCCTTAATCCAGGAGGAAATAGTTAGTGACCTACTATGCCATCTGGACACTCACAAATCTATGGGACCTGATGGGATCCGTCCAAGAGTACTGAGGGAACTGGCTGGCAGAGGTCCTTGCCAAGCCACTCTCCATCATCTATCAGTGATCCTGGTCAGCAGGGGAGGTCGCAGAGGACTGGAGGCTTGCCAATGTGATGCCCATTTACAAGAAGGGTCGGAGGGAGGATCCAGGCAACTACGGGCCTGTCAGCCTGACATCGGTACCAGGGAAGATTATGGAGCGGTTTGTTGGTTTGTCTTGAGAGCACTCACATAGCAAGTCCAAGACAAGCAGGGGATCGGGCCCAGTCAGCATGGGTTCATGAAAGGCAGGTCCTGCTTGACCAACCTGATCTCCTTCTATGACCAGGTGACCCACCTAGTGGATGAGGGAAAGGCTGTGGATGTTATCTACCTTGACTCCGGCAAGGCCTTTGACACTGTCTCTCATGACATACTCCTTGAGAAGCCGACGTCTCATGGCTTGGACAAGTGTACTCTTCGCTGGGTGAAAAACTGGCTGGATGGACGAGCCCAGAGGGTTGTGGTGAATGGGGTTAAATCCAGTTGGCAGCGGGTCACAAGTGGTGTTCCCCAGGGCTCGGTGTTGGGCCCCGTTCTGTTTAATATCTTTATCAATGATTTGGACGAGGGGATTGAGTGCACCCTCAGCAAGTTTGCAGACGACACCAAGTTGCGAGGCAGGGTTGATCTGCTTGAGGGTAGGAAGGCTCTACAGAGAGATCTGGACAGGCTGGATCGATGGGCTGAGGCCAATTGTACGAAGTTCAACAAGGCCAAGTGCCGGGTCCTGCACTTGGGTCACAGCAACCCCATGCAGCGCTACAGGCTTGGGGAAGAGTGGCTGGAAAGCTGCCCGGCAGAGAGAGACCTGGGGGTGCTGGTGGACAGCCAGCTGAATATGAGCCAGCAGTGTGCCCAGGTGGCCAAGAAGGCCATCGGCATCCTGGCCTGTATCAGAAATAGTGTGGCCAGCAGGAGCAGGGAGGTGGTTGTTCCCCTGTACTGGGCACTGGTGAGGCCGCACCTCGAGTGCTGTGTTCAGTTTTGGGCCCCTCACTATGGGAAAGACATGGAGGTGCTGGAGCGTGTCCAGAGAAGGGCAACCAGGTTGGTGAGGGGCCTGGAGCACCAGTGTAATGAGGAGCAACTGAGGGAGCTGGGGCTGTTTAGTCTGGAGAAGAGGAGGCTGAGGGGAGACCTTATCGCACTCTACAACTACCTGAAAGGGGGTTGTAGTGAGGTGGGTGCTGGTCTCTTCTGTCAGGTGGCTGGAGATAGAACGAGAGGAAAAGGCCTCAATTTGCGGCAAGGGAGATTTAGGTTAGATATTAGGAAAAATTTCTTTACTGAAAGGGTTGTCACACATTGGAATAGGCTGCCCAGGAAAGTGGTTGAGTCACCATCCCTGGAGGTATTAAAAAAGTGCGTAGATGGGGTACTCCCTAACATGGTTTGGTGGGCATGGATGATGGTTGGACTTGATGATCTTGAAGGTCTTTTCCAACCTAAATGATTCTGTGATTCTAACCAGGTTCTAAGCTTATGAAGGCATTTATTTAAATGCTTTCAATTCGGTGGGATGGAGCCAGCCTATAAGGTCTAGCTCTGCAGCTTGGCAGAATTTGCTTGGACAAGAATTTGGCTTCCAGGGAGTGAAGAGTTATGTGGAGAAGCCAGGCAAAGCTCTCTTTAGAAGAAGTCCTTGCTCCACAGCTCTCACTTTATGAAAATGTTCGATACCGTTCCTGCTTTGCCCTAGACTTAGGTCAGTCGTTTCTCTGGTTAAGCACTCTTCCTAAAAATCAATTACATAATTCATTCTCCATTCATTAAATAAGGAAACTCCTAGATTCATTTTTTGCTCCCTTTTCTGTGAATGTTACTTAAATTCATCTGCGAGGCCAGGCTTGGAGCAGGTCTAGTCAGCAGCTTCTTACAAGTTAGGCTCTGCGCCTAGCACCGTAGACATGTCTATGGCAGCAGTGAGATCCCCATCACAACTTTCCATCTAACACAGCAATGGGAATATTTAGTAGATAGGCTCCAGTTTTGAGCTGTTTCTGTAGCAGTTTTAAGGTCATCTGGGTGTAGGCTGCTGCAGCTTCTCTTCCCCAACTTCTTGCAAGTTCCTAATTCCTCTCCTGGGACTCATACAGCAGCGTGGAGAACTGATTTACTGAATTGGTCTAGCCAGAAACCAGTCATTTTAATGACTACCGAAGCATTAAGGTTTTTGTGCACTGAGACAGTCGTCATTCACATTGGCGCTCTTTGCATCATGCAAAAATGTTCTCACCTTCTCCGTGCACCCAAGACACACGCTTGTTCATGTTCCATTTGGAGTATGGAACTGTAGCGTGTTACTAAGAGATCTGACTTTCTGGTCCATGTTTCCACCTTCCTCTGAGTGACAGTACTGCAGAAAGCAGAAGGGCCTGTACTTTTTGAAAGGTAGCACCTTTTGTATCTATGCTTTCAGGAATTGGTGCAAAAATTCCAGCTCTGTTTCCAGACCTACCTCCTGTGCATGCAGGTTATTGGTGCGGGAACACTGTGTGCTGGATTAGACCTGCTTGAAAGTCTGCACCAAAATATTTGCGGTGGGACTGACCTCATTTTGGGTCTGGTGGACCCAAACTCCAGTGGTGGAGTTGCTTGCCCATGTACACGGGGAGCACTGTCAATTCGGTTTGCTCCCCAAGGGTGCTCTGTATACCCTGTTTGTCTTGAGGCAGATGGGGTAGGTCAGCTGCAGGTCCTGTCCATGGAGAAACAGGTCTAGGTCTCTTCCCAGAGAAAGGCCAGGCAGTTCAGTGGTTCCCTCCATCCACGGAGGGCTCCATCAGGTGGTGTGGATGAGAGATGAGCAGATGGAAGAAGAGTGAGTGTTCCCTGGGGCAGGTCACCAGATGGTGCAGACCTAGCCTTCATGCAGGTCTCCTATGGCAGGGTTAGAAGACAAATAGGCGAAAGGTCTTTCCTTGTATATTTAGCAATTGTTTGATGGTGATAAGAGGACATTTTAAGGAGGGGACCGCTTTCCTGTACCCATCCCCCTTGTACCAAAGCTCTACCCATCACTTTAGTAAGAACTATTCACCGTTAGAGAGTGCCTTTCCTCTTTGGTGATGTTATTTAGCACAGGCTTCAATTAAACAAGCAGGCCAGGAAAAAAAGGGGGTGGTTGCCTAGTAACCAATTGCCTTGAGAACTGGAAAGATACAGCAGAATTAGGGGTTAATTTTTGCAGGTGAAAGTAGAAATGTCCAGGGATGCGAGTGGTGGAGGTTTTAAGCTAGAAAGATCTAGGACGTGTTCAGAGAAGAAGTAGAGTTCCCACTGGGTTCTCTCTCCAAGTAACAACACAAGAAGAACGGTGTTTGTTTAGTTAAAATCCACGCTGATGGAAATTAAGAGAGAACACAAACAAGATCACTGTTTGAGGGTGCTTCCTTGTGTGTGATATTTACATAATTTGCCACAGCATTGCAACGTTTTCTATGTGCATCTCATTCATAGTTCAAAGCTTGCCTTAAATAAGCAGCTGCACATGGCAGCATAGCCTACAAAAAATAGTGACTGCTTCTGTACATGTGTTCCCTGGGATAGCCTGATTTTTACAAGGTACCCACAGGTGTCAAAGGACATGTATTAAATACTTGAAGGTTTATTTTGAGAGAGCTAAGACCTGCACAGAGCTGCTGGGGGCTTCACACCTCTGCAAATCAAGCAGCGATCATGCTTCTTCAAAGCTTCCTATTCTGCCTTATCAAGTGCATATTTTCCCTTCTTTAATGCATTTTAAGTCATTTTAGAATTGGATAAACAAAGAAAAGAGATAGTTTGTGTGATAGTGCATGCTACTTCATGAAAATATCCTTGGCATATGCTGCTAAACAATCTTGAACTAAAGAGCATGAATCCAGATGTGGAGCTGAGTGGCTTTTTGGGAGACCTGTGTGCCCACCCCCAGTAGAGGGAACAGCAGTGAAGGAGCCAAGAATGAGGCGAGTCAGACATGAAGGTGCCTAAGTGTGCTTCAGCCTGGACCCTCTTTTACGGTGTCACGAAGAATGAAACTCATCTGCAGATATGCAGATTGATCCCCTGTAGAAGGTAATCACGAGGCATCCTGTGAAATCTCTTCTTTGCACATTAACTGGTACATGTAGTCTGTCTGCAATATGCGCTAGTTATTTTCTGTCTGGATATTAGACTCCTCTTTTTCTTACTGATGAAAAGCAGAGGGTAAAATTAATCCTTTCCACATGCTGTTGTTATTTCTTTGTGCTTATTTGTATAATGACAGCATTTCAGAAGCCCTCCTTGTGGGCCAACACCTCGCTGCACTCAGTGCTTTATGAATATGGACTGCAAAGACTGCAAAAGATTGCATGCTAAGTATGTCAGAAAGCAGCAGTTAAATGCAACAAATAAATACAGGAGAAAAATAAGATAGTAGCTCTCTTAAAATAAGCCACAATCCCAACAAATCTGTCAGATTTTTGTAGATGTCATGCTAAAGAAAAACCTTTCTAGATTTCTTCTAAGATTTTTTCAAGAAGACGGTAAGGTGTGGCCTTGCAGGTGTTTTGAACAAACTCTGCCCAGAAGTGGGAGCCTCTTGGGGGAAAATTTAAATGTCTTTGGAGATTTTTTTTGACTGGGTAGCAGAGGCTGGTGTCCCTGGCAGAGTTAGGATCAATAGCTCAGTAACAAATAAGAAATGATGGGTAAAGATAGACTCTGCTCAGAGGGACCTTGAAAGTCTTCAGGCATTTCTGAGTCTGCTGTTGTAAATATGAATTCATTATCATCAAAGCAAGGAAACAGAAAATAGTCTTCATGGCAGCATTTGGAATGGAGGGGAAGCAGGGCCAGGAGAGTCTGTGAGGTGTTACAACCCACAGCTGATGGACCCTGGCTCTCAAGATAGTCACAAGCTTGGACAAATTTTCATTTGGAAATGAAAAATCTTAGAAGAGTAAGAGGGAAATACTGCCAAGACTTAAATATGTTTTTAATCTGTGCAAGATTGCCCAGGTCCTTGGCAGAGCACTGTTTGTACTGTCACATTTTAAACTGATGACTGGATTGTTGTGCATCAAATTTGACACGCTTTGGGCCAGGTACAAGTACCTAAAGATATCCTAAAGCTACTAGTTTTGTGTTAGGTGCATCCTGGCAGAAGAGGAATATGTGTGTTTGGGATTTTTTCAGTGTTTTATAGTAAAATCCCTTGGAGTGTAACTTAAAATACTGTATCCCCTCACTCCTGTTCCCACTCAAAGAAGGCTGTGTGCTGGGCTTGCTGTGCAGGATCCCACTTACACTGCAACAGTCCCTCTGTACAGAAGTGCTTTCCTGTGGGATGACTGTATTTTGTGTTGGGATTTACCAATTGCAAAGCACTTTCCCTGTTTCCCCATTTCCAGTAATAGAGGTTTTTAAGTAATCAGCTAGTCCCTGAGCGAGGAAGCAACTTTGTTGGTGATCATATGATCTGCAAGCACAAGGTGTGCTCAACTGTTTATGTAGGACCTACAGGCAATAAATTTTTTTAATTAAATTACTTTGACCTAGAATGAGATTTAATTAAATACTGTATTAAACAGTCTTAAACAAAAAGGCATTTAGCAAACCACTATGCAAATTTCAAGGTAATTAAAATTTAAGATCTGTTGACTTTACACTATCTCTATCATTGATACTAAATGTGAACAGATCAAATAAGTACACTTTGTATTGTATTTCATTTTTTTTCTTGTGCAAGCTAAGATTGCTAACGATTCCTTTGAATTATTTCTCCATCTGATCTGTTGGATTCATCATTAGAGTGGGTGTCCTGGGGGTTGGTAGTTACTGTTTGGTTTGGATGCACCAAAGAAGTCTTGCATAATACAGAGGTGACAGGGCACTCATTAAAGAAAATAAGATAAAGTATTTACTGAAGACAATAAAGAAGAAAGGACTCCTAAGCAGAAGCGTTGACTACTGGCTTTCCTAGGTAGGTGGAAAAGAGAGGCTTAAAGGGAAAAGTACGTGGAACCAATAAAACAGAAAAATGTCCTCCAAGAGTTTCTAGAATTGGAACTGAACCAACTCCAGTAGAGCAAGACTGTATTCAGTCCACCAAGACAGCTGACTAACTTAATCTTTGAGACTAAGGTCAAGAAAGCACTGAGCAATAGTCATCATTTTCTAGCCAAGAACAACCGACCCTTGCTCAGAGCAATAAATAATCAGTATGCATACATTGAGAGCCTTTAATAAATGCCCGCAGTTAGGCAATATGGCCCCAAATGTTGAGAAAACTGGTTCTGCTGTTTGAATCAGTAGGTAAAATGGGTGATAAAGGGTGTCCCTCTCCACCCAAACATCACAGAGAGTCAAAAATGAGTGTGATGTGTGGGACTGGCCTGTGTCTGCCTCTGCAAAACCTGAGGCTTAACAAAGCCAACATAATTCTGTATTGGTAGCATCTGTTACTACTGCTTCTGCTCTGCAGCAGCTGATGTGACCCAGCTGTGGATCAGTGTTTATGAAGGAGCTGAGGATTATGTGCTCAATATCTTTTCAATACATCCTGCTGTGAACTCTGCCGATTTCCAGGGAAGCCTCCAGAGAGCAATCTGAATGCTCCAAAAGCTGCCGGCTCTCTCTCTCATTGTCCTGCGTGTTGTCCTGCCTCTCCTGCTCCCCTGCCTGTCCCTCCTTACCTTGGAAATTCATCCATCCCCAACCACCTCAAGAAATGATTGTGGTTTTTGCTTTCAGAGTTGCAGCCAGCGTCACAGAAAATTATAAAATACCCACGGCCAGTTGAACAGGCGGAATTTAAGGTGACCTGGAGAAATCTGGAGACAACAGAATATAACGATACATAAAAATTACAGTTAAACTTCTGTTTTCCAAAAAAAGAAAAATCATGTGAAAACAATGGGCTCTCCCATTTACTCTCCAGATTACAAAGGAACAGAAATCAGTTCTTATTGTATTGAGTCCTTAAAAAAGATCTGCCTTTCTCAGCATTTTTATAAATCAGTCTGACTTTGAAATTGTGGTATGTGGATGGTTTCAGAGGTGAAAAGATGAGCATTATTTGCATAATAAAATCACAAAGGGAGTGAGTATGCAAAATTTAATTTATTTAAAATTCACCCATCCAACATGCTGGGCACAGGTGCAGAAGATTAATAATAAAAATAGTCACCTACAGCATATAAATTAATGGCAATGTCCAGAGCTAAGAGCTTCCTTCCCCACACTCAGAAAAACCTTTGGAGAAGGGATATGCAGCATGACCTGACCATGATGGATTCTGTTGGAGCAGGGAGGGTGAGCACAGGCAGCCCCATGCTCCCCTGTGCCGGCAGCAGACTTGCTGCAACACCCTGTGGGGCTCTGAGTACGAGCTGCTGTGGGGCAGCGTGGCTGAACAAGCAGGTCTGAGTGGCAGCAGTAGCTCTGTCAAATGAAGGACTTTATAAGTGTCCTAAAGGATCTGCTCTTGTGTTCCAGAGACATAAGTTTGTCATTTTTTTCCTCAATCACGTCTCTGCAGTTGGTTGACGCAAAATGGATGACAGGAGGGTATTTGGTAGTTCCAGGATCTTGTTAAAAATAACTTACAAGCATCAGTGATTGTAATGTTTGCAACAATGCCACTACATTTCTGACAAAAACTTGCTGAAGAGATTATGTTTTATTATAGTTTTTGTGTTACATCGTTAGTGATGTGTTAAACTTAAAAAGCCTGGACTGAGACACCCTAAATTCTTCCTGCATGCATTGTATTTCCTAGCAGATGGTTTCTGGGCCTATTTGGCCAAGGGATGGGGAAGGATGTTTGAACTTGGATCTGATGAAGAGTAAGTTTGGGCTCTTCTATCCTAACTGTAAACCTAATGATGTGACCTACATCTTGCCTAGTTTAAATGTCTACCTCCAGATGAGATGAGATGAGCTGCACCCCAGAAATGTCTCTTGCCCTCCATTGTGGAAGGAAGGAGGGTCGCCATCACCCTCTTGGCTGTTCTGCTCTGTAGACATCTGCTGTTGGCTAGATGAAACTCATCCTACGGGGATTGAATGATGGCCTGAAAACACTTAGTAAATAACTATGCTCATGCTATTGAAATTAAAGCTGTAATGGGATGTCCTAGGAGGCTTCATAACAAAGATTAAAGCATCTGAATATCAAAGTGTATGGGAAGAACAAAGACTACTGTTAGATTTTAGATGGTTTTATGGTCTGAATATATGATTTACAAATATTAGTGGGTTTGTTTTCAATCAAGTCCATCCCAAAAAGCACATCTAAAAACTCCACAAGCAGCTTGGAATAGACAGGGGTTGTCTGTTAATTACCATTTTGCTTCTTTTGCTGCTATGTGATCCATTGATATGAACCTCTCTGCCCACCAATAATGTTGGTTGTGTCCATACTGTGGGATCCAGTACTACTTCCAGCACTTGCATCTGGCTACTTCTCAGCTCCACAGTGGTGCAAGACCCACATGTTTCCTCCTCTCAGTAGACCCTAACACCTCAGTTTATGTACAGAGAAAGCCCATCACAGGATGCTTCAGTGGGCCCCTCAGATGGGCCATCAGAGGGGAATAATCATAGAACCATAGAATCGTTTGGGTTGGAAAAGACCTTTAAGATAATCGGGTCCAACCATAAACCTAACACTGCCAAGTCCACCACTAAACCATGTCCCTAAGCACCACATCTACACGTCTTTTAAATACCTCCAGGGATGGTGACTCCCCCACTTCCCTGGGCAGCCTGTTCCAATGCTTGACAACCCTTTCGGTAAAGAATTTTTTCCTAATAGCCAATCTAAACCTCCCCTGCCACAACTTGAGGCTGTTTCCTCTTGTCCTATCACTAGTTACTTGATAGAGGATACCAGCACCCACCTCGCTACAACCTCCTTTCAGGTAGTTGTAGAGAGCGATAAGGTCTCCCCTCAGCCTCCTTTTCTCCAGACTAAACAGCCCCAGTTCCCTCAGCCACTCCTCATTACACTTGTGCTCCAGACCCTTCACCAACTTCATTGCTCTTCTCTGGACACGCTCCAGCACCTCAATGTCTTTATTGTAGTGAGGGGCCCAAAGCTGAACACAGGATAATTGTGTGTCAGGTGCATTTTATAGCACGTTCCTGCCCTACATTATAAACTGAGCCATGGTGATACAGTTTACCTCAGGCATAGATCAACACAGAGGCTATTATGAGTTTAATGTTTGGCTTTGCTCCCAAAGTCCATTGTTCAAAGATTTATAGAACAAATCAGCAAAAATTTTGTTAGCCTATAGGACAACAATAGATTTTCTTCCTGCTTTACTTTCTTCACCTTTCCACTTCTTGTCCCTCTTCTGAACTGGTCCATATTGTGTCTTTCACCTCTACCTCCAGTTCTCCCCACAGTGTGCAAGTGTCACATACCTGTCAGCTGTCCTTTCCCTTCTTCAGTAGGGTTAGCTGCCA
Organism: Haliaeetus albicilla; assembly: GCF_947461875.1. Lineage (NCBI taxonomy): Eukaryota > Metazoa > Chordata > Aves > Accipitriformes > Accipitridae > Haliaeetus > Haliaeetus albicilla. The sequence continues at coordinate 62,457,244 of NC_091485.1, read as the reverse complement.
CACAGGTGTTTGCAACACCAGACCAGGGGCTCCCAGCTTCAGGGACTGACAAATCAGTAGTAAATGGCAGCTGAAGAGAGTCTGCAGCCTGAAAGGAATGAAGTGAATGAGGACTGGGGAAAGGAGAGTGGTGCCCTGGGCATGAAATTGCTACACGCAGGGACTTACTCAGAAGCAGCAGCCAGCGAAACCACAGTTACCGTCTGCCTAGCTGTTATCAAATAGTAGTGATCAATAGGTGTTATGGCTAATGCGAAAAAAAACCCCTGTAGTTGGGTAATTGTAGGAGCTCTCTCCATTCAGACCATGAGTCTCTTGCTGGGGAACAAGGAAGCCAGGATAAAGGGAGTGTGTCTAAGTTGAAAGATCTCTTCTAGGCAAATTTCACAGGTCAGAAAGGCATCTCCACATGAGAAAGTCAGAGATGGGATGAGGTGCCTGGGGTACAAGGGCAGAGCTGAAAGAGGCATATGAAGGTGATGGCCCCCACAGCAACATTTTGAGTGCAGTAGGGAATCGCTGGGCAGCAAGAGTGGAAGAGGAGCAGGTGGCAAGCGGAGAATGTTAATGTGGTCAGAGATTGGAGGATAAATTTCAAAATGTTGACAGCATATGGATTAATAGATCAGCAGGATCTAGTAATCCAGGTGCAAATCTATAGACCTGCATTGATAGAGCTGAGACCAAATAGTGTCACTGAGAGAGCTGCACAGCTGAACAGGAATTTAAGTGAGGCAGCAGTGGAAAGGACTGACAGAGCAGCACACACAGGTAAAATGACACTGGGAGAGATCATTCAGCTTGGTTTTTCTGCCTTTGCTACATTCCCTCTACACTCAGGGAAAAGTCCTGAGGGATGAGGCCAACACAAGAACAATTACTCTGATTTGTTATAAATCCTCTCCTCTTGACCCAACTTTCTTTTCCCCATGCCAGTGGCATAACAGGACGTCATCTCCTGAGAGCATTCCCTCTACCAGTTCTTCAGAAGGTGAAGAACAGCTGTGTTCACTGTGGAGGAGTATGAAATGTGGCTGATACCGTTTGTGGAGGAAAATCATTGAGGGTAGATTTGTACTTTAGTAGTGCTGGAAATACATAGCATGCAATGCTGTCCAGATGTGGAGAATGCCTTCTTATTTTTGCTTGATGTGGAAAAAATACGAATGATAGTAAATATTGTCTGCTTCCGAAGAGATTTATGGCATGAGCTTAATGTGGGCTTCTCAAGAAGGTATGAGAGGAGAATAAAAAATGAAACATGGGTGTATATAATTGAAGAACATTCTCCCCAGGGGATCATATCAGGATTTTTTTTAATGAAAATTCAGTCAACTAGATATTTAGTTAGCCCAAGGAAATGTTTTCAGTTATCAATTAAAGGGAGTATGTGTGTTCTGTTGCTTGAAGATGCCATATCTTAAAATGAATCAGGATTCTGGATAATTATCACTTTACTCTTTATTAAATTACTGCTTTTCCTCCAGCAGTGGCTGTAGCAGCTGTTCAGCCACATTCATTAACTTGTAGAGTAAAAGTTTTTATTTTAACCACATATACTAGGACTAAGGTTACTTTTTTAAAGTTAGTTTTTCAGCTGATATTTGAATACTGGAATCAGTAGGAATTTAATCCATTTGCTGTTTAAGTGTGATTTCACATAAAGACAAATTTCTAAATATGAGTTAAGTTTGGGATGGATTTAATTATAAAGTTGCTTTCAGTGCTGTTGTAAAGGTCTAAGTTTTTGCGAGTTTACATTAAAAATACAAAATGGCTTGCTCACTGTTTAAAGCAAGTGAATTAGAAAAAAGCATTTATAAATGAAAAATGTTTTTTTCCTGAACATTAATAGGGCAGGACTAAAAAAAAAAAAATTTCATTTATTGAGCATTCACTCAGAATTTAAGCCAAAACACAGTTCTACTGTAGATGAAGAGATGTTTAAATGTACTGGTCAAGGTGGGATTTCATTGATTTTCACAATTGCAGGCTATATCAAAATTTGGTGGTCCTGGAGCACACAGGACTAATGCTGCAGAAGAGTGAGGAGCTACATGCACACATGAAAAAAAAAAAGCATTTAACTGTAATATTTGCCAGTATCTCTGTGTGATAATGGCGAAGACAAATTCGTAAGCATAGCTTTTGCAAAGGCTGTGTCTGGGCTGTAGTTCTGGTCACTGTATTCCATATTCGCATGCTGACTCTTGGCCATCTTTTCTTTCAGACCATCAGATCTCATCCTAAGCCTCCTAGGGTTCTCATAGGGTCCATAAGTTCTGTTCTGAAGTTTTTCTGAGGACACTGCTAAACGTTTCAAATCTGTAGATTGAGGACAAGATGCTGAATTGGATGCCTACACACCCTAGATGATGAAGGATGATATGTGAAGAATAAGGATTTGAAGAAACTCTCCAACCATAAGCACACAATAGGGTACATTATGAGCTGAGTTAGCATTAAATGCATTTCTGCTTTATTCCTAAAGTGTTACACTCTTTTACTTAGAAAATTAGAGGCTTTCGAGTAAAGTACAGCTACAAATCTTAAATTAATTGCCATTGCTGGAAGAAGGAATCACAGAAGAGAATAGCTGAGGTAGGAAGGGACCTCTTGAGATTGTCTAGTCCAAGTCCTCTGCTCGAAGCAGGGCACTCCAGAGCAGGGTGCTCAGGGCCATGCCCAGTCAGGTTTTGAAAATCTCCAAGCATACAGACTCCATAGCCACTTCAGGCAACCTGTTCCAGTGTTTGACCACCATCACAGTAAAAAAGTCTCTTCTGTTTAAATGGCATTTCCTGTATGTCAAATTCATGCCTGTTGTCTCTTGACCTGTCACTGGGCACTGCTTAAAACAGCCTGGCTCTATCTTCTCTACTTGCCCCCATCACGTGTTTACACGCATGCACAAGATCCCCCGGAGCCCTCTATTCTCCAGAGCTGAACAGCCCCAGTCATCAGCCTCTCCTCGTATGACAGAAGGTCCAGTCCCTTAATCATCGTCATGGCCCGTTGCTGGACTTGCTCCAGTAAGTCCATGTCTCTCTTGGACTGGGGAGCCCCGCACTGGACACACCACCCCTGATGTGTCTCACCGGTGCTGAGCAGAGGGAAGGATCACCTCCCTTGACCTGCTGGCAATGCTCTGCCTAATGCAGCCCAAGAGGCTGCTGGCCTTCTTTCCTGAAAGGGCACACTGCTGGTTCATGGTCACCTTGGTGTCCCCCAGGACTCCCAGGACCTTTTCTGCAAAGCTGCTTTGCAGACGTTTGGCTGAGGCATGTACTGATGCCTGGGGTTATTCCTCCCCGGAGGCAGGACTTTGTGCTTCCCTTTGCTGAAGTTCATGAGAACAACGCCATTGAAGCAACAGGTTGTGAGACTCACTGGGGCTCAAGTTTGTTTCCTAAGAAGTGGACAGAGTACACTGAATGTTAAGTAAAATTAAAGGATCCACTTGTTTCCTGTGGTGTGGTTAAACCTTGTCATTCTCTAGACTGGCAGACCGGGAACTAGTTTGCTGAATTGTTAACATTTGGCTCCCACCATCAGATGTGAGTTTCTGATTAAGAAGCTTAAGCCTGGAAGTGCTGGAAGTCTGTGGGTGCCGTTCCATGAGGTGGAATGTGGGAGTGATCCATCCTTCTTAATGTTGGGCCATTTCTAGATGCAAAAGTAATGTGGTTGGGTACCTAATTTTCGCCTCCTTTTTTCTGCAAGCTTTTGCTTTCGAAAAGCTGAAAGAACACTTTTTGGCTGATACACATTCATACCCAGAATAGCCCAAATGTAGTGTAGCTTATCCAGAAACTGCAATCTCAATGATCCAGCTTTCCTGGCATTCACAGCCAGTGCTTGAAGGCAGTCTGACATGTTCAGTCCAAGCGAAGGTGTTGTGCATACAATGAAAGACCTCTCATTGTTCTTAACCTTAGCTGCGAAATAGTATCAAGCAAGTGCAGGCAAGTTTTCCTTTGTGTGTTTTCAGCTTAACTGAAGTTTGAAAATGGATGAATCAAATTGCAATGTAGAGAAGACTGAAAAAAAAGAGAAAAGGAATCAAAAGGGTTATGAATAAGCATCTGCTCAAGATTTAAGATCATTATTGTTAAAGATATTAATATACATAGACATTATATGCTATTAAAAATTTAAATATTGATGTTAGATAATAATAGGGCCAAACATTTTTCTGAGAATATCTGCTCTCCAAGAAAACTGTTTGGCAGGGCTGAAAGAGGTCCTTTTTGCAGGCTGTCCAAATGCACTCAGTAGTTTGTCATCTGAAAGTGTAATGAATGAATGCCTGTTACTTAAGGGAGCTCTCATGATAAAATGGCTCAAAATCACACACAGTCCTAGTATGCCTTCATCTTAGTTCAAAGTTAGCCTAGGATGATGGAGGAACGTGATGCATCAAAGCATTTACTTTTGCCTGTCCCAAGTAATTTCAGTTAAAATCAGATTTCTTTCTTATGTCACTTTCTATTTACAAACCCCCAAAATTACACACCAAGCCCATCTCAGTGTTGACAAGCCGGTTGTGTTTTCTGTTGGGTCTCCTTTAAACAAAATCCATGATAAATCTTTATGTATCAAGACTACTGTAAATGAAAAAATGTATGTGCTGTTGACTGTCCTAGGACCAGTGTTTCAGTATATTGTTTTGAAGTGTAACACAAAGCCCAAAGAATCAAGATTTCTTGGCATGATAATGTATATTCAAAAAAATGTTGGCTGAAGTCAGGACTTGTTTTTAACTGTTTGGAAGGGGCTCGGGGAAGGAGACGGGGAGCATACGGGGGATGGCTATCTTTCCCAGACAGTTGACTGACGCTGTGAAAAACCAAGTTCACGCTCAGGAGGCACAACTTCACAGCTCTGCTTTTCACATGTTGCTGTCAGCAAATCTTTCAGAAAGAATCAGCACAGAAATAGGCAGGTTTGGTGCTCACCAGCAATCCCACCCTAACACCATCTGTTGAAAACAAGAAAGCGTGGGAGCAGTTTGTGCAAGTGGGTTCAGCAGAATCTCACCTGCAGTGCCTGTAAAACGCTGCCCAGTGTCATTTTGTCAAAGGATAATGAGGAAAGGGAAAATATCTTGATACTATAAAAAAAAAATTCTTGTGCAAATGTGCAACCTCATATTTAGATCAAGCTCTTCTTATCCCACAAGTCTTTGATTAAATGAGTTACACAATCCCTAGGCAAAAGCAACTGTGTTTTCTTTAAGTTTTGAAATTGTTTGGGTTTTAGCATACATTTTGTTTAACTTCATTTCCATTCACTGAAAAGCAGGGAATAATTTAGATTTATCTTAGGTTGAGATCAATATGATTCAGACGTTGCTGGACATTTTGGCCAGACCTGGCACAGACTGCAGAGAACTGGATGGGTCTGAACTTCTGTATTGAATGCTTTCTGGTCTTCTGCTTTCCCCCAAATTGCAGTTTGTAGAATAGGTGATTGAATGCATTTTTTTGCATGTAAAATAATGAAAAGCAGCTGGTGCGTTGCAAGGAACAGAGGGCCTTTGCGTCATCATAAAATAGGTTTTAACAAGGAATTTTTAATAATTAGATTTTTCATGTTTTCTAAAATTTCATCATTTTCTTTTCTTAATTCAGTTTGCTTACCAGAATAAACACTAGGAGATATATAGTGAAATCCTTTTTTGTTATTCTCTGATGTGGGAAGTTCATCTTTGGACAGTAGTTATCTTTTTCTGCTTTCAGATTCACTGCTAGCAATTTAATCCAAGCTTAGTTGTAAATGAACATGACTCATTCTCTAGATGAGAGTTCGAAAAGGGAGTCTTTACGTGTCTCACTTGTTATTGTTTTACTTCCTTTTTAATATTTCAAGATTGCCTTCTATATTAAAATAGTCTGTAAGAGAAACATGGTACTTTTCCAGAACTGGCCAGTCCTCAGTATTGACCATAAAAGTCACTTCTGTTAACAGAAGTGTCTGCTGATCTTTGAAAAGTATTGACATTTTTAGTAAATTTTGCATTGCAAATCTTTCTATTCTCATATTGGCAATCTTTTGTATAAACTGTCAATTTATGAGAGGAAATTTGAAAAAGTTGAAGAAAAGCAGTAGGCTGGAAGACAGTAGAAAAAGCGGTAGAGGGCAAATAGAACTATAGGAGGGTTTTAATTTTTTTAGGTCTAAATACGCAGTATTGCTCTGATACTTCTCTGAATCCGTCATTTTCATTTAATACAGTGGAAGAAAAATTAAGCCAAGTGCTTTTGAAAGTAACCCCACTTTTAAGCTCTCTAATCAGAACAGCAGTTTAAATATTGTTAAGTTTACTGACTTAATCATAAAATGTTGCTATACAGTAGCAAATGCAATCAAGAACCAGGAACTACATCTGATTCCATGGAACAGCACGGGATATCAGATGCATTACTTCCTCCAAGAGAGATCTTCTACTCGAAAATATTTCTACATGTACTGGGTTAAAGCAGGTGAATTTAAAAATAAATTGTGATTGCTGTAATCCCTACAGAAAAGTTTACAAAATATCCACTCTGTATTGGAGTTCTTTATAGAATAGCAGTAGTCTGTCTTTTCTCTTATTAAAAAAATGATTTTCCAGACTTTTTTACAGAAATCATGCCTTGCTTAAAAGTCTATCATCTGCATGACTTCTGCCAGAAGTAGCATTTCAACCCTCAAAATCTTAAAACTGTGGCCAATTGTATGGTTTATCATGACTGTGACAATATTTGATATTTCTCTACGAGCTACTGCTTCTGAAGTCATGTGAAATTATGAGTTTTCAGCTTTCATTAAGCAGTAAAAAAGAAGTTTCTGGCCCTTCATGGTCCAGAGAGAACAGCTTGGTAATGTGATTCTTAACAACTGAAAAATCAGAAAGCAGATCAATCTCTCATACTGATTTTTCACCCAGCCTTATGGTTTTGTGGAGGGGAGTCTGACTCTCGTCTTCTGCCAAGACTGACAATATTGTCAATATTCTGTGATCTTTGGCAGTATATTTTATCATCAAGATCAGGGTCTCAAATTGTGTACAAAAATAAAAATATTGATAGACAAAATGAGGGTAGAAATACGGAAAAAGGAGAATACTTTGAAAAGTAATTGTGTGTGTGTGCAAGAGCATCTATTTTTAAATGTGCCCTGAAAGTTCCTTTTCTGCAGGATATTTATCTGTATATATGTAATTGTGTGTGTATATATATAAGTGCATATATATATGTGCACATGTGTGTCTGTCTGTACACACCTGTAAGCGGTCTTGCAGAAGAGACAAACCTGCATGATCCTGCATAAGGCTGTATCAGGTTTATGTCAAGAGCTTTGATAGCTCAGACATGGGTGGGATTCCTGTCCTTTTGATATTCAGTGCTCGGTTTCACATGATACATCCAAACTCATCTCCTCCAGCCAGGAGAGAAAAGTACAGGGCAAAGTTTTGCTGTAATTATAGATGTAATAAACCACTTTTATATTTCTTCAGAAGCAGTTAACTGAGAACACCCATAAGCTTAGATCCAGCAATCTACTATTTTAAGATTGCCCAGAGCAAGTTAATTTTAGGTTTAGTGCTTTGTAATTTAACTAGAGAACTGCACCTAAAATTTTGAGATTGAGTTTTGCAGACCTTAAGAAGATTTGCTTCTTTGAGTTTATTATTATTTATAGTTGAAGTGTGTTTAATAATTTGCTGTTATTTGCACAAAACTACCACTACAGTCCCGGTTTAGCTAATGGTACTTGACGGCATTTTTGTTTTTTCTCCTGGGCTGTTGTAGAGACGCTGTACTGTGATCTTACCCTGATCTTAATGAGATCCAGCCAGGAGTTGAAAGAGCAGTACCCCCTCCATGCACATGCATGTGCTCCAGAAATGTTGATGTGGTTGTTTTATTGTTCAAAGCGGCGATTTGGAAAGTGGCTGCAGCCTCCAGGAGCCAGGGGTTGTTGCGAGGGGCTGGTGAGAGGTAACTATGATGAGACCGACTGCGGTCAGCAGGCTTCCAGGCGTCGTGCAGGACCCACACCTCCAGAGGATGGATGTTTCTGAGAGGGCTACAAACCGACGCAGGCTGAAAAACTGCTCGTGTTTCAGAGTTTCCGGCTAAATCTGGAGGAAAACATCAGTCTGTGGCCCAAGACTGATCTGGTAGTGGGGTCCAAACACTCCCACTAGTAACAGCCCTGCCTTCAGCCCTGTTTTGAGAAGGCTCGGTCTCTGTGCAGGTCCTCCTGCTCCTACACGAGCCCCACCTGGGGAAACAAACAGCTCCGGGACAGCCACAGCTGTCTCACCCCGTCCAAAAAAGGTGTAAAAGTTATCTAAAAAGTAGTCACTGAGTTGCATTCATTTGCGCATCTGAAGAGAGCGGAGGAAGAGGCAGGGGAAGGATTAACCGTTGTGTTTTTTGCTGTAAATGGCGCAGAAATGTGAGTCACGTCTGAGCAGCGCATTCATGAGGCTGCTCTCGGTTTGATGTGGAAATCCGACTGGTTTGTACCAGGGGCTTTCCCGCAGCCATCCTCCGGCTGTGGGGACGCCATGCTGTTGAATTTAACTCTCCTGCTTGGAAACCTGTTCATCTGAAAGTGTCTTTCCAGACAAAAAGATCATGCTGGATGAGCCATAACACTTGCAGTGCATGGTACAGACTTGCTTTGTCTGCCTGCGGGTGCCCTTCAGACAGGATACATCCGAGAGGAAACTCTTCAGTTAAGTTTCCATAGATCCAGGGAGGCAGAAGAAAATGGGAGGAAAAAATGAGCAGGATGAAGGCCTGAGTGTCTTTGCCTACATCTTACCATATTAAGTAGAGAAAAGTCTATACAATTATAAAAAAAAAAAAATACCAAAGGAAAAAGTCAAAGGAAACACGTTTAAACAGCTATGGGTGAGTCAGCAAACAGGAAGCTAATGCACATGACTGGTGAGATTATCAGCAAATCTTTTTTCCCACTTTTCCTCTCCCCCTCTTCCCCTAAATTACAGTTTAATGACACTGCTTTTAAAAAAAAAACACCCTGTGAGTTAAGTATAAAGCTTGTTGCTTTCCTGGAGCCCCAGATTTCCCTCTGTCCTGCGGAGAGGTCGTCTCTCTCCCCCTGCAGCTGCCAAGGCACAGAGCCACGCACCCATAGGCTGGGGGGGGGGTGTTAAAGCCCCAGACATGTTTTAAAGCTCACTTGCTAATTATTAGGTTCAGGAGAAAATAACTTTGATTTCACAATAAGCATTTTCAAGGGCCTTTTTTCAGCACAGAAAGGATATTCAGTACCTTCGGTCATGAGTATGTAAGTAGGAAGGTACTACTGTAGGGCCTGGATTCATAGCATCTGCTGAGGCACTGAATACTAAGGATAACCACGCTTCTAATTGAGAAGCACCATCATTAATTCAGGGATCTAAAGTAATTAAGGGTAATTAATAATCATCATTAATTAAGGTATAAATTAGGTGGGGTGAATGCAGTTGTAAGGTCAGACTCTGGTTTATCCGATTTCTGTATGTAACAGAGGAAAGAGGTCTCAAGAAGTCCTCCAGCTCTCTCCCAAAGATCTCCTGTGATGTACCTTGCTTAGCTACCATTGCCAAAACCCCTCGCATCCCTAATTCAGGCTGTCAGTCAGGCATCTTTCACAATAGCTAATCTTTTACTGGGCAGGTGGGAAGCTGGGTTTTGGGGATTTTTGTGCTTCTTCGGAGTTGCAGTACTTGACAGAACGGATGGAAGCACATGTACTGGCAAGCCTGCTGCGCTACTCCTCATGGGATGCCCAACTGCCTTATTTCCCCTGAGTACACAGTGTTCATCAGTGTAAGTTGACTGTGATGCAACTCCAGCCAACACCCTGAGTGTTTCATAGTCTTGACATAACTTGATTCCACGAATGACTAAAGCCAAATCTGCTTTAACTTTCCTCCTTTCTCATTTGCACTTACTCACCTGGATTTCGTGCCTGCGATCCAAGTTTGTAAAGTCAAACCACACCAGGGAGAGGAAGGTGTGGCTTCCTCCTTAGTTCCTCCAGATAGACCTGAAATAGGAACAGGGAGAAGGCAAAATTTCTCTTCCTTTAAAGAAGATGCATCAGTTCAAAGCAATAGGTACTCAATAATGTTTGTCAGCCTGTTTGAGCAAAGCTCCTACTGACTTTGAGTTCAGGTTCAGAACCTTGTTCTTGGGCGCTGATGGGGATTTCCAGGGGGGGAATCGTAATACCACATTTTTAAGCCTTAGAATAAGGCACTTATTTAAGTGGCCCCACTTTCAAGGTAACAACACTCAGCTCCTTTCACTCAGGTTTCAATACAGATGTTTGAAATGGTTGGGAGCTGCTGTAGGTTCAGCATTTTTTAAACAAAAACCCAAAACCCAGGAACCACCAACACAGCCCTTTTCTGAAACCCTGTTTTGCATTGGCAAGGCACAAAATGCTGATTTCTACTCACCTCCAAGCAAAGGGTAATAGCGGATGTTATGTTACTCTAATCTCACTGATGACTATTTTTACAAAACAGACTACAGTACATTTACTAGTACATGATGAAGGGGCATAAATAATTTAAACAACAGTTGTCAAAATAAATGAGCAAAGTGCATTTTGTGATAAATTACACTTGCTTTTTTAATGTGTTTCTCACTTAGTTGCAAAATTCAGTAATTTGCAGTGGATCTCCCAATCATTAAAGTGAATTAGCAAGCCTCTACTCTCTCAGCTATAATTTTAATCTTAACTAGAAAGGAATTATTTAGTATTATTTTGGCAAGGGTTCCTCCTTAATATTCTTTTACAGCCACAGTCTTACAGTGTAATCTAAGTCCTATATGTATCCTGATGACTTGGAATGTTAGAGCTGAAAGCTGATTATGGACAGTAAAGAATTTCAGCTACATAAAGATATAGTTGTTTTAAATAGAGTTTAACAACAATTCATATCACTGGCTGCTTCAGTCCTTCCATTGGCATGCAGGTGCCAAACAAATTTATAGTTGCTTAAAGAGTGCATAATGGGAAGTTATTTTTTAGAGGTCTAATACCAACATTAATGAATACACAGAGCATATATCTGCTTAATTTGTCTGCCTGCTTGTGTTTAGGTTATAACTTATGTGATGGAACTCTGTTGTCATTGGTCTTTTTTTAATATATATACACATGTATGCTTGTTCTCCTTTATAGTTACTCAGAATTGGTTTTTTCACTTCCTTTCTCCTGAAGCTAAAGGAGGCTGCCACAGTTGAGCATCTCTGCAAATCAGAAGTGAAGTCATTTTTCCCTACCAGTCTGTGGGTGCCTATGATTGGTTTTTGTTTTGTTTTGAGCCAGGATTATTTAAAGAGAAAAAACATGGCAGAAAACCCACAAAAATTGGCAGTAGGCTTCAGATGCACTAGTAATAACCGAAGTATCTTTTTTTAAGTGTTTGGCTTGCATGGACTAGTTACAGAGATGACAGTATGTTTTTAAAGAAGTCACCCCTGGTTAAGTAACACTGTGCATCCATTTTGTTCTTACCTTGAAATCAAAGAGCAAATTTCCCATAAGTGTTACTCAGAATAGAGACAAAGCAGAAACACTTAAATGCAGACTTTTAGGGGTAAGTCTGGCATGCATCATGACACACAAAGGATGAGCTGGAATAGTGAAAAATATTTTTGTTTGGAGCTTCTGACAGTGTGGGTGTATGCAGTAATCGGTGCCAACACAGAGAGACAAGACAAAAATCTGATATCCAAATAGATAGAAAGATATCGATAATGGGTGTTTCCTGATTCATCCCCATGGGGCAGATTTGACTGTCTATATGAGTGACAATGTTCATTCCATAGGCCCAGATGTCGTCTTCAGAAGGGCTGAGGTATTTTTGTCCTGGTTCTGGCCCTTTCGTCTTGGCCATCAGTGACCCAAATTAGGGCAAATCATCAGCATTAAAAAGGCCTTTGTTTTGGGGAATAAACCTCAAAAACAAGCCTTTCATTTAAAGGTATAAATGGGATCTTCCTCAATCTAGATATCCTACCTTGAAATTGAATTTAATGTTTCTACTGGAGTGAGACACTGGCTGTTGATATAATTTGATTTCACATTTGATATTAAAAGGCTGAAAGTTTGCAGGCTGTTCCAAAAATGTGACATGGGGAAAGGGTGCCTGATGACACTAGAAACCAGCTACTGGCTAACCCCTGTTGCAGCAGGGTTACAGGTGATGCTTTTACGTCCCCAGGAGGTGCTGGAGAAGAAGTTGCTAATTCCGTATTGATAGTGTATGTATATGCACACACACATTCTGTGCATAAGTTTTGACCCTTTCTTACACTAAGTAACTGCTGTGGGTTGGGGAAGCAAGACCATAAAGTCCCTAAGACTAAAAGGATTGGGAGCTACTATCCATTTAGGACAGATGTGCTTCTGGGTGATGAGAGCTCCATTACTGCCAGTCAGAATAGACTGAGGTGATTTGCTGTGCAGTCACAGAAGGACATTTAACAGCTGGCAGACAGCTGGTATCAGACCTTCAAGATTTTTGTTGAGAGAAAGGAGAGGTCCAAGAATCAAGGCACCTGTATGGAATTAACAGGGAAACTGGTCAACAGGGCACAACTTCCATTCCAGTCCTCCAAATCCTCTGGTACTTAAAAACTCAAATAAAGATTTTAATGTAGTTTATAGCTGGCATTAGAATTAGCAGTGATTTATCATAACTTGGTATTAACCAAGGAGTCTTGGCTGTTCCCAGCAAAGTCAGTAATTCTGCTGCCATGCAGAGAAGTGAGCACCAGCCAAGCTACTGTCAGAAACCTCCAATAGAAATGACCCAGGGAGTCTGTTTTTCACCTTTCTAATGGTTGCCATGGTCTTCAAAAGGCAAAGTTTCCAAACTAATTTTGTCTCACAATCATATCCTATAAAATGTTTTTAGAGTGTGTTATTACTCATCAGTATGTAAAAATGGCACCGCCTTACTCAAAAAAATCTGTTCCCTGTGTGTATTCAGATCCATGCGTTCAGCCTTGGTTAACTAAAATAATTTTGTTGCTTTTTTTTCCCCTTAGCTCTGTAGATGCAGCACAGCTCACGGTTCATTTTCTCACTTGTTGACTGAGGTTAACAGTTGGACAGGTCAGGCAGTTGGACTAGATGATCATTGTAGGTCCCTTCCAACTGAACTATTCTATCAATAAAAACCTTGCTCTTCTGTGTCATTAAATCAAATGTTGAGGTCCCATCTACCTGCAGGTACCTCCCAGGTTTCTCTGTGTTCCCACTGTAGCCAGCAGTAAGGATCTCCTGAGAGCAATCAGGTTTGGGGCTGAGGACCAGAGGCAGGTGACTGGCTCTGCACTGACTGTGTAGACAGTCTGCAGATGTAATACAGGTAACAGCAGTAGGTGTCTAAAAATAGTCAGATGAATCTGGGCCACACTTTCATTTGCAAGACCTTTCCTCGTACAGCAGCCCAAAAATACCAAGCGTGGTTAGGTAGACTTTGGATTGAAGGTGTTATACAATGTAAGTAGCTAATGTGTGATGGGGAACGGATATTTTAAACAATTAGCTGCTGTCACCTTCAATGGTACTTTTGTCCTGGTCTTTGGTGGACGACTCAGTGTGGTTTCAGAACGAATCCACAGATTTTAAAGACCATTTGGAGAGATCCAGTTAAGCTTTGGCAGTCAGAAGCACAGAAGGCTGTGTCTTCACCTTGGCTTTAATGGAGAAGGTTATCAAGCTTCCCAAAAACCTCTTAGAGGCTGCTACAAAGGTTTTGGAAGCAGAATCTTGAAACACGGGGCAAAAACCATGGTCTCAAAACTGTTTTTCATGTTAGATCAGGTGAACTGGAGTTGTGTGAAGATATTAGCCACTCCATCATGAGCTTGTATCCTAGACACTTGTCCTGCAGGCAGTCTGCTCTCTGGGAATAGGGGTCATTTTCTTTAAAGGTCGTTGCAAATGATATCTCAGCATGGTGGTATGGATGACTTGCTGGATCTGCAGAATGTAGGTATTTAGTCATAATCACTTGTGATTATTTTATATATATAGTCATGATTGATAGATTTTGTGATATATATGTGTTTCTCATGACATTTTAGCTAGAGTTATTGTAGACACATAGCCTGTCTAGATTCTAGACACAGAACCTGTCAATATTTTGCATTTATTGTGCAAAAAATGTTTTTAAAGTGTTGTGCACGCTTATGAGCACCTCATGTTGTCACATCAGAGATGATGGCTGTCTAGTGATAGACATGGTGAACTCCTTTGTTCATGGGCAAATGAGTATGCGATTGTGCAGTTGGTTTGTAAAGCACGCTTAGATGAACAGCACTGGATAAAAGCAAGATAATCACCATTCATTAAAATTTTAAAAGTTTTAAAAGATCATGTACATATATAGACCTTCATTTCTGTATCTTCTACTTTAACTCCAAATCAGTATCATTAATGAAACTGAGTAATTTGCTGTTAGCTGACAATGTGTTTATTGAGTATCTAAGTTTAAATATCAAGACTATAACGGCAGTGCATATTTTTCCCATGTAGTTTCTTTACAAATGGCATATGCCCCACTTGTCTAATCCCTACTTCTATGATTACAAAATAGCCAGGTTACATAAAAACAACAAAATTATATATTTGCATACAATACTGCTGTGGCTCTGCAGAAGCCATTTTGCGCTGTTCAATGCTTATAGTTTCTTTCATTGAAATGGTTTGTTGTTTCACCAGCAGTACTGCAGAGTTGTTCCAGGCTTTTGCTTGGAAACATTTTTTTCATTATTCTACTCTGATTGCCACAAATGAAGTAAATAATATTTAGTAAAATAAGTAATAAAAGAAAATAAAAGAAAGTACTCCTAATGTAGTTCTTTCTGCCATTTAAACCTATGGGATTTTTGTAAGTTGGATTTCAAAGTCTTTGGGCAGAAACCAGCCTTTAGTTAAGTGTTTGAATAGCACAGTGGGACCCCGATTCATGGCTGGGCACTGACAAAGTAACGCTACTAAAAATAGTTTGCAGAGTTGGGTCCTCCAGTAGCAAAGGAAAGTCAGAGAATGCATAATTTGAAGAAATGTTCTGGCTGTTGCCAGTGGGTCTGCTGCTGTCCCTATTGTTATTTAAAACCAGAATTAGCTGTGCCTGTTATCTACAGTGCAGTCTATCCATTCACAGGCTGCTGGCTTTATTCCTTATTACCTTTCTAAATCGAGTTAAACATCAGTGTTCTTTGGGAGACCATAGTCAGCATTCGGGGAGACACAAGATACAGTTCCACGTTATGAATGCTTCAATTGCGGAGCTGGTTCCTGCTGCTGTCCACGGCCATTCCTCCCCGCTCCCTGCCAGGACCCCTCTAGCTGTGGTAGAGCTCTAAAGCAGATCTGGGAAATGAATTGGTTTAAAGCTTTGGTCTAGCTTTTCTTGTGGGCTTATTTCACAGGTCCATTGTACTGTGCAGCAGGGTTGGCCCAGCAGCAGGGCAGTGGAGGAAGGGAAGGAAAGATTGGAGGACCACCTCTGTCTCCACCGTTGCATGTTTCATCCCATGGAATCATGGTCCCAGTATTGTGTGCATGCTGGAAGCAGAGCCATGGTCTTCAGCTCAGGGGTGGAAGGGGAATCTCTTACCATTGCACGAAGGTGTAAAGATAAAGTTAGCTTTGTGGTGAACAGAACAACTCCCATTAGGCAGCCTGAAGGGAGTCAGAATGTGCATACTCCAAAAGCAGGTAGATATTCCCAAAATGCCATGTGGAATTTGCATAGATATTCCCAATCCCAGCGTTGTATAAACCATATACTTTAGCATAAGAAACTAGAACAGAAAGAAAAACTTGCTTTCCAGGAGAGAAGGGCAGAATTACTGGATCACATTTTTTGTATACCAGATTCGGAAGTCTTACCTTTTTACCAGAGATATCACAGGTTAATTACTGGTTAAATTCTTGAGACTTTGAATCAGAAGCAAAAAGGGGTTTTTTAAAAAAATTATTTTTTTTTTTTTTTTTTTTTTTTGCTTTCTACTTAAAGCCAGTAGTATCTGCAAGATGAAAATCTGGAATGGATGGATTTCCGTAACTTCAACTGATGGTCAGGGTAGATTTATAGCTGTGGATTTAGAAATGCTCACTGGAGTGGCCTGGCCTGTGTAATAGCTATGAACAATATCCCTGTGCAATGAAGAAACACTTTTCAACTGTGTCAGAAGACATAATTTCATGAGACATTAAAATGAATTTCTGATCTGGAATCTGGGCCAAGAGGTTGAAGACAAAAGTTCTTGTTGGCAGGCTGTGCTCCAGTGATCACCAAGACATCTCCAGCATGCTTCAGTAGGGCCACAGATACAGTAATCTCATGGTAGCCTCTAACCAGAGAAAGTTGGAAAAAAGGGGAGGCCTGAGCTGTAGCAGCATGTTGTAGTTACACCCTACTGAGGTGAGATCATTTCTCTTTGTAATCTCAGAATTGAAAGTAGAAGCTGAATGTCAGTGTCATTAAGAAGTTTATATTTAACATGTTTACAACTCTCTCGGTTCCCACATCCTCTGGGACCAAACTCCAGAATCCTGAAATCTGGGACTCTTCCAGAGAAAAAACCTTTGTTAGTGGGGTGAACTAAGTGGCAGTTCCTGAAAGTCTCACACTGCTTTTCTGACAAGGCTGCTGTTTAGTTTTGCAGTCTCTGCAACGTCATAGCTTTGTTTTTTCCATTTAGGCGTTTTATCAGTACAATGTTTAAATACAGCCTCTCTGGGAACCTAGGGCATAGATCCTCCTAGCTAACCTAACCTCCTAGCTAACCTCCTAGCTAACCAGTGCCAGCATCCATTTCTTCATGATGCACCCAGCCTGGTGCGCCCTAAGTGGGGATGACCATTGAACACAACATCCTTGAAGGGTGGGTTGTGGGTGACAGCGAACAGGCTAAAAAATGGCTTAGTGAAAGATATTCTGCCTGTGTTTATTCTTGGGCAGTCTGTGATGGTGGTCGGGCTTGTAAAACAAACCTGGTAGCGTGGCTCCCTGCACAAGTTACAGTGAGGCAACTGGAAGACGGAGTGTGAATGCTGAACATGTGTTGCATGCACTTCTTCAATGACCGTGCACTGAGCTGCCTTGCGTTTGCCATGGGGTAAGGGCATACACATGGACAGTTACAGTAGAGCATCTGTTCTGCAGTAAATCCAGATGCCAGTTACCTCGCAGTAATGTGTTCATGGAGGCATACCCTTAATTATCCTAAATAGACAAATGCATGATGCAGACTGAAGATTTCAGACATACGGACGTATACGCCAGAAGTTTCGAATCTCTGGTGGGTGAGGCTTTATAAATGTCTTGAGGGGTTACCAGAACTTGTTGCAGATCTGCTTTTGAATGATGTGTCAGCACTTGTTTAGGATAAATATTAAAAGACTTGTAGGAATCATCAGAGGAAATTTTCACAAGTAACTTGGAAATCAAAGTCTTGTTGACTTCTAATGAGACTTTGGTGTGCAAATCACTTGGGGTTTTTTGAAAATCTTGTCCATCTTCTTTCTAGCCAAAATCTGTTTCACGCTCCAGTGGCAGAAATTCTTCTTTCCTTCCTTCCTTGAAGCAAAAATTTAATTGGGATCTGTGCTTTTCTGGCACTGGAAGACAAATACCACATCCCATCAGATATTTTCCCCTGATTTTTGAAGCACAGAAGTTTGTCTGCGCATGAATTGTGATAAACTGTTTGGCCTGAGATAAAGTGGTAGAACTTCTCCAGTTGCAAATTCCTATCAATCTAATTGCCTACCATAGCTAAAATATGAAAGGTGTTTAATAATAAGCAAAGCGTTATTTTTGTTTACTTTAATTTTACTTACCCATGTGAATTCCTTGACTGTAATGTCGATTTGTTCATATATTGCAAGTGGAAATGAAAAGCAAATCACTGGCAAATCGAAGCAATTTGGCAGCATGGAGACAATAAATTTTCCAGCTGCAAAATGATACCAATAGTGCTGAGTAAATAATTCCTGTAAAAAACTTTGGTACTTTGTGGATTGTTTGCAGGAAGCATCTCATTATCTCAGTTGTGTGTATGAATTTCTAAGAAGATTATTTAGTGTGTAATTTCCTTGTCAAATTCCAATATCTAAGGCCTCAAAGGAATTTAGGGCTCTTATCCCTCCCTGGAATCTATATCATTCTTGACTTCAGTAGAAATGTAAGCATTAAACATGCTAATCCTGAACATTGTGGTACCTACATTTCACATGCTAATTGGAATTTGTAACAATCAAATTAAGCGTAAAGTTGCAATTCCTGTCACCTCTTGTTTGCCATTTAATTGCTGGATACCTACTCCAAGCTCATCATTCAGCTTTCTTGATAATCAGTGAAGAGAGGAGCTGCCAAAGGATTGTTTCTCCAATATGACAATTAAGTAGGTGGGTCACTCTTCCAAGAGCCTTGTCTTTCTCCACTGCTTGTTGAAGAAGCCTAGATAACCAGCTTGCCTGTCTAGGATGGGTGAAATGAGTTTGTCTATGTAACCACCACACAGACTTCAGAGCCAAGTGCTGGTGCTGGTGCTCTGCAGAGGGAATTACTTCTCATAGCTCAGCACAGGCAGGGATGCATTCTCCTATCCCACTTCTATCTGTGATTTGCATTAGATCCAGGTTGCACTCTGCACTTATGTGTGGAAATATCCAGCTAGCTTTAACCAAGCTACCTGGAGAAGTTCAACTGAATCATCTCAGAAGTCCATGCAAGCTTATTTATTTACATCTCTAACCTTAAAGACAAGCTTCCAGGTGGGAAGGAGATAGGGTATATATCTTTTTTTGATGCTGTTCCACTTTTGTGCAGAACAATTATGTATTTATTTAACTAGACAGCAAAGGGAAGTGTAGTGGTCTATGATACGGTGGATAAGGCCTTCACCTTAACCACGGAGCTGCTGCTCTGCTGCAAATTTCACTGTCTTGAATCCATCAGTCCATACTGGTATGTTCTGCAAGCAAAGAATCTGAATGATGAATGGAAGTCTTTTTTCTGATATGACATTTAGCCCAAAACCTCTCTGTTTAAAGTGTGGTGATGCCCTTCTGTCTGACTTTTAAAGGTCAATTTCTACCTGGTATTGAATTATTTTCTGCCACTAAGTACCTCGGTCCTGTCCTTGATTTACACGAGGTATGCCTCCACTGCAGCACCTGAGAGATCACGTCCCAGCCCCCAGTGTGGGATGCCCAGCCCGGCCGGTGGTGACTGTGTGTGAGGGTGAGGATGGGAAGTGTGC
This sequence comes from Haliaeetus albicilla, assembly GCF_947461875.1. NCBI lineage: Eukaryota > Metazoa > Chordata > Aves > Accipitriformes > Accipitridae > Haliaeetus > Haliaeetus albicilla. The sequence goes on along the minus strand of NC_091485.1, from coordinate 62,437,934 downwards.
TGTCTTCCCAAGCATGGCCTTCCCTTGTAGGAAAGCTGGGTTTGCAAGAATCCAGGGGGACACGGAGTACTCCAGCAGGTCCTGTAATCTGCCTCACAGGACCCACCTGCAAAACATTGCAGACATGGTTCATATTGCTTAGTCTGGGCAAAGGGGGACATTACACAACATTTTGCTTGGGATGGCAGCAACCAAATATAGCATCATCTCCACAGCATATTGAACAGCCACTGTGGTCTGAAATAGTTTATATACATTTCTGTGCACTTGTATTTTCAGGAACATGTGCGTGATGCAGAAAGGGACAGAAAAATGTGCAGGTGCTTTGGATAGCCTCCAAACTAAAATAATAGGAAAAGGGGCAAATCAGAGTAAAGCAGAATTTGCAACCGATGAGAGAGTTCCTGTGCTGAGCTAATTATTACTCCCCCCAAAACTTGAATGGCTGAACATCTCATGCCTTCTGAACACTGGCTAGATATTCTTTGTTTCATACCTGTCATGTTTTCATGAATGACTTCTTCACTTGGCTCTGTCGTCAATACAGCCCACATAATTTCAGGCCTTGGACTTCATGCCTGACTTAAGAACCTCTTCGACACAATCAGCCCATCCTTCATTTATCAAGCCCTTCTGCAGGCACAGCATTACTGGTATCTAGGTTCTCTGGTGGTTATACATCAAGATACAGTCTTAATAATCACCTAGGGAACTCTCTGAAGGTGGTAACTCATTTTGATCTCTGTAGTTCATTTTCCAGCTGCCCAGATAGAGACCTGAAGCTTGATTTGCAGAGTGGTGAGCACTCTGGGCTGCCTGCCTTGTCACAGCATCAGTTGTGGGGTTGGAAGAAGAGCTCTGCCTTGGACAGGACCTTCCCCCGCTGCAGCACTCTCCCTGAGCTTGGTCCTGCAGCTGGGAGAATTCGACCAGGGCCCTTTTATTTCATTTGATTTTTAAAACAGAATTGAATATGCACCGTGCTAATTTTTCTGTAGGCCTTATTGAGGATGCCTTAGGAAGAGTTCCTCGTTCTGGTCGCAACCAGATTGATGAGGATAAAATGGTTACTGCTTTTTTCCTAGACAATCCAGTGGCCATGGAGGGCCATGCTGGATTGTAACATTGACAGTCCAGCGATTTCCCCTTCAGGTGGCTATCAGTAAGGGACAGTTTCCAGATAAAATCAGACTTTGGAGCAGATTAGGAGAAGACATTATCTAAAAGCACATTGAGAAGTCTGCATAGATGATCAAACCCAGACTTTGCCATCTTTGCGGTCCTGCTTGTATCCATCCTTGGAGCTGCAGCTTCCAGACCCAGAGTGTATATTCCAGAAGCCTCCTCAAACCCCCTCTCCTCTGTAGGGTTGTCTCCTAACTCAGGAGCCCTACATAGCTCTGACAGCCTGAAGCTCTTAGTGCTGGAGCCAGGAGCTAGACAGACAACACCAGTGCAGCCTTGTAACTCTGTTTGTGCCTAACTAGGAACTGTAAAATAAGGCAATATCTTGTCACTGATGTATTTTGAAATTGAGGCGCTTGTTTTTTTGTGAAATGGTTGGACACTGTGTCCATGAGGATAGCAATATTTTCCAGATGGTGGTTGGACGTTGTGCATTAAATGAGGTGGTGGGCCACACACCGAACTGCAACTATAAAGCAAGTACCAAATGGTACTGAAATGCTCTTTCTCTGCGTTCTGTCTGTTTGGTGCTCAGAGCAGTGCAAGGTCCTGGGGAAAACAGTGATAATACGATGTGATAATACAGGTTAAAGGTATGTATTAATTCATTCCTCCAAAAGGCTAAATAAAGTTGCCTGTTCAACTAATTGGGGAGGCTGATTTTGTAGGCTTCATGATGTGTTTTTGTTTTGGTTTGTGGTAAATGTGTGTGTGCATAAGTGCAGTCTTTTAGGTGGTCTTAGTAGGTATAATTTCCCTTTTCGCTTGGTTAGTCACTTCACAGAATGGAAACTTTCATTTCAGGGAACCTCATAGTGAGTATCTCCCTAAAGGTGGATAGTTTGTTCCACGTATTAATCCTGCATAAGCTCTGCATAAGCAGCAAGGGAGTTGTAGCTCCAGAGAGTTTCCAAACCCTTTTGCTGTAATACTTTTGATTTTTCTAGTCAAGTCTTTGGTTTCATCTGATTATGTTTGTAAACTTAATGCATATTTCACTGAAGATCCTAAAGCAAGTAATAGGATGATATCATGGACAGAGCTAATTCCCAAATGCTGCTGCATGCTTGTGAACAGGATAGGCTTGAAAGTGTCCTGCAGAATCTGCCGAAGAAACGCAAGGACAAGTTCCAGGTGATGATCAGAACAGCCACCAAACCACTGCAGGCTACCAGGGACTGTGTGAAGCACCTTATGTGCATGCTGAAGATACCACTTAAGGCCATGTCTTTTTTAAGTTCACTCACTTTGCACAGTTACTGGTGCTTCATATTAAAACCCAGTCTCTCAAGACAAAAGCAATAGATATGCAAAGGCTCACCATATAGTGCAAATGGCTATTGAGAGCCACAGAGTGTGGAAGACTGCTCAGCTGTGACAACCTTTTTCACTTCCTGCAGAGCACCCCACAAGGACTTGTGAGATCAAGAACTGATTACAGGCAGGCAGTGAGAGATATGCATGATAAGTCATAAAGTCAGCAATGTCATATGCAGTTTCAGTTTCAGTCAGCACCAGCTGAGACTATCAGACTCCTTAACATCACATTCCTTTAAATTTTTCTGTTTGCTATAATCTGAGTCTCTAGAGAAGGATGCTGGTGGACAGCTAGTTCACTGTTCACAGTGATGGATAAGTGTGCAGTAGATCAAGAGAATTCTTTGAAAGAAACTGGAAACACTAAGGAAGTGGTTGCATGTACTTTTTCAAAATATTTTAACTGCTTGTTAGTTCAAGGAAATCACTGTGATCTGTTGAATGCAAAAGTGTTTTTCTTTTTTCTTTGTATGTTTGCAGCAGCAGGTAGGTGGTGGGATGCACGAAGCATCTTGAGTTGAGATGAATGAACCACTTTGAAAGAAAAAAGAGTCTCTCCCAGGATTTTGCCTGATTTTTGAACAAAATTTTACGCTCAGAAAATTTTCACATGCTGGTTAGGCTCAGGCATAAAAAGGACATAATTGCTTGGGACAGATTTTTGTTCTGAGGTTTCCAGATTAACGCTGTAAAATCAAGCCCGGAAGATGCTAAAAGGTTTTTAAGATATTTTTAAGAGCAAGGCTGGAGTGTGAGCTCAAGCCTTTTAGAGAGTTCTCCACCATGAACTCTCATTTTTGAAGGAAGGGGCAAGGAACTGAAATTCCTGCATAAATCATCTGTACACAGAATCAGTGTGTGTCCTCATTTTGTTTAACCTAGTAAAGTTGCTGAGAGATTTGCTTTGGTAGGGAAGCTGGAGTTGTGCGTGACTCATGAAGAGACTCTCGGCTAATCTTACTATTTGAGATCATTGAATAGCTTAATGAAACACATTTTGGACAACTACATTTTCAACCCATTCTGTGTGAACCAACTGTGTTCCACAGAGCAGCTGCGATAACCTCTGACTAATTGGCTTTTCAGAAGGTTACCTGCTGAGAGCATCTGCCATGACATCCATTCCCCCAGAAATGTTTCATCTCAGAATTGCCTGATGCAGGCTATAGAGCCCAGCATTACAGGCAAGAAGTGAGTTTTGTCTTGAGTCAGAATATGGGGGAAAGGATTTGCCTGACCTTGTTCAATGCTCAGCATCTGTCTTGAAGCACTGAGTGTTCTGTCTAAACTGCCTTTTGAAGGCCACCCTGTAAGCCTTCCTCGAGATGAGATTTGCCGTTGATCCAGACAGCAAATCTGTGAGCGAGCCAGGATCCCACATACCCACGTACTCGTGATGGCTTATTAGGGCTTTCATACCGCATCAGGCAGCGTCACACACAGTGCCATGCCCGAGCAGGCTGTGCGCAAGCTGTATGCCAGCTGCCATCTCAAAGCCCTTTTGTGGACCTGGAACCACTCAGAGTGAGCAGTATAGCAATACATAAATAACGCCAAGGAGTTTATTGCATGTAAAGTCATTCTCTTCCATAGATCCCATATGGGAATATTTATTCAGCAGTGTATTTATGATGATGGTATCAACAGATATTAAAACTATATCCAGGAGGATTAAGAGTACCTGGTTATGGGATAAAGACTCTGCTCCTGGAGTTTTGTGGTGATACATCAATGTCCCTGATCACTTGAACAAAAAATGTCTTGTTTCATGGCTGGGTTTCATAGTTAGGACATATTTGTCATGAACTGTATCCTAAAAAAAGTAGGGGTGAAGGGAAAGTAACATTTATTTTTAATTCCGTATATTTTCAGCTTGTATAATTATTTTGCATGGCCTTATTAACAAATATTGAACACTTGGGATTAGGATTACTGTGTTTGACGCTCTAGATGTTGTGCTCATAGATCCACCTTTTCTTTCAAGCTACTCCAAAACTAAAATATTTTTTTCCTGCTTGGCAAGCAAATTAAAAAATCAGAAGCAAGAAGAGACTTCCTTCCTTTCCCCCTCAGTATTCTTCTACCATATTGACACTGTGTTTGACAAACAACATTAAATAACCTTCAGGACTGTATCAGCTACCAGGTCTTGGTAATGAGGAGAAAATCAGGCAAGCCAGACCAATACATGACTGGGTGGGATGGCAGTCTTATCAAAAACCATCCACATCTCTGTTTTCTCTCTCGGCTGCTGGGTGCTGCATTCAGTCCATTGATTAATGTATCACTGCTTAACACAGGCTGCTAGGCTGTGACACTTGCAGCAAGGCAGCTTGCTGTCCTTGTGCAGCCTGGAGGCTTGACTTGCTGCTTGTAGAAGCTGGGGCTGCTCCGACGAGAGGAGGTGGCTGGGAAGTGGACGGAGCAGGCTGGCAAGCATTGCTTCGCCACCTCCTTCATGCTGGCTTCAGCTAGCTACAAGCGTGCAAATGTTTGAGGTAACCTTGGATTTCTGGCACTGTTGACTCTGCTTATCAGCAACCTGTTAGGTAATAAGGATGTGCAGCAATAGCTGCATTTACCTAGAGGTTAGAAGAACTGGTGCTGTTCTCCACCCAGAACAGTAATGAAATGGTTTTGTGATAGAGTGAAACCAAACTCTGGTACAACTTCAGTCTCCTCTGACCTGGGGCAAATGGTTCCTGTCCCTGCCAAGGCTGTCCTGCTGCAGCATTTCCCAGCCCCTGCTTGCTAATCCTCCTTCCTCCTTCCACCATGGCGACTGACCAGGATCAGCAGCTCCCCAAGTAGATATTTTGTTTTTACATTAACTTCCATGAGCCTCACGGAGACACCTCATGCTGTCACGCCTCAGTGGTAATAATTCAATGCACAATAAAGAAAAAGGTAAATCTACAAATGGGCTGCCAGCCATTTCCTTTTGTCAGTGTACAAAATTCTGTGAAGCTAGTAATATCTCTAATCAGTAAGTAGCAAGATGCAACAAGTCTACAATAATGTACAGAGTATTATAATGTCTCAAGTGACATGAGTAGCATGAAGTGAGATGCCTGTGGCCTTTCTGACACAGGAAAAATACTAGTAAATGTAGCTGAATGCAGTTTTTCACCAGACTCCAAGGAATAGTTGGTATATGGATGGTGGAAATAGGTATTTTCTATAATGATCCCATGTTTGAAATGTCCTGACCTTAGAAATATAGTATAAAATTAGTTCCAGGAGAAGAAACCTAGCAAAGATAATAGACACTTGTTTTCTTTATCAGAGTCCCTCAAGTATGAAAACGTGACAAATAGGTAATACTGCTACATTGAGCTGAATTAACATGTGTTTAAAATGAATGAAAAATATGTCCCTTTCCCAGTTAGAAAAAAATCACACAGTACAGGTACTTAAAAAATGAAATACATCTCTGGCTTTGAAATTGTTGTTGTCTTTCCACAGCAGCTTCTTGAAAATGTCATGTGAGATTAGATCTGTACGCCGTTGTCTTGGTAAGCGTACGAACCCCCTGCGAAGGGCGGTCTTCATTCCAAGAGCTTACAGTCTCAGGCAAGGTTTTCAAAGAAAACTGCTCATTCGTGATACCTTTTAAAAAAGATCTTACTTTCAGAAAGCGCTGGGTACATACTGTTAGAAAACCAGGGTCCTTAGAGGAGTCTCCAGCTGGGCACCAAACATTATATAGGTAATGAGGAAGAATAAGTGCTTCTAAAGCCCTGTCCTCAAAAGACAAAGCGAGAAGAAGTAGGCTAGATGACCACTAAATCCTCCGTTTGCTTGCTTTAAATGCAGAGCTCAACAGAATTACTACTATTCCCTTGGTCAGTGCCACCAGTTGTATCCGGACTGGTTCTGCTAGGTGTCCTGCATGGCTTGAAGTAGTTGTGCTCCCTCTGTAGTGTGGACGGAGCTCACGCTGGGATCAGTCCCCATTTCTTCTCATTCACAGGTTTCTGTCTGAAGGGCCAGTTGGCTCATTTCAAACTTAAGCACAAGTACAAGCCAATGGCTGAGACAATCTGGATGACTGGGGAATTTCAGCACGAGTACAATCCTGAGGCCTGACCTGATATAATGAGCCGGTTTACCCATTTTATTTTAGGCCTGCAATTCTGTGACTAGGCAAGGTATTTTCCATTGCTTGGGAGAGCTTTTCAATTTTTCCCTTCTTTGCAGCAGATGAGCTATTTAACCTCAAAAAAAGTCCTGTTTCTCCTTTGTGAGACAGGCCCATCTCTGTTGATGCTACACAGAGGGGAGATATCCTCCCGTTCACCTGGAATCAAACAATTCCAATGTGAGGTACCAGTTTGCCTCTCTCCAAGTTTAAAACCTCCCCCCTCTATTTCCCCTTTATCTATCTTCAAATCTGCTTAATGTCACCACTGCTTTCTTTTCTGTCCTGGGGGATGTGGTCAGTTATCTGTCTAGACCAGCTGAAGGCTCAAAACCTTCCCATATCTTCCGTGGAATAAAACAGTTGCTGAATCCCAAACGTGCGTCTTTCTCAGGCCGCTACTGACGTGGGTATCTCATGTAGTAGATGACAGTAGGTGGTGGTGGGATCATCACACTAGAGAACCTTGAGAATAAAAGCAAGGCAGCTGTAAAAACAGAAGTCAAAAGTAGCACCGTAATCAGGTGAATATGCCCACATAAGGAAGGAAATAGCTAAGAAGACTGTTTTTTATTGGTCCTCTATTCCATAGAACATATTTACACTGAAGGGTAAAGTGCTCATGGCAGGGTGTGGGGTTTTTTGAATCTTACTCAGCATTCTTCCAGCACCTATTTATTTAACATCCCATCCTTTCCCTGTTTCTTCAGACCTTCATGTCCATCCCTACAAGAGTTTGGGGTTGGGAGAGGCAAATATGGGCAAACTGGCAGCTTGGCAGAGCCAGTCAGTCTGCACCCCACAGAAAAGAGCCCATCGGGCATGATTTTGAAGGGGTGAGAAGCAGAAATGCACTGCCAGCCTGAGTTTCAGCTGACATGAATGCTGCCTTGGCAGCAGTATCCCATTAGCTTCACAATTGGAATCCGGCCCAAAAGACCCAACGATCCAGCTCTTCCCACACATACAGACACGTATATTTGTGCAAGAAGCAGGACATCAGCTGGCAAGGGTGCAAAGCCCACCTCAGCGCTGCCCTGGTCAGAGATCTGGTCGGTAAAACTGGTGATATGTGAGGGCTCTGTGGTAAACAAAGCTGTGTCCAAACACGTTGAAATAACACAGTGAACTTGCCTCTGCACAGCTCCTTGGCTCCAGAGGCTAGTGTAAGCCTGTGATGGGTTTACATGCATTTTCGTGGCTACATACTGAATAAATGACTCAGTCCGCTTCAGTGTGAGCAGTCCTGCACAGGCACTCATCTCCTGTTCAGAAAGGCAGAACAGGGAGCACAAATCCCCATCAGAAAATGTATAATCATAATTTAGGTTGGGAGAGACGTCTGGAGATTGTCCCACTCAACTATGCTCAAAGCAGGGCCAAGTTAGGTTGTTCAGGGCCTTTTCTGGTTGAGTTGCGGATATCTCTGTAGGTAGAGATCACATACCTGGTCAGGTAACTTGTTCCAAAATTTGACCACCCTCACTAGGGAGAGTTTTTTTCCTTGTATGTAACTGGAATCTCTCTTGTTGCATCTTGTGTCCATTATGTCTTGTCCTTCTGCAGTGCATCTCAAAGAAAGTTTGGGTGTAGGGGAGGAGAAGTTACAAGTAACCTGCACATATTCCTCCTTTATGGTGTGATGACCTTACAGCTTTGCAAGGGCTTTCAGGAAAGGAATAGCAGCCACCAAAATTGAGTGTGCTCTACTGCTTTTAGCAGGGAAAGAGAAACTCTCTGCAACCCCCTAATTGTCTTATGGGGTCTGAAGCAGGGAAGGAAGTGGGTGAGCTCTTCTCACATCTCCTACGCAGCAATGGCCAACTCTCATCATCCTGGCCAGCCCAACCAAACAGAAGAGCCTACTCTCTGGTACTCAGACTAGAAGAAGAGTAAGCAGTACTTTCACATGATGCAATAAAATTCAAGTAGGATTTGTTAAATCATACAAATGATTGTTGGTCTGTGCTTTATATTTATCTAAGGAATTAATTAAGCACTGAGTTTTTTGGTTGATGAGTAAAGCTGATTAAAAAAGCACCAGGGTCACAATATATATTCTAGGAGTAGTTTGTCTTTACAGCAGAATTACTTTACTCAGCTCAAACCTGACTTTTTTTATTTTAGTTGAAATACATGGTAATTCCTTTGCTGTGTTCTATACTCACTGTCTGGTTTTGGTTTTCTGTTTTGTTTTTTACAGCCCCAGCAGAGAGCTCTCCATAAACATTTCCAGCCTCTAAAGCTGCTGTCCTGCCACTTGATATTAAAGTGAACTTTCCTTCATGAAAAGAACATAATAAATGGCACTGCCAGAAGGTGACCATGGAGGATTGAAGACAAACTTGGAAGTAAAATCAGCCCACTCAAGATGATGCATTCTGGGAAGAGCTGGTTTGCTGTGGAGTAAAAATGTGGTGCATAATATCCAGTGCTAATTTGTTGAAAATGGTCATTGACAGACCTTTAGCTGGAAAATTTCTTCCAGTTTTCATCACTGTGCATAACTTTTGAGTTCCCTTTAGGGGACTGTCTATGCCCTTCACTAGAAGTCCTGTTTTAGCATGGCAACTACTGGATTCTTTTATTATGTATGCAGATGGCATGATGTTTTAGGAAAAACTTACAGCAATTCTCCAATCTCAGTGGATATGTTCACAATATTAAACCCCGATAGGAATGTAAACGTCTTGTATATGTTAGTTTTGCAGTCTAATGGTATTCTGTTAAACAATATCAGCACTTCATATGTGCTTTCTGCACAGAACTAGCACAGTCCATATATATATAATGGTCTTTTTTTAAAATACTGAGGATACGTTTCAGTATTTGTGCTGAGACTGCATCCAAACTGAAGTCCACTACTAGCATACCTTCACCGATTCGCAGTAGATTGTGTAGATAGATTTGCACGTGGCAGAGGTGTGACTTCTTTTATCGAGACTTAGGGAACAGCTGTCACAGAGGTAGCCAAGAACAGGGCAGGTTGAATGAGCTGTAGGACGCTGTGTCTGCTCTCCCTCTCATCCACCAAATATCAAAGGTTCTTGTTTGTAGTGTGCCAATGTGTTTTCTTACTCAGCGAGGGAGCAGCAAGGGAGAGAGCCTTTGTCAGAGATGTGTGTGACCCTGGGTTTGGTCTACAATAAAACCAGAATAAACTGGAAGAATTCAGGTTCTTTATGCTGGCCACCGTTTATGTTTCGGGCAGGGCTGGGGAATTGTAGTCCAAACCAAACTCTCCGAACAAGGTAAAGTGTAAGACTATACTTCTAAGGAGCAAGACACTCCCTTTGGAGAGGGCAGACTTCTTCATTAACTTTTTCCACTTTCTATCCAAAACAGTATTTTGGTAGGAACTGGGAATAAGCAAATGGTTCCAATAAGCCTTTCAATATACTGTAGCAGGCTCAAGACTGTTGCATTCAATCTGAACGTTGTTTTTTGTTCAGTCTCTGAATGGCTGGCCTCATCACTGGTTGTATCACAGCTGGCTGTGGTACTGTTTCTTCCATGGGGACTCAGCAGAATTAGTGTCTGTCCCTCACATCAGGACCTTCTTGATACACTCTTTATAATGAACTGATGCCATCAACATGCTGAGGGGACTTACCTATCTGTTCCTTCTTTCTTTAAAATCAAAGGTAGCTTTTTTGTGCATTTAAAGACCATCACTCTCTCCAGCCTGATAGACAGGTACTATAGAGCCGCTGTTAGCATGTATGCCAAACTGTGGGTGAGACGCCATACTGGTGTGAAGATGCAGCGATGGAGAGAACGTGCAGCTACATCAAGTCAAAGGGACCTTTTCAGAGAAAGCTCCTGTGTTATAATTCTTAAAAACTATTGTACAGTTCATTGCTAGAGAATGGAAGGTCAATGACTGAGGGTGCCCATACAACAAATGGATCAATATCTTCAGGGCTTAATTTTTTTCAGATGGGTATGGGCTTAGGTTTCAGCTCTCCACCCATCTCAGATTCAGCATGTTGGATACTTCTGCAGTATTCAGTCCAAAAGCAAATTACTTTTACTGATGACCAAGATTTTCAGAAGTCGCTAGTGATTTCTAACGGTTTGGGTCTTTCCACGGGTTCTCAAATGGAGCTCCCAAGAATTACAAAGCAGTAAGCTTCTACATTCTCTTTCTGAAAATCTTGGTCCTTAATTTTAAATTAATTGGTGTAAAAATTCTCCTTAAGACATAAGAATCTTTGCCAACGGCAACATTTGCACTTTTTAGAGCTTTTCATAGGGTTACAGGTTGGAATCTGATACCAAGAGACCCGGCCGTGTGCATGGCACAGGTCCACTGTAAGCTTCAGCAAATTTTACAGCTCTTTCTGCTACAGGTTTTAAAAACACGCTCTGGCAACTGACATCAGTTTCATGTTGGTATAGCAATTAAAAAAAAAAACCACTTTGATGTAAGTTGTTTAAAAAGAAGGAGAATGCTGTACTTCTACGGTAGGAGTTCTCTTATTTTACTACCCAGTGAAAAAATCTGGAATAATTTGAATGATAAAAGAAGAGTTTATCAGAGAGTGTTATCTTAAAAGGGTGTACGAGTTGAGTTAGGCAGAGAGCCACTAGAAGCATTTTTTGTATCAATGTTAGTTTTGAACATCTTCCAGTATATGGGCATGAATTTAGATGTGTGCACTTCTCCTGTTAAAACAGTTTGTTTTAAAAGCTTCCCAGGATTTTAGCTATGGTGACCTAGAAAAGCAGTGTTATAGGCCCTGAGAAATGTGAAAATCAAGTCCAGACCCTTGTGTAGCCAGACTCGATGAGAAGTCTGCTGTAGGTGCCTATCGGACAAATCTCCTTTGAAGCTGGTGTAGGTCTCCATCCTACAGCCAGCCTGTGCATGTGGATAACTGCAAGCATAGTTCCCCCAAGCCCCGTGACACTTCTCACGTGTGTAACTGTCTGCCAGAGCCATAAGGAAATAACTGTACTTTTTGGCTTGTACTTAACTATTCATTGTGTTTGGATTTTTTAATCACTGTTATTCTCCCAAAGTAGGCCATGCTTCCTCAGGGATATTTATGAAATTGTTCGACATCTCCTGAACAACTATCTGGATCCCAGCATATTCTTCTGAAAACTTTTTAATATAAATAAACATGTGGGAGAGATTTTTGTTATTATGAATGGGGGCAGGTACTGTGTTCTCGGAAAGGCTATTGAGTGCAGACAATCAACTCTATTGCATTTTTTATGCCGAACACCTTATTAATAGCAGACACATCCGCTTTTGCCTGGGTCACAGGAACAGTTCAGGGGAAAGAATGCTTTATCTCTAGTCAATAAATCATTTATGTCGAGAGCGCCAAAGACCAAGTCAACATGAAAGGGAACGAATAAGTTATTCTGGCAAAGGAAGTGAATTTAAATACGCTCAGAGCCATTAGTTCGGTGCAAAGGAGTGGGAGACTAACGCTATTTTCATAAAACAGCAATTATCAGCCCTGCGGAGATAGATAAATTCGCAAAGGCCAGTGCTGCCGTTACACTGATCACTAGTTATTATCTCTGAAACAAACCAGTATTGCCATCAGGACACTGTTCCCCGGGTGCAGACCTGCAGCCTTCCTCCCGTGCCCGGTGCCTCTCCCTGCCGCCGCGCTCGCCTGGTTTCTTTGTGTTGAGAAAGGTTGCAGCGTCAGACCCCGCTAAGAAACGCTGACAGAGACTCAGCCATCCCAAGTGCTTCAAACCGCGACAAGTCCTGCACTAGAAACCCGAAGGAATTGCTTCCCCAGAAAGCACACTGCGGCTGAAAAGCATCCTTTGCACTGTTTTGTTCCTTTTTTTCATCTGCGTGGCTTTCTGTGCCTGAACACCCACCATTTATTCTGTTAAGGGACATGCAGCCTTCCAGGAGCGGAGTTTGAAAAAGCCACGAGCTCCTTGGTTTTGCCCGCCCAGCTGCATGGCGATGCGCTACCGATGGGTTTATCCCTCCCTGTCTGTTCCTCAGGGCAAGAGTTGTCGCTCGACAGCAGCTGCAGTGTAGTTGAGGAAATCAAACCATTAAAAATGACAAAATTCTGGTTTTGTTTTGCCCTGAATTTTCGGAAGGCCTGAGGCCAGACCCCCGGCAGACTTACATTGGCGCTACTCCATCAAAGTCTCTGGAGATGTGTTGATTAGTGCCAGCCGTGGAGCCAGGCCTGGGGTGTTTTTCTTGTCATAGCTAAAACTAAACTAACCTCCCTCCACCCGCCACAAAGCCACAAGATCACAGTTATTCAAAATTGTCTCAGGCAAGCAAAATAAAACCCCGTGTCTTTCACATCGGTCCCCTTTTAACAATTAATATCTCTGCTATCAGAGTCTCCTTGAACAGCCCCACTGCAGGACTGTGCGGCAATTGACCCTGGTATATATAGACTGTGGTCAATAAGATTTTAATTTAAACAGAAATGGTTCTCTGGTATAATTAAAATTGATGGGTGAGGGGGAAAGTACTACCAGCATTACCTGCAACCTCCTATAGTAAAATTCAGGAGAGTTATCTGGAGTACAGAAAACCCCACCAACATAACATATGGGTGATTAGGCAGGCTCATGAGGATAAATCAGCAAGTAAGAAAAGTAGATGTTTAATGAGGGAAGCCAAAAAATTTATGGGAAGTCAGTGGCCAATAGCTTAGGGCTGGTTAGACCAAAAGCTTTACATATATCCTAATAAATACCATCATAGCAAAGCTAAGTCTGATGTTAGACGGGCACAGCACAGTGATTACTCACAGTACATGCAAAAACCAACAAATATTCTTGTTTTGTATTTGAAAGCAGTAGAAGGAGGGAGTCAGATTGCACATTAAAATGTAATTCCTCCTACTCCATCAGTAATTACGGGTAATATTAAGCAGCAACTATCCAAACATATTTTTAAATTTGTAGAACTATTAACTGAATCCAAAAGTGAAGGAAAACTTGCCTAGGACCCTTCAGAACTGAAAAGCATAAAAGAAGGTTTGAATGACACCAAAAGCCCAATAATTCAAAAGAACGAGTGATTTGACCCAGAAAACTATAGGCTCATTAGCTTCCTATCAGTCTTAGGCAAGATCATGGAAGGGTTGATATGGCACAATCGTTAAAGCAATTAAAAATTGATAAAACCCTCCAAATGATTTTAATAGAAATGTATCTTGCCAAATAAACTTGCTATCATTTTTTGTGATATCAAAGGCTTGTTGATAAAAGAAACTCTGCTGGTATACTATACTTAGCTTCCTATAGATCATTCGATTCTGATAAAGAACAAAATAGCACAATGCAAAATCAATATTGCCCATATTAAGTGGATTAAAACTGATTACAGGCTAGATCACAAAAAATAGCTGTAAATATGAAATTATCATCAGTGAGACTATTTCTAATGAGCTCCTCCCAAGGTATGCTCTATTTTCAATATTCCTCCCAGGGAAAGGGAAAATTACTGTTGGCAACAGCGAGAGATGACAAAAGCAGGGGCGCGGTAAATAATGATAGAGAGCAGGTCAGTGGTAGAGAGTAACCTGGAGGACGACAAAGTCAGAAATCCAGGAGGGATTGCAGCAAGTCCGACTTGGAGGCATGGGAAGTACGTCTGGAATAATGTAGCGGCTGTGAAGGTGTGATAAATAATCCATTCAACATCAGAGATGCTCTTGCCAGCTGGGATGTAGGACCTGGCAATAGGGATGCTGTTCCAGTTTGTGTGGTTACTGCCTGTCTTTCAAAAAGGGTATTGACAACTTGGAAAGATTATTTTCAATAGCTCCCAGGGTCATTCAAGGGCAGGAAAACAGGTCTTATTATAGTGTCAGGCTAATGAAGCTCAAGCTATTAATTTATCAGAGGCAATTTGAAGAGGTGACTTGATCTCTGTCTGCAATCACAGTCTTCTACCTGGGCAGGGAAGTGCTGTCTGAAGGCAGGTAGCTCTTTTATTTAGAAGAAAAGGGAATGATGTGCTCTACTGGTTGGAAACTGATTTCAGGCTAGAAATTAAGTGCAAGTGCTCGACAGGGAGGATAATTACCTGTGGAGACAACTTACTTAGTCACCTGGCATGTTCTCCATCACATAAAGTCTTTAAATGTATGCAGAGTATTTTTCTAAGTCAATAAGCTCTACCTCAAACTGAAATCCAGGCTTGGTGCGGCAATTACTGGATGAGGTTATTAGGTGTGGGTTACGCAAGGATTAGACTAGATCATCAGATGTAAACTTCTGAATTAAAAGTATCTTAAAGCTTCCAGTATTACAGGAAAGCAGGGCAACCTATATCCATTTTTTTCACACAAAATGGTCGTAATTGAAACAGCTTGTATGAACACAGCTGTGCTTGCTAGCATTTGGTATGAGCGTCTGTAGGTCTGCTCACAGCTGTAAGGTTCTGTGCATAATTAAAGGAAGGGAACTGGACAAGAAAGGACAACAAAACCCCTTGGACATACAGAGAAAGTGTTGGTTTTTATTAATAACAACCCGGGACAAAATGCTGCACTCAAATGATGGGGCCAAGTGGATGTGTAGTCTCAGCAAGGAATAACAACTATGGGTTTGCCTCTTAAATAAGGAGGTAGCATCTTGCTGGCAAGAAAAAGATTTTCCTGCCTTCAACAGCCGGTGAAGAAGCCCCTGTGCTGATTGAGAGTTATATTGTATCGCTGTGCAGCTGAACGCAGTACACCAGTTCCTTGCTTCAAAGACAGCAAACTGTTCTGCTGTGGTGACGAGCCCCATCGGAGCTGGTTAATAAAGCCCTAGAAGTGGAATGACTTCAGTGGGACTACCCAGACTAATGAGAGCTGCTCCCAGCAGTGGGTTTTTGCAAGATTGGGCCCCGTTACCGTTGGCTGGTTTGAGTGTTGTATCTTAGAAATAAGCAAAGGAGCGCTCAGTGTCTGATTCAGGTCTCCCAAAACTGTTCTTGATAGGTGCAAGGCAAGAGTGAACCATCAGAGCCACCTTCTACCGGGCTTCATCAGGCAGTGGGGAACAGCACAAACTAGGATGTATGGTTAAAGAGTAAACAGTTCACGCAAACATGAGAAACTATAAAAGCAATACTTAGTGCAAATTGGTATTGAATCAACATCAAGAAGCTGAAACAAGAAGGGAGCTAGCTACAGCCATAGTGAAGAAGATAAAGATCTTTGGGGATTCTTGCTCTAATCCAGTGTGAAATCCTAAGAAAATGAGTTTGGTTTAGATTTATTGTTTAAAGAACATTGGTACCTGCTTGCTGCCTATCAAATAAATTCTGCGGAGTCACTGGCTTCGGTGCGTGATGGCTTATGGGTGTCCTCAGGCTGCTGAGACACCTTGCAGCTCTGGAGCAGAGCGGTCCTTAACAGGCACGTCTGGGGTCAGGCTGGACGGAGAAGAAGCTGATCTTGCAGATGACTGTATAACTTCTGCTTCTGTCATAAAAGGAGGATTGCCAGCATTATTAAAACACAGCCAGGCTTAGTCCAAGAATGAAATGAAAAGCTCCTTTCCGATTTTAATTCCAAATACATCTAAATACTTTTTCAGGAAAAAAAATCCTCTGTAGCTGTTGTTACATCTCTAGTCACGTTATTTCTATTAAGCACTTCCCTTGAATTCATCTATTTAATATCATAAGTCACCAAATTAAATAGCGATACACAGGGTTTTTTTAAAGCAGGGAGATCAATATTGCAGCAAAACTGCATGTAAGCAATAAGAAGCTGTGCAGAGGAGAAAAAAACCCCACAGTCTGCCCCATCAGATGCTTAGGGGACTTGGTTGGTTGGTTGGTTTTGTTTATTGAGAGCATGGTTTTACGTCTAGACAGAGGTTTTCCCTACTGAGCCAGGCTCTGGTCTCAAGACCAGTCCAGATAAAGAAATATTTGGAGTCCTCTTACCAAATTTGGAGATTAAGTGGCAATAGAGAAAGCACAGAGGGACATGAGCTTCCAGCCTATGCAAAGCATCTCAGCATGAGACCCAGATCTCAGACTTCTGCCCCTGAGTCCAACGCCACTGACCGAGGAGAGGAATGGGGCCGTGCTGGGCTAACCCGCAAGCAAAGCCTGGTGTCCTGTGCTGTGCTGAATGCTCTCTTGAAGCCATTGCAGGAGACACATTACCTTGCAGAATCGGCTCCCATGTTTCAGGGCGTCAGCTGAGGTTGCTGCTGCCTGCTGGGCTTTCCCTAAAATGCAGATGAACTGCACAGGGCAATGCTCTGGCAGTGGGAACGACCAGCATTTCCCCAAAGAGGCTGCGTGCTCTGAAGAGAAGACTCCTTTGCTTTGCACTAAGCTGCTGGGATACTCTTGGCGAGCCTAAGAGGCATACCTTTAACTTTCTCACAGTTATTGCAGAATCTGAAAATGGCAGGGACGTGGTTTGGAAAGTGCTGGGCTTTGTTTTCAGGTTCTGTAGGGACTGTAGCTATCTGGACCTGCCTCACAATTATTATTTCTTTTTCGCAAGTCAGGGTAAGATGGGAGTAACGCCTGCCCGGCTCTGCACAGCGTAAACAAGCAAAGGGGGCTCTAAATTTGGGCTCCTCTATTTTGGGGAGTTGAATTTGAGGGTGATTGAACCTGACTTTGGGGAGAGCAGGTAACTAACAGCTGGAATTATAGCCGCACCTGAATTGTTTCCAAAGGTGCCCCCAGCTCAGTAGCTGATGGACAGAATCAGATGCCAGGCTGCGCTTGTGCGTTGGCACCGGCAGCTGATGATGGACACGAGCTGCAGGGAGCAAGAGGGAGGCTGGGATCAAGGTCCTGGGAAATCGGTGGGCTGGTGCAGGAGAGCTGGATGCAGAAAGGCTGAGTGCAAGCTCATGGCCGTGCTGTGTGGTCAACACGGTCTCTTGGAGGTGGCAAGTTGTGTCTGGTCCAGCTGCCTTTGGAGTCAGTTCTGCTTTACATGCACTAAGGAAACACTCTTAAGTCAGTGATCTCCTTTTAATTTTAACTTGGTTGGAAATCTGGGAAAATGCCAGCACTCTAATGGTTAAAAAGCAATGAACGGACTGTTATTCCCACTCCGTCTATGGCTGAACTTTTTAAAGAAGGAGCCAAATGAGGTGGCATAAGACAAAAGTGTGCCTTTTTGTTTGACGTACACTGCATTTCCCCAGGCATCCAAGGTGTTCATTTGTACAGCAGTGCTTTTTTCCCCAAAACAGAAATTATCATGCAGTCTGATTTTTAGTATATGAAGTGGCCATCACTGTTAATTCCACCCTACAGTTTTTATATTTACTCTTTAATTCCTTCTGTTTTCAAAAATCAACAAAAAATAAAACCCGGGTGGGAGGGAGGAATTCTTTTAAACAATGAAATTAAAATCAGTATCAAATTTTTGGTATCTTTGGGCATGATCTCTGGAAGCTTTGGATATCTGCTTTATCATTTTGTATATTTGACAATTTTGTACTCTGCATTGTTTGACTTCATTTGTGCATGGCGATGTATTAAAACATGGAATTTTTATTATACAGTGAAAGTATTTTGTTTGATTTAAACAAGGAAAGGGCTTGATTCACTGCAAGAACAGGAGGGGGAAAAATAAACCAGAGGTTTTTGCCAGCAACCACTCTCACCTGACACTCTGACCGGTCTTATTTGGGGGGTTTCCAGCACCTGAAGGTGGGCAAAGTTTTTGCCTGCCCACATATCTCCTTCCCCAGCTGTAGTACTTCGGGTCTGTGCAGTGGTTTGCTGTACAGGGTACAGGTGCTACGTAAATGCAACACATTCACAGATGTAACAGGAGGTGTTAACTGAGCAAAGGGCTCTGTTCGGCTCGCAGGGTTTGGGTGTAAATCCAGACCGACTCCGCTGACTTCGCTTGATTTACTCCGGATTTAGTGCAACGCAACTGCCAAGCAGACAGTGCACTCTACAAGGACGAATTCTGCTTTCATTGCCTTTATTTCTCAAGACTTAGGGGATGCCCTTATAAGCAGTGAAGCATCCTCTAAGGGGACCAAATCACAAAAGGAGCAGGTAGTAGACTGTTTATGGTGCATGGCATTTCACTCCCATCCCACCCCCCATTTATTCTCAGCATTTATGGCATGAGAGTAATTTAAAAGTCAGTGGATAAGGCAGTTTTCAGAAAAACCAGTACTGAAATTCCAGCATGATATTATGCTCTCCCATATATGTGTTTTTATCTTTTCAGCCATAATTCTGAATGTTCTCACATTTGTAGGGTAGAGACTGATGACATGTTTTGGTCAAACACAAAATACTGGGCTTAATACAAAATAATAGAACAAAATTATATAGTGTGCAGTATAACTGACAAAGTCAAGATAAATTGTCATGTAAAAAAAATCATAAATCATGTTTTTTATTGTAACATCTCGTGATGGGGCTGCAATTTACTAAATTCTGTTTATATCTTAAAAAACTTTCTACTCCATAAAATTTGTCAGTGAGAAGAATATCTTAGCAGGGAAAGGCCCATTTTTGCACAGATCTGTGCACATTGCATCTGGGGCTGAAGGAAATTAGATCAACCATACAAGTAAAGGAAACAGTTTCTATGTCACATATCCTTTTCACGATCGGGGTCTCCGTAGGGGTTACAGTGGCATCATATTATTACTATTTTGGGTGCTGCACACTAAGATTATTTCCATTATAAACAATATGCCACCTGAATCAGATCTGCTTTATAATGATACAGCAGCTACCATGATGATAATAAAATACTGCTCCCCGGAGACAGAGAAAATAGCTACTGATGCTGTGGAACAAGGAGTTTCCATGTGTGCTCGTATGGGTATTGCATTATAAATCTCACCGATGGGGTGGCAGTTTCTTCATTCACAGTTTGTTCCTCAGAAATCATCAGTGGAACAACCGGTTGTGCAGTTTGGTTTCTTGGTTGTTTTCCTTCCAGTGACAATTAGTCCTTGATGCAGCTTGCATGATCTTACGTTATATCCATGTACATCCCACGGGTCCCTCAGAGCTTAGCTTACCCTGAGCAGCTATCGTGGGTTACAGGTGCAGGTTGTGCTGCTTGGACCCTTGGCCTCCAATGCCATGTCCAAAAATTGGATTCCTGAGCTGAGACCTTATTAGCTGAGCAGATCTGTGCTCATTTGAGCAAAGCCTTGTGGTTTGAGCAAATGTCCTTAGTCCATAATTAAGTCCAGTGAATGAAGTACAACCCTAGAAACACAAGTGATGTTCCCAACCAACCATTGACCTGCTGTATGTGAAAGAGCAAGTCCCTCACGTCGCCTCTTCATGTCCTACCTCCTTATCTGTAAAACGGGAACTACATTTACCTGTCACTGTTAAACCTTGAAACTCAATGGAGAAACTGTAAGTCTTCCAAGAAGATTGTGTTGCAAGTGGGATTGATTTGAACAGACCAGGCGTCTTGGTAGAAAAGAAACACTTTATTTGGGAGGCAAGAAGTTGCCATCCACAGTTCATGCTTATCTGACGTTCCGCTCTCGCTGCACCCAGGCGCTGATCTGTCAGAGTCTCGGTGCATGGCACGACACTCTCATGGGTGAGGTGTCGTATCAGCCTGGACTCGGTTTGCCTGAGTTTTATTCCTCTTCTGTGCACTCCTTTGTCTCACTCATGTCACTGCCTTGTCATTGCCTTCTCCTTGCTTTTCTGCACCTGACGTGATTTCTTGCCTTCTACTGTTATTAATATCACATGGGAAATACACTGAATTACTGCATGTAAGAAACGTACTTCCAAGTGAGGCAGTTTTGCTTTAACTAAATGGCACCAAGGCACTGGCCTTAGGAGAAGATAAAGCAGAGGACAAATTGCTACAGGTTTGTTATAGGGCAACATGGGGATTAACCTCTTCTTCATGTCTGTGTTGGAGTGACAGGCTGAAATGGCAGCAAGAAAGACGAACACTGAACACTAGGAAAAGCTTTCTAGGAACAGGGATGCTGAAGCAGTAGTGACTGCTTAAAGAGATGGAGAATGGTTTTGACAAGCATCCACCAGCAATCCTGACCCTGTGGTAGGGCAAGAGGATAGAACAAGTTGTCTACCAAAATCTCTTTCAGTCCAATTTTTCTGCAAGCAAGAATTGAATGGGAAGCAAAGAGTTAGCTATGTTAATTATCATTACTTTACGTTTCAACTGGAACTGAATTTAGCTCTTCTTTTTCTACTTCTTCAAGGTAAAAGCCTACTACTATGTAGCTATGAGTAACTTCAGACTGAAATATGTAAGTCAATACTTCAGGCTGTCAGCTGAGAAACTGGGACATGTCCACTGCCACAGCTGGTCCAGGTGCAGAGGCAGAGCCCGGGGTGACAGCAAGGACTGGGCCCACCTTCCCTTCCCAAAATCATCATGCTTATCAAGAGTCCAGTTCCTGTGCTATATGGTCACATATAGCAGCAATTAGTGAGAGTAAGAACACAAAAAGGGTGGCAGCCTTTAGGGTCAGGATGAGGATCACGCTTCAGCCCAACTCCAACATCCGGACTTGCATCTGGTCTTTACTGGGCACCATCAGGGTTAGGTGGAGAAGACTGTTGGAATGAGGGGGTTAAAAAAAAATTATATATATTTTGAGCCCACTTATAAGCTGAAGAGAGGCAACATTTAATGGCCAGCTGACCAAAGCCTTGAGAGCTTCAGCCATCCGTTGCAGAGGGCAGGCTGAGAGGGTGTGCGTGGTCATCCCCAGGCTTCACCAAAAGCTGTAGGCTGATTAGGAAAAATGCTTTTCCTTCACTGGAGAGTTTTACTGCAGAGAAATGAAGCACTTCAGGGCGCATCATAAGTCTCAGCTTGAACACTCTGCTCTGGCACTTTCCAGGGCAAGATGGGAGAGTGTGGTCGGTGCTGAGCGCTGGATGCTCAGCCTGAGGGACGCTTCAGCTCTCCTCCATGCTGTGAAATGGGACAGAGATGCAGACTACGTGGGAGGCAAATTGTTTTATGGAAAATATTGGGAACCATTGTACTAAGCTGATTAACTCATTTTAACAATTTTATTTAGCTGCAAAAGTTGCCCTGCATGAAAAGTGCAGCTGCAAGCGTTTGCACAATAAAAATGCTCCCACATGCAGGAAAGCCAGATAAGCCCTTGCCTGTCGTCATTACAGCAAGAAATTTTAGTACTTTGGGGAAAATGCACAGTTATTTCTGCCTTTGTTTAAGCTTTAACTCAGAGCATGAAGGATACTGTTATGCTAACTGGTTTTGTACATGTCCCTCGTGTCCCAGACTCAGCCTGGTTTTGGCAATTCTTGGGAGGTAAAACTTTGTCAGCAACATGAGGAATTGCGGGAGCCTGAGGCTCCCATTGCCTAATTCCACCTGGTGGCAACTGCTGCTTGTTTTACCCTGGGGAAGGAGCTCTTCTCCCCCTGCCTCCGCTTCCCTGAATTGTATAATATTAGGTAGGGGATTAGGCTTTCTTCATGCTTTCCCTCTTTCTCAGTGTTACTATTCCCATAACAGGCTGCCTCTTAATCCCAAAAAATGGACCTTTTGGACAGTGTTCTGCTAATCCCATGAGGGATGTGGCAACCAACAGGAAACCCAAGATTGTCTGGAATATTATCCAAACGTGTTGGACCATGGACCACCCTCAGCCTTCAGCATTTCTCTTGGGTCACCAGTCACACACCCCTCCCTGTTAAACTTAAATTAAAACCACTCTAAAAGCAGTGTGGTTTCAAGCACTAGCAGCAGGGCATTTATATGGGATTTTCAAACTGATACTTCTCCACAGGCCAGTTTGGAACCCCCTGAGTGTAAGATATTGTCTCAAAATATTCTCTGAAAGCCATCAAGAGGCATTGGTATCCAAGCACAAAAATAGCAGCTCTTCCATCTCTGAAAGTGTTAGCTTTAAACCAGTTTTACCCTCTCTGGTTGTTCGGAGCTCTTGGCTTATACTTTTGCTCCGATTTCCTTTGCTTCCCATTATAGACTTGGAGACCTTCATCAGAAACAGGAGTTGGGGTGGCTGCACGTTCACTTGCTCCCAGCCAAGGCACAGAGCTGCCCACGTTACAACTTGGTGAAACACAAAATGTGGACATGCATCTCCATGGAAATAACGTACTTGGGAAGCATCTGAGTGATTCTGGAGGTTACGTTCTGCCATTCATTTCATTTTGAATGGTAACACTGTAAAAAAATCAATATGGCACATTTTAAATGGATTACGAGGCAGTTAAATGGCAGGTCTCTGAAGAGATGTTGCAAATGAAGAGTGATCCCATGGGAGTTTTTATAGAGGGAATATTCAGGAAGCTGTTCTTGGCTGTTTACTTTAGAGGTCACGATGGAGAAACAATTGAAAATGAGTTCCCCATGTGATCCTCTTGCTAAAGGGGCTAATATGACCCTAGGATGTATAAATGGGAATATTGACTGGTAGGGGAAACGTATTAGCTGTATACCTGACATTAATGAGACTAAAATAGTCCAGTTCAGCTGTCAACACTTAAAAATTGTGTTGAAAAACTGAGAAAGGTTGGGAGAAGTGCTATGAGACTGATTGAAAGCATATCTTACAATGACCCAAAGGAACACAATCCATTTATATTATCAAAGAGGAGTATAAGAAATGAATTGATCAAGATCTATAAATATCTATACATGGAGGAGGAATGCAGTATCAGAGGATTACTTAATCTAGCAGACAGAGGCATATAAGCCGGGAAGGCTGGAGCTAAAAGAAAAAAAAATCAAGTTGAAAACGAGGCACATTTTTCTCCTTAATGGCCTTGTAATTAACCACTGGAGGAGCTGACATGGGATATGGTAGGTTCTCCATCACCCAAAAAGATTTTTAAATTAAGCGTGGATGTCTTTCTACATGATGTAGCTCATGTATTGGTGTGGGAATTGCTGGGCGAAGCTCCATGGTCTGCATTATGCAGGAGGACAGAGGAACCCACCGTGGTGGTCCATTCTGGCTGTGAAATCTATGAAACTATCAAAGCAATGAAGTCTGTATATCACATCCCAGCAGCATCTAGCCTGTTTATGCAACACATGTTATGAAAAGACTCTTTTAGCGATATTTAGAGGGCTTTAAATATTTTATTAGAGGTTTTTTTATAGACTTTGCCTGTAAAACCAGGTAGATGAAATAAACCTTAAAAAAAAAAAAAAAATCTCCTGAAATAGATTTCCTATACCCCCAAATCCCAGTATTAAAGGGCAATATCTCAGGATACTCAAGGCTTTCAATGTGATGCTCCAAGGACTCAGTCCTTCATCGTGGTTTAAAGCTCCTATTTCACAGATTTATAGATGCTAAACTCAGAAGGGACCACTGTGATTATCTAATCTGACCTTGTGCATAACAGAGGCCACAGGGCATCCCTCAATTACTTCCAGGCTATGCTGAAGCCTTCCAGACTCTTCCTTCATACCATAGCTGAGGTACAGCCTTTTCCCTCCATCCACACAGCTAAACTTCACATCGTCTCATGTCTCACCGCAACATCCTTCCTTCCGCCCCTGACAAATTAAATCTTTCCTGGCACATGTCCATTCAAATTGCTGCTGGAGAGATCATTTGCCATTCCTATGTCTCCTTGCCTGCCTTGCTGGGTCTCCCTTCTGCCTTTCCAACAACACATCTCCTGCCCCTCACACCCTGGTCCCTACCTCTGCCTCTTTGTCGCATTTGGTACCAGTTCACTCCTGCCTCTCATGGCCTG